>NC_134486.1:19255402-19855402 GCF_040206685.1 Ascaphus truei
ACTGAACTGTTGAACTCTCTGCACCTCATGGAGGGGGGCGGCCATGATCTCTCTGGTTTACCAGGCTTCAAGGAGAATGCAGTCTCTCCGCCGGGGTTTTGACTCCGCCCCCGTGTCCTCCCACACACGGCATGAGTGCAGATTGATTGCACCCGGCCACCGTAGCCTCCAGCCCCTGCAGGACAGATTTTACTTCCGCCCGTGCTACTCGCTTCCCCAACACCCGCGCTCACTTCTCCCGCGGCCAAAACTTTTTACCGCCGCCCACGCGCTCGCCGACACACATGACCGCCGCCGCGCTGGTTGTGAGCGGGCCGCAAAAATATCCATTGGGGGCCGCATGCGGCCCGCGGGCCGCATGTTTGACATGCCTGCTGTATTGTATCTTTCCTTGTGTTTGGTCTCATTTATAATCTTAAATGTTTTCTTCTTTCTCCCTGTTTGTAACTGTGAAATGTGTTAGGTCCCATTGAGAGAAGAGCACTATAAAGATAAAAGTATTATTATTATTAATAATGTGTAAGTGTAATCGATTAAATTTTCTTTATGTTTTCTCATGTAATTTGTTTTTGTGATGGTGCTAAGATTTGGGTTATACAAACTTTGTGAGATTCTGTGGTAAATTCAGAAATCACTGTCAAGGTTAAAAGGAGAATCTGGAATACCAGACCAATAGGGATGTTAGTTGGTAGCTGGAAACAGGAATATGGATCCACAGTGCGAAGTAGGCAGAGAGTTAAGGAAAGAGGAGGCAGATGGGGTAGTCTGATTATCCAAGGTCAGGGCAGGTTGTAAGTAGACGAGTGGTCAATCAAGCCAACGGTTAGAGCATGGAGCAATCTGCAGAGTAATAGGAGCTTCAATACACATGTATGCAGATGATACAATCTTATGCACACTGCCCTCGCCTCTCCGACCTTGAACACATACTTCAATCTGACTTTTTGAGACTTGAAAATTGGATTTCCCAAAACAAACTGCTTTTAAACACTGACAAGACTGTAACAATGGTATTTGGGACCAAAGTTAAATTTTTAAAGCTTCCAATGACTGAGCTCCAGATCAGAACCAACGCTAATACCACCCTAACTCCTGTTACTAGTTTTAAATACTTGGGCATATGATTTGACTCCCATTTAACATTTGGGATGCACATTGATACCCTAACACCCAAAACCTATGCCAAACTAGGTGTACTTTATAGGAACAAATCCTCCCTGTCTTCTGGTCAGAAAGCTTATCGCACAGCAGATGCTAATGCCAATTATTGACTATGGGGACATAGTATACGGCTCGGCACCCCAAACCCACCTTAGCAAACTTGATACCTTCTACAATTCAATATGCCATTTTGTTCTCCAATGCAACTACAGCACACATCACTGTGAAATACTCAAAGAACTAGATTGGTCATCACTTGAGTCTAGACGCAAAATTCATCTTTCCTGTCTTGCCTTAAAATACTTTCTAGGCAAGCTACCCATCTATCTGAACAATCTCAACACCCCTACCACATACATCACTTATCATCTGAGATCTGACTCCAAAAGACTGTTCATGGTCCCAAGGTTCAGCAATGTATTCGGCCACGCCTCCTTCTCTTACCGTGCACCCCAAAACTGGAACAATTTACTGGAGACTCTCACAGCCACCACCAGTCTAAATTATTTCAAAACTAAAGCTGTCTCGCATTTTAATCTGGTCTGTAACTGTTACATACACCTATAATATATATTATCTTTAACAGTGCATGCAATATCTTGTATTTAATGTATACCCTGTTCACTTATGTAACTATATATTTGTAACCATGCATTATTTGTCATCTTAACTCTATGCCCAGGACATACTTGAAATGAGAGGTAACTCTCAATGTTTTACTTCCTAGTAAAACATTTTATAACTAAATAAAATGCATGCTAAAAAGGGGGCACAGCAGTAACTGCTGTTTTAAAATATTTTTAACCTCTCCTATTGATAAATCTGAAAACTGATGCTGGGAAAATGTTTCAACGTTCTTTGATACATTATTGCGAAGACACAAGATGCGAGTTTCTTAGATGGCCCCTTTAATGTATGAATATTGCAGTTATAGATGGGTGACTCCGCTCAAATCCATTTACTGGATTATCTCCCCAATAAACGTATTTGGTCGGTTTTAATCCGCACGGTTCATCAAAAACTGCCATTGGATACAATCCGTTTGCGGATTTGTAGAATCCAGTATGCGGATTCAGCAACTTGGCGGATTCTTAAAGATCGCCATGAATTGCTGTATCCGCGGATTGGATTCTGCAAATCCGTCAATGGATTGCAGAATCCGCAGTGTGTACTGGTAATAATAATAAAAATAATACTAAATCCGCAAAAGGAGAATCACCGTTTTTGAGATTGATTTGCTGAAATCCGTGGACCAAAAGAACCAGCCGATCAGCTGTGGATCCAAATTCACCAAATAATGTGCCTCAATGATTATAATTTAGAGTTGTGTGTTTAATTAAGATAATAACAAACAAGTGAAAATACTGTCAATTAAGTTCTTCACTCACGGCTGCTGATGTCAAAAAAAGATTCATTCTTCTACCATAAAAGGAGCAGATGCTGCATACATTTTATTATTGTCCTGGAAGAAGTAATGGCCCTCAGCCACATATGGAGCTGCCAATTCAGCAATGTTCTCCCCTTGAAAAAAAAAAAAAGGATATTTATTAAGCTTATTAACACAAATATAATATCAGCTTTTTGAGCTGCAATTATAGTTACATAGTTTTGTTTGTAACAATAGAACCGCGAAAAACGATCTAAAGTGCTATCGTGATAAAATCAACCATTCACAAGCCAGTGAATGTGACTTGTAAAGGAAAGGGAAGCTCTCCAATAACCTTCTCCTTGTCCATCCAAAAAAGGTCTGAAAGTGAGTCAAAGGATGAAGAGACGTGTACAAATGGTGTACTTCACTAAATTGGTCACTGTATCCACTTCTTATATTCGCAGAGTAGAACCTCAGAGCAAAGATCTCACCTCGTGAAAGAAATTATAAAAGAGAAACATATATACAGTATAGTGTAACACGTTTACTATAAGATACACGCAGTGAATCAGTGGATCACACATACACAATGCCCAAATAAAAAAAGACGTTGGGGGCTGTTTGTTCCGCGTCCTTCTTCTATGGCTCGTTGATCTCCTCACAGCTGGCTGGTTCAGCGTCTCCTCAAGTCTAGCATCTGGTCGTGCAGTAGGAGATTCCAAAATTGCCGCCAAGCGTTGCTGCAGAACGTTCAAAGTCATAGCTTGCAACTCAAAACCCTATGTGTCTCACTGACCTTACGGCTTCCTCAGGGGTTCTGATAATGAGTCATTAGGCTACCTGTTGCAGGGTACATGCAACCACACGCGGGGTTTCTTGATAAGGCTTATTTATTGAGCCTTAGAAAATACAGCACACAAAAACAAAACTGCTTCTTTTCAGCATACAAAAACAAAACAGCTTCTGAAACATGTATTTTGAAGACAGACCTTATAGCAGTAATCTTACTTCAGCGTTTCAGTACTATCTCTTGACCAGCCAGCCTGCATGTGTGTACAGCCTGGGGGTTTTAAAACACCTTGATGAGGCAGCTGGGATCAGACTAATCAACTCAGCTGAAAGTTAACCTCCTCACTGCTGCACTACACGTCTGCCAGGCATAGGGCTGGTGACGTTATTCACCCTGTAACATTCCTCCCCTGTTAGTGTGTGGCTGGGGCCACGCACGGCTGAAGCCCGACAATCCACCCCTTCTCTAGAGAAGAAATCAGCGTTCGCATTTTCTTTTCCAAGTCTGTGCTGAATCTCAAACGAGAAGGGTTGGAGGGCCATATACCACCTGGTCAACCTAGCATTAGAGTCTTTCATACTATTTAACCAGCAGACGTACACTTGCCTAGACAAGTGAAAAGAAGACCCCTATATAACTAGCACTCAATTAAGTGGTATATGATATGTATTAAATAAAACTTAACCTTTATTGGTTTTCCGAATTAATATATATATGATTGGTGTGAACACTAAAACACAGACGGACAACACTTATAACAGCTGGTCACATACACGGTTAAAACAAGTATTAAACAATACACACCCAAGCCGAAACATAATGGTTAGGATGGTATACAGAGGGACTAATTAATATATATGTGAGGACTGGCACCTAGGATAGATAACGGTGTTAATGTAAGAGGTGCCTCAAGGTGCTAAATGTATATACGTTTAATAAGTATGGTGTGTAATAGGTGAGAGCCTAGCACCATACATACCACTCTTGACTAAGTAGTCACTAAAATTATGTAATATCTGGCTGCAATATAGGAGTAGTGAGGGGGGGCGGTATGGACCACGCCCCACTTATTAGTAGTATTATACACAGAGAAGTTTTCAAATCAAGTGTAATAAATGCAGCATATAATATGAATGCTTCAGGCTAGGTTCTGACAAATTAGTTACATTCACATTATATTGTAAAGGGGTGACATTTAAGACCAATCACATAAAATTGTCCTTGTTCGCAACGCAATTAAGAGAACTGAATAATATCAATAATTGCCCTACTCAGCAATTCTATTTTGTGGTGTTCATTAATACTCCACGCTGAACAAAGGATACAAATTCTGGATATCAACTGATACTAATACTTACCTCAAATAGATACTGTTACTGACTCAATACTGTTCATACTATTCAAGTGGAAACAGTATACCGTTAGAATCCTAAATATCCAAGATTTACATTTAATATAGAGAAGCACCTGGGGATCACAAATTCAGTGATATACATTTAAGTGCTCTCTATATGGTATTTCCTACTTCCAGCTAATGTGATATTCTGTGGTATTCACCAATATACCTCACTGATTAGGGTACTTATTAACACACTCCCCGCCGGGGCTCCGTACTCAGTGTATTCCTAACTAGTTAACAAGATAACAATACCTAGAGGTCGATGTAATCACAGAGGAATGGAACAATAGTTCTTAACTAATACCAAATGTTAAAAACCTATGGTCTAATACGAAATATCGGTTATCACCAGAGGCTGAAAAGTGACCACCTGACCATATACTGCTCCTAATAAGTTTTGGTGTTTTGATTATACTACACACAATTGCTAGATGTTTTGAGGATACTTTTACGGTTAGCTGCCGATACAATTAATTTGGAGCTATCTATTCACCAACCTCATATATCTAGCTACACTGTAGCCTACTCTGATATTATTCAGTTCTCTTAATTGCGTTGCGAACAAGGATAATTTTATGTGATTGGTCTTAAATGTCACCCCTTTACAATATAATGTGAATGTAACTAATTTGGCAGAACCTAGCCTGAAGCATTCATATTATATGCTGCATTTATTACACTTGATTTGGCAACTTCTCTGTGTATAATACTACTAATAAGTTGTGCGTTGTCCATACAGCCCACCCTCACTACTCCTATATTGCAGCCAGATATTACATAATTTTAGTGACTACTTAGTCAAGAGTGGTATGTATGGTGCTAGGCTCTCACCTATTACACACCATACTTATTAAACATATATACATTTAGCACCTTGAGGCACCTCTTACATTAACACCGTTATCTATCCTAGGTGCCAGTCCTCACATATATATTAATTAGTCCCTCTGTATACCATCCTAACCATTAGGTTTCGGCTTGGATGTGTGTTGTTTAATACTTGTTTTAACCGTGTATGTGACCAGCTGTTATAAGTGTTGTCCGTCTGTGTTTTAGTGTTCACACCAATCATATATATATATTAATTCTGAACACCAATAAAGGTTAAGTTTAATTTAGTACATATCATATACCACTTCATTGAGTGCTAGTTATATGGGGGTCTTCTTTTCACTTGTCTAGGCAAGTGTACGTCTGCTCATTATCTCACCACCCCTGGCACCTCTTCTAAGACTGTAGAAGAGCCATATTTATTCCCCTCTCTCCCCCATCTTCCCCACTCTCTCTCTGACTTCAAATTATTTAACCACTTCAATGGAGCATGGTCTGTTACCAACGTGAAATGGACTCCCGCCAGGTAATGCCTCAAGGCCTCAATTGCCCACTTTACTGTGAGTCACTCCTTCTCAATTACTGAGTAGTTTTTTTTCCCTTGGGAACAATTTCCTACTCAGAAAAAGGATCGATGTTCCACTCCCTCAAACTGTTGTGAGAGCACTGCCCCTAGTCCTATCTCTGAGGCATCGGTTTGCACGATAAAAGGCTTATCGAAATCTGGGCTTCTGAGGATGGGACCCTCTGATAGACACCTTTTAACCACCTCAAAGGCTCTTTGGCACTCCCTTGACCATACCACTTGTGTAGGGGCACACTTTTCTGTGAGGTCTGTTAGTGGGGCTGCAAATTCCGAGTAGTTGGGGATGAACCGCCGATAGTACCCTGCTAAACCCAGCAGAGAGCGTACCTGCGTCTTTGTTTGGGGGGTCAGAACTTCTTTCAGGGCAGCTAACTTGTCGGCTAGTGGCCTTACTTTTCCACCTCCCACTGCATACCTTAAGAACTTGGTTTCCGCCTTACCTAAGGCACATTTCTTAGGGTTGGCTGTGAGCCCTGCCTCTCTTAGAGATTTGGGGACCGCTTTCAGCCTATTTAGATGGGCCCGCCAGTGTTTCCTATAAATGACAATGTCATCTAGGTAGGCTGCGCCATAAGCCCTATGAGGTCTCAGCACCTTATCCATGAGTCTCTGAAATGTGGCTGGAGCTCCATGCAGTCCAAATGGCATTATCACAAACTGGTATAAAACCATGGGAGTGGCAAAAGCTTTTTTGCACTTGGACTTTTCCTCTAAAGGTATTTGCCAGTATCCTTTGTTAAGTCCAGCGTGGATATATATTCCACGTTACCAAGGGCATCAATTAACTCGTCCACCCTTGGCATCGGATATGTGTCAAACTGGATACCGCATTGACCTTTCGGAGGTCCACACAAAATCTTACCTTCCCATTGGGTTTAGGGACCATAACTAGTGGACTACACCACTCACTGCATGATTCCTCAATCACGCCTAAGTGTAACATTTCTTGTACCTCCTTCTCTACCAGGGCCTTACGGCTTTCAGGCAACCTGTAAGGATTGGAACGTACTTTTACCCCAGGTGCTGTCTCTATCACATGTGAAACTAATTAGTTTGCCCTGGTAAATCAGAAAAAACATAATTGAATTGTGTAATTATTTCTAAAAAGTCCCCTTTTTGTTCAGTGGACAATTGTCTACCCATTGGGGTTTTCTCGTCACCACAGATGTTCCCCCGTGGGGGCTGAGGACCCAGGTCCATTTCCTCCTTCACCGGGTGGAAGAATAGAGACCGCTGCACCTTCCAGGGTTTCAGCAAGTTCACATGGTAAATTTGTTTACCCTTCCTGGACCCTGGTTGAGCAATCTTGTAATCCACATCACCCGTTCGGCGAAGTACTTCGAATGGGCCCTGCCATTTGGCTAGGAGTTTGCTCTCACAACTGGGTAACAATAACATCACCTGGTCTCCCGGGTAAAACACTCTCATACGAGTATTTTGATTGTATTGTCTCTCCTGACTGTCCTGGGCTGATCTAAGATTCTCCCTAGCAAAATGGCCGACCACAACTAGGCGCTTCCTAAGGTCCAATACATATTGAAGGGTATTCTTAGAAGGGGACCGCTGTTCCTCCCAGAACTCCTTTAGGAGGTCTAGGAAACCCCGGGCTTGGCGGCCATACAGTAGTTCAAATGGAGAGAATCCCGTGGAGGCCTGGGGAACTTCTTGCACTGCAAACAGCAGAAAAGGGAGAAGTTCATCCCAGGCTCTCTTCTCTGAATCTACAATTTTTCTCAGCATCCCTTTCAGAGTTCGGTTAAATCTTTCCACCAATCCGTCAGTCTGTGGATGGTAGACCGATGTCTGAACAGACTTGACCGCTAATAATTTCAAGACATCCTGCATCAGTTTAGCCATAAAATTTGTACCTTGGTCGGTCAACATAACCTGGGGAAGTCCAACCTGTGAGAACAGCTCCAACAATTTGCTGGCTACTTGCTTCGCCGTTGCTGTCCTCAGGGGGAACGCCTCAGGATATCTTGTGGCATAGTCGACTATTACGAGAATAAACCTGTGCCCTTTCGCAGATGGTTCTATCGGTCCTACCAAGTCTACTTCAATCCTCTCAAAGGGAACTGACACCAAGGGTAGAGGAACCAAGGGGGCTGGTTTTTGTCCCTTCGGACTAGTCAGCTGGCATTCAGGACATGTCGCACACAACTTAGCAATATCACTATGCATCCCTGGCCAATAGAAGCGGAACGAAATACGGCCCAAGGTTTTATCTCTACCAAGGTGACCACCCCAAGAAACAGTACGGACTAGGGTGAAGACAGTTTTAACAAACGCCTTGGGAAACAATATTTGTCTGGTGACCTCCCCTGTTTGTGTCTGCTTGTTCACCCTATACAGGATATCATTTGACAATTCAAAATGAGGGAACACCATTACCCCTTGCGCATTCAATATCTGGTGATCAATTTTTACCACATAAATATTGTCTGGCCAGGACTGGGTCTTCCCTCTGCCTCTGGTGAAAATCAGGGAGACATAGCTCTAGTAAATCCCCAGGGCCTATCTCTCCCTCCTTCTGACCATCCCCAGTCATTACTTGTGACTTATGCCTATTTGTATGGCCATCCTGTGACCCAGGTTTCTGCAACCAGTCCTGTTTATCATAGCGTCTTTGCCTCGAGTCTTTGGAACTC
Source organism: Ascaphus truei (assembly GCF_040206685.1). Classification (NCBI taxonomy): domain Eukaryota; kingdom Metazoa; phylum Chordata; class Amphibia; order Anura; family Ascaphidae; genus Ascaphus; species Ascaphus truei. The sequence continues at coordinate 19,264,187 of NC_134486.1, forward strand.
GGTGTCTACTGAGGAACAGGTCTGCTGAGAAGGGGAACAGTTTACAGGTTTCTCCTGAGCCAGAGAATGAGGCTCCTCCAGATCGACTGGAGCCATTAGGGTTGAAAAGAAAGACCAGTCACGGCCGAGCAAAATGGGGGCAGGGAGCCAAGAAGCGACTCCTACTTCGATCCTGGCCTCCTGACCTTTTACCTGTAGCAGGATTTTGGCCGTCGGATACCATTTTACATTGCAGAGTATACACTCTATACTCCATGGGGAGTCCAATGCAAAGCACGTCAGGCGGTAATAGTTTCTGGAAGACCAGCGTTTTTCCAGAGCCTGAATCTACAAGGGCCTGGACGGTTTTACCCCCAATCTGGGCTGGAAGTAGCCAGGGCTTGCAATTTTCTCTGGGGAAGGCCGAGGCGACTGTCCTGCTGAAGGAACAATCCATCTGTGGACAGTCCACCTGACGGTGACCTTGTTCTCCGCAGGCCGAACAGGGAGAGGGTTCCCTCGCTGGAGGGTGACATGGATACCACTCAGCTGGACTGGATACTGGAGACCAGGCATCCGATGGGTCCTGTGTGCGACGTTCTCTGAAGTTCCTATCATTTGCAATGAGACGCCATCAGGAAGTAGATGAGGGTCTCGGCAGTGACCAGCATTTGGACCTCTCCCTTGCTGGAAGGACTGCTCCTTTCGTGGCACTTGGCTGTTGCGTATGGAGGGGCCATAGTTTCTCCGTTGCTCCGGTCTCCCTCTCTGGGCATCCGCAAGCGCCGGTAAAGCCGGATCCGTTGGGTCCAAGACACTCGCCTGGTTCTTTGCCCCAAGGAATTCTCAACGAGTCGGACAGCCAAAGCTAGGGTATCAGCAGCATGGCGTTTTACCCAAGAGCGTGCGGAAGGGGTTATTACTTGTAGGAATTGTTCCAACACAACTTGTTCAAGAACAGTTTCCTTAGTGTGTTTCTCAGGTTGTATCAAGCGAGTACACAAGTCCAATAACCGCTGAGCTAGGATCCGGGGTCTCATCTTAGAGGTGTACTTCAGGTTCCAGAACTGCTGCCAGTAGGTCTCTGGGCTCAGACCTAAGCGATCCAGTATGGAGGCTTTTACTTGTTTGTAATCCATTGCCTGGTCCACTGGGAGGCCCTGATATGTGGCCTGGGCTTCTCCTATAAGGAGTGGGGCCAAAACGATTGCCCAGCGATCTGCAGACCAGCTCTGGGCTTCGGCAACCCTTTCAAACGTCAGTAGAAAAGCCTATGGATCCTCGTTCGGAGCCATTTTCCTCAGGACGACCGGGGGTTTGTTCGCAAGTTCTGGACTGGCAGACCCCTGGAGTTGGGTCGGCAACCTGGCCATCCGCTCATCCTGTGCTGCCTGCTGCTGGGTTAGGAGCTGTGTTTGCTGTTGCAATAGTAGTTGGGCCTGCCCCTGCATTAACAGTCACTGCTGTTTGGTCTGCTCCTGCATTAACAGTCCCTGCTGTCTTGTCTGCTCGCACAGAAACTCTTTTAAACATTTTTCCATTTTTTTTTGTGTGTTTGTGGCCCTTCAACTGCAGGGGCCTCTCAACATCCCGGCACTTCTGACACCATATGTTGCAGGGTACATGCAACCACATGCAGGGTTTCTTGATAAGGCTTATTTATTGAGCCTTAAAAAATACAGCATACAAAAACAAAACAGCTTCTTTTCAGCATACAAAAACAAAACAACTTCTCAAACATGTATTTTGAAGACTGACCTTATAGCAGTAATCTTACTTCAGCGTTTCAGTACTATCTCTTGACCATCCAGCCTGCATGTGTGTACAGCCTGGGGGTTTTAAAACACCTTGATGAGGCAGCTGGGATCAGACTAATCAACTCAGCTGAAAGTTAACCTCCTCACTGCTGCACTATACATAAGTCTGCCAGGCATAGGGCTGGTGACGTTTATTCACCCTGTCACAGTTCCCCTATTATAGCAAATGGACCCTAATTGAATTAAGTCTTACAGATGTGAAAATAGCTGTTAATTCCATTCTTTAAGTAACTCTTCTTTTCACAGAGTGTATCTAGCACCTTGCTAATTATTCCCATAATAACAGTGTACATTGCTTGTATTAAACAATCCTAATCAAATACTGTACATTAAACTCTATTATATCCAATTTAATAAACATCATAATGAACACATCTTTAATTATAACATATCACACCTGAATAGTGAATAATAATGATACCATGATGTAAATAATACATCATTGAAAAATGAACTTTCCTCATAGTGTAAGGAATATCATATTTTATTCTTTGAAATTATGTATGATCCAAAATAGGATTTTAATCAATCTAATTAAAAAAATGTATAACATTAATAAAACTACAATTACATATAGAAAAATAGAATAGAATAATATTGTATTGTATTGTATTTCTTTATTTTAATAGCGCCATTAATGTACACAGCGCTTCACAGTAGTAATACATGTGGTAATCTAATAAATAACAGATTATATAAATAACAGATCATGGGAATAAGTGCTTTAGACATAAAAGTAACATTAAGGAAGAGGAGTCCCTGCCCCGAGGAGCTTGCAGACTAATTGGTAGGTAGGGAGAACGTACAGAGACAGTAGGAGGGAGTTCTGGTAAGTGCATCTGCAGGGGGCCAAGCTTTATGTATCATGTGTTCAGAATATCCACAGTGCTATTCATATGCTTCTTTAAGCAAGTGTGTCTTAAGGCAGCGGTGCGCAAACTGTGGGGCGCGACCCCCAGGGGGGGCGCGACACTGCCGACGGGGGGAGCGGGGTTTACAGAGGCCGCGCGCGCTTCCCGAAGGCACTTAAATTAAGTGCCGGGGGAGCTGCAGGGCCTCTGTAAACCTAATTTACCGTGGCTCCGGCGGCTTCCTCCCTGCGGCGCCATGGCAACGCGGCATCAAAATGACGCTGCGAGGTCATGTGACGTCACGTTGCCATAGCAACGCGACGTCACATGACCTCGCAGCGTCATTTTGATGCCGCGTTGCCATGGCGCCGCAGGGAGGAAGCCGCCGGAGCCACGGTAAATTAGGTTTACAGAGGCCCTGCAGCTCCCCCGGCACTTAATTTAAGTGCCTTCGGGAAGCGCGCGCGGCCTCTGTAAACCCCACGCCCCCCGTCGGCAGTGTCGCGCCCCCCCTGGGGGTCGCGCCCCACAGTTTTGCGCACCGCTGCCTTAAGACACACTTGCTTAAAGAAGCATCTGCAGGGGGCCAAGCTTTATGTATCATGTGTTCAGAATATCCACAGTGCTATTCATATGCTTCTTTAAGCAAGTGTGTCTTAAGGCAGCGGTGCGCAAACTGTGGGGCGCGACCCCCAGGGGGGGCGCGACACTGCCGACGGGGGGCGCGGGGTTTACAGAGGCCGCGCGCGCTTCCCGAAGGCACTTAAATTAAGTGCCGGGGGAGCTGCAGGGCCTCTGTAAACCTAATTTACCGTGGCTCCGGCGGCTTCCTCCCTGCGGCGCCATGGCAACGCGGCATCAAAATGACGCTGCGAGGTCATGTGACGTCGCGTTGCTATGGCAACGTGACGTCATTACGCCGGAGCGCGGGTAAGTTGGGGTTGGGGGGAGGCGCGGGAGCGAGGGGATAGCCGTCAGGGGGGCGCAGGGAAAAAAGTTTGCGCCCCCCTGTCTTAAGGTATGATTCCTAAGGATCCTGATCCTCCTCACAGTGTGAGCTCCAGCCGCAAAGTCTCATACAATGTCTCAGGGTCCTGTGGCCTGGTCCCAGGCCGCAGAGTGCTGCGTGGCCATCTGGTCACCTGCGCAGAAATAATGATAATGGGAAGAGTCCCTATCTGGGGCCTTCCCTGCAACACTCCTCTACAGGTGTCTCAGGGCCTAACTGGGCCAAAGTATAGACCGAAGTTGGGTCTTAAAGGTGGATAGAGAGGGTGCTAGTCGGGTACTGAGGGAAGGGCATTCCAGAGGTGTGGGGCAGTCAGTGAAAAAGGTTTAAGGTGGGAGAGGGCTTTAGATACAAAGGGGGTAGAAAGAAGACATCCTTGAGAAGAACACAAGAGTCTGGATGGTGCATAACGAGAAATTAGGGATGAGATGTAAGGAGGGGCAGAAGAGTGTAAAGCTTTAAGAGTGAGGAGAAGAATGGAGTGTGAGATACGGGATTTGATTGGAAGCCAGGAGAGGGATTTCAGGAGGGGAGATGCTGAGACAGATCTAGGAAAGAGTAGAGTGATTCTGGCAGCAGCGTTTAGGATAGATTGTAGGGGAGACAGGTGAGAGGCAGGAAGGCCGGACAGCAGGAGGTTACAGTAATCGAGACGGGAGAGAATGAGGGCCTGAGTCAAAGTTTTAGCAGTCGAGCAACAGAGGAAAGGGTGTATCTTAGTTATATTATGGAGGAAAAAGCGACAGGTTTTAGAAATGTTTTGAATGTGAGGGGCGAATGTGAGAGAGGAGTCGAGTGTGACCCCTAGGCAGCGTGCTTGGGCTACTGGGTGAATGATGGTAGTTCCAACAGTAATGTGGAAGGAGGTAGTAGGGCCAGGTTTGGGAGGAAGTATGAGGAGCTCTGTTTTAGCCATGTTGAGTTTAAGGCGGCGGAGGGCCATCCCGGATGATATAGCAGAGAGACATTCAGAAACTTTGGTTTGTACAGCAGGTGTAAGGTCGGGTGTTGAAAAGTTTATTTGTGAGTCGTCAGCATAGAGGTGATAATTAAACCCAAAAGATGTTATTAGGTCATCTAGAGAGAGTGTATACAGAGAAAAGAGAAGAGGTCCCAGGACAGAGCCCTGGGGTACCCCCACAGAGAGATCAATAGAGGAGGAGGAGGTGTTAGCAGAAGAGACACTGAAAGTACGATGGGAGAGGTAGGATGAGATCCATGATATAGCGTTGTTCCGAATACCAAGAGTATGGAGAATGTGAAGGAGAAGAGGGTGGTCCAAGGTGTCAAATGCTGCAGAGAGGTCGAATACAAATGTTAAAAATATCTAAATGCTACATAGTTGTACAATATGCCCTTACCTTGGAAAGACTTTCAACAGATTTCCACAGAAACAGTTGGTTCAGGAGATATAATAACAAAGGTTTCCTACATTTTCTTACGGTGCAAGTGGCTGTGCAAGACTTTGCTAACCACATGGTTCCCACTTGTTAATGACCTAGGGAGGGTTGAGACTCAGGAATGATTAATACTGAAAGCCTGGCTATATCTGTAGGAGTTACTTACTAAAGTCTTGCAGCTCCAAACTAAACACAACTAGTGCTTTGAACTGGATTTCTTTTTTGTGATAGATATAGTGCTGTAGTGCTCTGGGTTCCTAGAGCTTTCCCTGCTCAGCAGCAATTGAAAGCTGCTGAGCTTTGAACAGTTGCGCGCCAGATGACTTAGGCTGCGGCCAGGTAGGGAGCGAGCGCACTGGCGCTGGTGCACGGTGACATCACGCTCCCTGCTCGGCCGGGAGAATTGTGGACGGCTAGGTGCGCGCGCCGGGGGGGGGGGCGGTGTGTTGGGGGGCACGGCCATGACGTCACGGAGAGGGTTTGCCCACATTGGGCGAACCACTCACGTGACACGCCAGCGAGCGGCAAATTAAAGCTAAGTGCCGAGCAGGCGCTCACTCCCGCTGGCCACACAGATTGCTGCAATGTGTTTCATCGCGGCTAGCGTGGGCGCCCGCTCAACGTCACCCTGGCCGCAGCCTTAGCGGCACTACTAGGATAATTATGTTAATTAATAGAAGACAGTTAGATGTGGGCCCTGGCAATGGGTCCCTTAAGGCTTTGGGGCTACTAAGGGGTAAATATTGTGTAGTATTTGATGTATTTTTAATGTATTTTTATTACCTGTTCTAGGTTAGTTTAAATTATCAGTACAGTATACAGGCAAAATAGGCCTAATGGCAGCCTGGGGTAGGTGATAACTATATGCAGTTCATTTTTGGTGCTGATCATATACCGCATGGTATCAGAATTTCATAAAATTAGTAAAATATAGTTAATTAACTCATTTTTATGGTTGTTCTGGTATTTTTAATATGTTTAGGGTAAAACCTTTTTTTTAATTTTACACTGTAACAAGTTAATGATTTCCCCACTAAAAAAAATTGTTATTTGTTTAATGATAATGTAGCCTCCTTTCCCTATGCCTAAGGGAACTACGCGGGCAACTACGCCTGCTGATGTACCTGTCTGCTCACAGGATACCTGAGCCTCTGCTTCTGGGAGCCTGGGGTGAGCTCTATTTCCTTGTGCACAGCGCCTCCACCTATAAAGGATATTGCAGTGTAGGAGGGATAACACCTCACAGGAACCAATACTACAGCAATAAGCAATAACACAACACACTAATATATATTATATATATATATGAACATAAACATAAATAATAGCAAAAAAGCGTTTATTAAACATGAACCAAGACAACAATGAAAAACAAGGTGAAAAAATACCATACAATTAAAAACACAAAGCAGACGGAAAAAACAGTGAAAGAGCTAATATGTACATCATGGAGTGTAACAGACCCTAAAACTTGTGGAGACCTCAATGTAATGAAATAAAGGGATCCTAATACTCAGAGTGGAGATCAAAAGATCCCACCTGGAGTCGTGACCGGCCGGTCCCCAAGGAAAACCACAAGTAAAAGGGAAATTAAAACGTGCGAGGGATAACACACAAATAAAAGTCGCACTCAGGGGTCTAAGTAGTAGATAAACCTAACATAAGGACATCCCAATGGTACACACACATAGACAAACCAGGGATGGTATTGTGCAACCTGATGGCAATGACTCCACACATGGAATGAGGTAAACAACAATAGAGCCTATACTCCCCAAGTACGTGGTGTGGGGAAATTCATGCCAGGAGGTAAACAGAACAAACCCAAAAGGAATAATAAAGACAATAAGTCATGTCACACAGCTGGATAAATGATCATCTGTGTGCTGCAAATAGATGCACACACAGATAATGGTCCACAATAAGAACAAGGTGGTAAAGTACATGTAAGGAAGGGATCCTGCTCCCAAGGCTAAAGGTAAATGTCACGTAAGTGAGCAGCAGATGGTAAGAGGCAATCAATATGAGAAAGATTATCCGGGTAAAGAATCAAAGTTCATATCACCATATGATGCGCCTCTGCTCAAAACCTCAGGATTCCTTCCATAGGATAGCAACAGCTAAACCGCCATCAATTTAGTCCTCGTGAAGCTGTGTGAGAGACAATGAAAAAAATATACAGCTCTAGGACAACGTCTCCGTCATGCACCTCCGACAGCTGTTTCGCCACTAAGGGCTTCTTAGTCATGTGAAAAAGAAACTACACCCTCTTTGAATTCCATGGTTTTACATATCAGGACATAATAACAATCATCTGTTCCTTAGCAGGTCTAAAAATTAGGTAAATACAACCGCAGATGAAAAACAACACATGACATATTACACTGTGTCATGATTTATTTAACAAAAATAAAGCCAAAATGGAGAAGCTATGTGTGAAAAACTAAGTACACCCTTACTGCTTCCATAGGAATTAATATGCTAAGTAGCAGACAGGTCCTGCTAATGAAATGCCCTTAATTAGTTAATCATCAGCAAGTGTGACCACCTCTATTAAAGCCAAAGTTTTAACAGTTTGCTGGTCTGGAGCATTCAGGTGTGTGTTAACACAATGCCAAGGAGGAAAGACATCAGCAATGATCTTAGAGAAGCAATTGCTGCTGCCCATCAATCTGGGAAGGGTTATAAGGCCATTTCCAAACAATGTAAAGTCCATCATTCTACAGTGAGAAAGATTATTCAAAAGTGGAAAACATTCAAGACAGTTGCTAATCTTCCCAGGAGTGGACATTCCAGCAAATTCACCCCAAGGTCAGACCGTGCAATGCTCAGAGAGCTTGCAAAATACCCAAGAGTTACATCTCAGACTCTACAGTAAAATTAGAATAAGACTAAACAAGTATGGTTTGTTTGGAAGCCTCTTCTCTCTAAAAAGAACATGGCAGCACGGCTTAGGTTTGCATCTTAACAAACCACAAGACCCCTGGAACAATGTCCTTTGGACAGACGAGACCAAAGTGGAGATGTTTGGCCATAATGCACAGCGCCACGTTTGGCGAAAACAAAACACAACATATCAGCACAAACACCTCATACCAACTGTCAAGCACGTTGGTGGAGGGGTGATGATTTGGGCTTGTGTTTGCTGCCACAGGACCTGGGAACCTTGCAGTCATTGAGTCGACCAAGAACCCCTCTCTATACCAAAGTATTCTAGAGCCCAATGTGAGGCCATCTGTCCGACAGCTAAAGCTTGGCCGAAATTGGGTCATGCAACAGGACAATGATCCCAAGCACACCAGCAAATCTACAACAGAATGACTGAAAAAGAAAAGAATCAAGGTGTTACAATGGCCCAGTCAAAGTACAGACCTCAACCCAATTGAAATGCTGTGGCTGGACCTTAAGAGAGATGTGCATCAACAAATGCCTACAAACCTCAATGAACTGAAGCAACGTTGTAGAGAAGAGTGGGCCAAAATTCCTCCACAACGATGTGAGAGACTGATAAAGTCATACAGAAAATGATTATTTCAAGTTATTGCTGCTAAAGGTGGTTCTACAAGCTATTGAATCATAAGGTATACTTAGTTATTCACACATGGCTTCACCACTTTCGCTTTATTTTTGTTAAATAAATCATGACACGGTGTAATATGTCATGTGTTGTTGTTCATCTGAGGTTGTATTTACCTAATTTTAAGACCTGCTAATGAACAGTTGATTGTTATTATGTCCTGATATGTAAAACCATTGAATTCAAAGAGGGTGTATTTTTTTTTCACATGACTGTATATGTGTATGTGTGTGTAAATATATATATACATATATATATACTGTTTATATATATAATCTTTACTGTAACAATGCTACACAATACCACATGACACAGTGTAGGGCAGTGACCCCAACACAAAGTGGTACCCCCAAAGTACTGAGGGTGCCGTGGCACCAATAACCCCGTGTTTCTATCGCAGAAATCCCACCCAAATGTGAGGTAGAGCTACCCCCTGTAGATGTTGGTGCACATTGGGTACCTGCATGGGTACTACAGTACCCAGGTGCTGCTTGGCGTAGTATGTTGGAGCGGGTCCCACACAGTGGGGCCTCCGACATTGTATGTATTGTATGTCTTTATTTATATAGCGCCATTAATGTACATAGCACTTCACATTAGTAATACATTTATTTATAAAAATATTTTACCAGGAAGTAATACATTGAGAGTTACCTCTCATTTTCAAGTATGTCCTAGGCACAGAGTAAAACAAAATAATACATGGTTACAAATACAGTTACATAAATGAGCAGGGTATACATTATATACAAGACATTGCATGCACAGTTAAAGAAAATATATATTATGAGCGTATGAAACAGTTACAGACCAGATTAAAGTGTGAGACAGCCTTAGATTTGAAAGAACTTAAGCTGGTGGTGGATATGAGAGTCTCTGGTAGGTTGTTCCAGTTTTGGGGTGCACGGAAGGAGAAGGAGGAACGTCCGGATACTTTGTTGAGTCTTGGGACCATGAATAGTCTTTTGGAGTCTGATCTCAGGTGATAGGTACTGCATGTGGTAGGGGTGAGGAGCTTGTTCAGGTAGCTGGGTAGCTTGCCCAGAAAGTATTTGAGGGTGAGACAGGAAAGGTGAACTTTGCGCCTAGACTCTAGTGATGACCAATCTAGTTCTTTGAGCATTTCGCAGTGATGTGTGTTGTAGTTGCATTGGAGAACAAAACGACAAATTGAATTGTAGAGGGTGTCAAGTTTGCTAAGGTGGGTTTGAGGAGCCGAGCCATATACTATGTCTCCATAGTCAATAATTGGCATTAGCATCTGCTGTGCAATACGCTTTCTGACCAGGAGACTTAGGGAGGATTTGTTCCTGTAAAGTACCCCTAGTTTGGCATAGGTCTTGGTTGTCAGGGTATCAATGTGCATCCCGAATGTTAAGTGGGAGTCAAACCATAAGCCCAGGTATTTAAAACTAGTGACAGGTGTTAGGGTGGTTTTAGCGTTGGTTCTAATCAGGAGCTCAGTCACTGGAAGCTTTACAAATTTAGTCTTGGTCCCAAATACCATTGTTACAGTCTTGTCAGTGTTTAAAAACAGTTTGTTTTGGGAAATCCAGTTTTCGAGTTTCAAAAAGTCAGACTGAAGTATGTGTTGAAGGTCAGAGAGGCTATGGCTGTGTGCATACAGGATTGTGTCATCTGCATACATGTGTATTGAGGCTTCCTTACAAGCTGTGGGAAGATCATTAATGAACACTGAGAAGAGTAGGGGCCCCAGAACAGAGCCTTGCGGGACACCACAGGTGATATCCAGGGGGTTGGAGTTAGAGCCTGAGATGGACACATGTTGGGATCTTCCTGATAGGTAGGACTGAAACCAGTTTAAAGCATGTTTCCCTATTCCAGAGCTCTGGAGTTTGTTAAGCAGGATAGCATGATCAACTGTGTCAAAAGCCATTGCAAAATCTAGGAATACTGCACCAGTGAGTTGTCCCCGTTCCATTCCACACTGGATTTCATTGCAAACTTTTAGCAGGGTAGTTACGGTGGAGTGTTTGGGACGAAACCCAGACTGGAATTGGCTAGGGAAATTTGTCTTGGTGTAGAAATCGCTTAATTGGGAGTGGACACATTTTTCCATAACTTTGCATAGAATTGGGAGAAGTGAGATTGGCCTGTAGTTTGAGACAGTGTTTTTTCCCCACTTTTGAAGATTGGGACAACTCTGGCAGTTTTCCAGGTCTTAGGGATATGGCCTGCAGACAGGATAGAGTTGACTCTGGACGCAATTGGTTTGGCAATGGCTGGGGCACCAAGTCGTAGGAACCTAGATTGTAGTAAGTCGGGTCCACATTGGCTGCTTAGTTTTAGTTTGAGGAGCGCTTGTGTAATCTCCTCTTCAGATACTGGGCTAAATTGAAAATTGTGGGCAGTGTTGGGAGGGGGTGGGACTATAGGGGTACTCCCAGAATGAGATTCAGGTTTGGGGTTTGTGCTGCGTTTCGCTAATAAGTTAGTGGCACACCCCACAAAGTAATCATTGAATGCATTTGCAATGTCAGTGGGGTTTGTCAGTGTAATATCCCCCTTAGTGATATTACTTGGTTGTTGATGGTTAGGAGGCTGGAATATATTGTTGATAACCTTCCAGAAGTTAGCTGGGTTTGATGTATTTTGGTGGAGATTGTCAGAGTAATATTGTGCTTTTGCATACCTTGTTTGCCTTGTGCACACTTTCCGCAGGCATCTGTAGTGATTGAGATCCTTGGTAGTGCCAGTTACTTTGTAGCTTTTCCACAAGGCATCCCTGAACTGGTAGAGTGCTATAAGGTCAGGTGTAACCCATGGAAGGTGGGCCCCCCGTACCCTTATTTTGCATAGTGGAGCATGGGTATCGCAGAGTTTTAAGAACTCGGATTGGAAATAGTCGAGCGCAGAGTCAGGGTCGGGAATTAAATTGATTCTGTGCCATGGGCAGTTGGTAAGGTCATCCAGAAACTGTTGTGGGTTAAAGTTTTTAAATGTTCTAGTGAGGAGAACTTTAGGGCTTGAATGGGGCAGTTTAATTTTCCTTACACAGTACACTATTGCATGGTCACTGAAAATATCATGTGGTAATCAAGTAAATAACAGATAATATAAATAACAGATCATGGGAATAAGTGCTTCAGACATAAAAATAACATTAAGGAAGAGGAGTCCCTGCTCCGAGGAGCTTACAATCTAATTGGTAGATAGGGAGAACGTACAGAGACAGTAGAAGGGAGTTCTGGTAAATGCGTCTGCAGGGGGGCAAGCTTTATGTATCATGTGTTCAGAATATTCACAGTGCTATTCATATGCTTCTTTAAGCAAGTGTGTCTTAAGGTATGATTCCTAAGGATCCTGATCCTCCTCACAGTGTGAGCTCCAGCCGCAAAGTCTCATACAATGTCTCAGGGTCCTGTGGCCTGGTCCCAGGCCGTAGAGTGCCGCGTGGCCATCTGGTCACCTGCGCAGAAATAATGATAATGGGAAGAGTCCCTATCTGGGGCCTTCCCTGCAACACTCCTCTACAGGTGTCTCAGTGCCTTACTGGGGCCTAGGGCCAAAGTATAGACCTAGTCCAGCAAGCAATGCTCCGTGGACACTGGCTTCTAAGTTCGCTCCTCGGTCAGGACTGAAGCGCGTGCTCCCCGCTCATGGAGGATATGATGTTCCTCCAACTGCTCTAATCCCATTCGCTGGGACAGTCCCATGTGTGCAGTCCCTCCTTCTAAGGATCCTGGGACATGTAATTCCGCTGTACTCTATGCGGAGCCAAAACCAAAATGGCCGCCACACTCCAAACTGCGCATACGTGCCTCATCGCTTTGCACATGCGTGACTAACAAGATGGCCGCACCTCCCGATTGTGCGGAGCTCCGGGCGATAGCCTGGCAGATCCCTGCACTGGAGGAAGAGTAGGGCACTCGGCTACAATAGTAAAGCATTAGTTTGGGTATTTCGTTGTTTGAGGAGTCTAGGCAGTAGGGATTCTGCTATATCCGCCAAACCATATTATATAACATTATTCCCGTCATTGTATTGTAATGTGGTACCTAACTAGTAATTATCGGTTGCATTAATTACCACATCACGGCTCTACTTAAAATTATGCACCCGGTAAAATGTATCCCAATGTTGATGACTTTGGTCCAAAAATTGTGGGAAAAGCACACAATATACATGTTTTACCGAGTGCAATACTTTGGCTACGCTTATAGTGCCGGCGACGGTGTTGTCAGGCTGCGGGCGCTGGAAAAATCAAATTGAGATGACTTCCAGCGATCGCGAACAAGCCGTCGCTCCGTCGCGCCGTCACTTCACGCTTACTATAAGCGCACGCGATGGCGACAATGCATTTGTTTTGACGCGACGTCGCCGGCACTATAAGCGCAGTCTAAATCTGTTTTAACAGAGATAGATGATTCTAAGCCTGTGTATTATGGAAATGCAATGAAACAGTATTCCCATAAGAATGAAATTCAAAGAAATTAGTCAACATCTGCAGAAGAAACAAAAAAGGCCAAAGAGGATGATTTAACAAAAATATTAATAAATATAAAATATTTAATAAAAATAGAATAATATTGTATTGTATTGTATGTCTTTATTTTTATAGCGCCATTAATGTACATAGCACTTCACATTAGTAATACATGTGGTAATCAAGTAAATAACAGATAATATAAATAACAGATCATGGGAATAAGTGCTTCAGACATAAAAATAACATTAAGGAAGAGGAGTCCCTGCTCCGAGGAGCTTACAATCTAATTGGTAGATAGGGAGAACGTACAGAGACAGTAGAAGGGAGTTCTGGTAAATGCGTCTGCAGGGGGCCAAGCATTATGTATCATGTGTTCAGAATATTCACAGTGCTATTTATATGCTTCTTTAAGCAAGTGTGTCTTAAGGTATGATTCCTAAGGATCCTGATCCTCCTCACAGTGTGAGCTCCAGCCGCAAAGTCTCATACAATGTCTCAGGGTCCTGTGGCCTGGTCCCAGGCCGCAGAGTGCCGCGTGGCCATCTGGTCACCTGCGCAGAAATAATGATAATGGGAAGAGTCCCTATCTGGGGGCCTTCCCTGCAACACTCCTCTACAGGTGTCTCAGGGCCTAACTGGGGCCTAGGGCCAAAGTATAGACCTAGTCCAGGAAGCAATGCTCCGTGGACACTGCCTTCTAAGTTCGCTCCTCGGTCAGGACTGAAGCGCGTGCTCCCCGCTCATGGAGGATATGATGTTCCTCCAACTGCTCTAATAACATTCGCTGGGACAGTCCCATGTGTGCAGTCCCTCCCTCTAAGGATCCTGGGACATGTAATTCCGCTGTACTCTATGCGGAGCCAAAACCAAAATGGCCGCCACACTCCAAACTGTGCATACGTGCCTCATCGCTTTGCGCATGCGTGACTAACAAGATGGCCGCACCTCCCAATCGTGCGGAGCTCCGGGCGATAGCCTGGCAGATCCCTGCACTGGAGGAAGGGTAGGGCACTCGGCTACAATAGTAAAGCATTAGTTTGGGTATTTCGTTGTTTGAGGAGTCTAGGCAGTAGGGATTCTGCTATATCCGCCAAACCCGACATATTATAATAACATTATTCCCGTCATTGTATTGTAATGTGGTACCTAACTAGTAATTATCGGTTGCATTAATTACCACATCACGGCTCTACTTAAAATTATGCACCCGGTAAAATGTAACCCAAATGTTGATGACTTTGGTCCAAAAATTGTGGGAAAAGCACACAATATACATGTTTTACCGAGTGCAATACTTTGGCTACGCTTATAGTGCCGGCGACGGTGTTGTCAGGCTGCGGGCGCTGGAAAAATCAAATTGAGATGACTTCCAGCGATCGCGACCAAGCCGTCGCTCCGTCGCGCCGTCACTTCACGCTTACTATAAGCGCACGCGATGGCGACAATGCATTTGTTTTGACGCGATGTCGCCGGCACTATAAGCGCAGTCTAAATCTGTTTTAACAGAGATAGATGACTCTAAACCTGTGTATTATGGAAATGCAATGAAACAGTATTCCCATAAGAATGAAATTCAAAGAAATTAGTCAACATCTGCAGAAGAAACAAAAAAGGCCAAAGAGGATGATTTAACTCATGTGAAAAGAACACAGGAAAGGTAAACAAATTATAGATAATATGAATCCATGAATATGAATATTTTTATTCTATTAAAGATACCTATTAATTAAAATTAATTCTATATCATAAATCCTTGGCCTTTTTATAAATAGGAATAATTACCAGTGGCAAAATTCTATTAATGTATGTACATTGTGGTTTCAAGCTCTTAATGCAGGGGTACCAAACTTTTTGCCCTGCTCTACCCCACTGCTCCTGTCTCTTCCCCCCTCGTACCTATTCTGAAGCATCAAATAACGCTGCGGGGCCACGTGAAGGGTGTGGGGCCTCTGCAACCACCGGGGACTCCCTGGGCGCCTCCCCCAGCTTGCGCACCCCTGTCATAAAGTATCAATTCTGTGTGTGATTCTTGAATGACTTCCCCCCCATTTTTGGTTTTGAATATTGGGACATTTTATGATGAAAATATTTTTCATGGAAACTCTAGCAACAAATAGAAGAAAGCAATGGACCAGCAAAAGTTCCAGAAGAGCACAGTGAGTGTCGCCTAATACAAATAAGTAAGATGTGAAGCAGAGAGAGGGCATTGTAGCGGTATGATTGAAATGTGTTTCATTGGAGACATGAGGTCTATAGAAACAAGGATAAAATTATTCTAAGACAAAGATTTTTCACATTCATTTTCTATTACAAAACAAAAAACTATTTAAGGTGACACAAACAAATAGATATTAATGAACGGCTTTTTATGTCATGAGTATAAGGCAAGAAATGCTCAATTACATTCCGAATAAGTTCCTGATGGAATACAAACACTTGGAAAACTCAAAATGTTTCTGCATTTGAAACAGAGAACACATTACAGTATAGAATCAATGAATCGACTTGTAAACATTAATTTAATGACAAGTTAGTAAATAAATCAATCGTTCTCATATTTTATTTCAATGTCCTTATACCAAAACTTCACAGCCAAAAGAATGTTTAGAGATGAGCAAATTCCGACTTTGAAAAATCAGATTACCAGAACTTCATGCTAATCCTGTTGGGTTTGGTTACTTGTTGAATATTATTGATATTGCAACATAAAAAGCAGAAAGAGATACCCCTTTCTGAACTGCCTCTACTCTCCACAGTCAGTAACATACAGATAATCAGTTCCAGTTAGGTAACAACACTCTTATCTGTTCGTTATATATAAATATGTATGTAGCTGGGTCCACTCTTACCTCCTGCACCGGAGATGTGGGAGAGCTGTAAGGCAATCGGATCGCCGGAGCTCCGTGGCGCACATGGCAAGCGGGCCGCAATTTTGAATAGTTGCGCATGCGTAATAGAGTCTATATGCATGCGCAGTGTACAGTGAGTGAGGCGGCAATTACAGAGGCTCCACACGGGACGACATGTCCCAGCAGCCCCAGGGGCTGCTTACCAGGTGGGGGAGCACAGCCAATAGGGCTGCAGGATTCACAGCAAGGAGGATATGTGTTTGACACGAAGGAGCCACCACGCCAGTTGGTGCAGGGACTGCAAGGGAGTAAGTAGTGTTTGGGTGCAAGTGGCTTCCGGACTAGGCCAGATACACACCCCCCCAGTTCACAGCTAGGCCCCTGACGCTGTCAGCTTGTGGAAAGACCTCAGATAGGGATGCTCCCCTTAGCCTTGAAGTGACAGGTGCAGCACCAGTGAAGAGATGCTGCGTGTTGCCCACAGGCCACCTAAAGAGATATTAAGGGAGACGCTCCGGCTGGAGCTCCCTCAAGAGGTGGATAGGACATATAAGGAGTAGATTCTTGGAGGCCCCACGTCGTGGGACCAGACGGATCCTCTTGCATCAGACAGCGGTACCTTGGTACAGGAGGGCCCAGGGAGGTAAAGTACACAAACGGTCCACAGGGATAGCGCTACTCCCTACACTTGGGTGGGACTGACACTGGGGTAGGACACCAGAGATATTGGTGCCACCATACCCTAAGTACATTGGGGATATTCACCCTGGGTATTATTGGGTTATACTGTGTGTTATAGTGTTACAGTAGAGTTGTGTGTGCTCAGTAAATACTCCTTTTATATACCCTGTATGTGTTATTACTGACTGAATTTGGTTCCTGTGAGGGGTTATCCTGCTACACTAGGATCCCTTTCAGGTGGAGGCGCTGTAACCAGAGGAACGAGACCACCCCAGGCTTCCAGCGGCAGAGACCTAGGCCTATGGTAAGCCATGCAGTTACTCAACAGCACGCATCGTTCCCTTAGACACAGGGAAAGGGGGCTTCATGTAGATATACAATCATTTTTGCTTCAAGAAAGAGCAAGTGCTTAAGGCCACAAAGGGAAATTCAACATTTCGATTCAGAAGGGAACAAAACAGTAGTTTATTTGATTCAATTCTCTTTCTAAGTAGTCTCAATCTCCAGAAAATACAATTGTCCTGTCTTGGATTAAGTATCCTTCAAACATTCTGTCACCAACATAGCATACAGTACATAGTCATCTTGTACTGTCTTGGAAAAAGCATCCATCACGCAGTCAATCTTCAACGTAACATATTTGATCATTTGAATGTTCTTTCTCCTTCTAGCTAATCTTACCCTGTCTGTTTTAGTGTGTCATTTTCTTTGCTGGACTTGGAAACAGACAAAAACCACATTATTATTTATTATCATTATTTTTACAAAATAGTTTGCAAATGGCATACAGTAATCACTTACATAGAAAGCAAAAAAAACGCCCCAGTTTACACGGCACTCACATTTTTCAAATAAAATTCACATTTTCCATTTTTCATGTAATCCTAAATCAAATAAAGAGCCCAAACCAACGGACTTCTGGCAAAACTAGAACCAAAACCAAACATGATATGTTTTGAGAACCAAAACACTAGATCATTTCACCAGGCTATCCTTTTGTTTAAAATACTTTAAACTCATCAAAACCAGATGTTCCTACAATGTGTAGCTCCAAAGGGATTAAGATTAAGTGGAATATTTATATACAGTATATTTATGTTAGTATATGGTAATAAAGTAGCCTAGGTTAAAAAAGAAAAAAAACAGGGATATGTTGTACCAGCTTTGTCGAGCTTGCAACAACTAATGACACAGTATGAGTGTTAATATAGGATGTGAACAGAATTACAACAGGTTACAGGATTTTATGTGCATACCCATAATAACTCACTATTGAACACATTATATAGCAAATTGCCATTGCAATAGGCTATGGAAAAGATGAGATTAATATTTTCCAAGTATTGTTAAACACATGTGGCATGTAAATGCTAAGGTTTACAGGGCTATTTATTTGTGTGTAACACCCCTCCCCCCACCCCCCCTCCAAAGGGAGATTTGTAGTTGCTGGGGAGCTGTTTAACTCACCTGTGATCTTCCAGGAGGTCTGAGTCTCTGCATGATGTAGTAAAGAGTAGCAACAGGGCAGCTTTTCAGGCAGATCTCTCCTCGTACAGTGCCTCCATCCTATAAGCTCCCCACAGGCACCTTCTCTTGCAGTAATTCACTCCCAGACCAGCAACTGTACAACTTGTCTTTATTGTTTCACAGACTTGCTGCATACAGGTCCCATCTTTCCTCCTTCACTGGACTAGAGCCAAGGGTCTTGAGGCCACTAGAGCACATCCTTAGCCCCCAGAGGGAGGGAAGACAGACACACAATTTGGTGGAGTGTCAGCTTTTATACATGGGGAGGGGTTTGTAACCTTGCCCCATAACAGGGCAGGTCCAGGTACTGACAGGCATCACACCTCTGACATGTGATATAGTCAATACCCTCCCAGGCATGACACTCCTAACTGCCGTTAGGCCTGCACCTGGATAGGTTAACATTGTATCTATCCAGGCTACAAATACAAGCTAGGCCATGTGCAGGAGTTTAACCCCAACACTGCCTGTTCCTATCAGGACTTATAGTGTTAGGGCCAAAGGAAAGGGTATAGCCAGGGGCACAAGGCTACATGTGCATTAAACATGTACCAATTTGGCCCTGTGGTCGGCCACACTCTCCTCACAAAATCCACTGTGGCTCCATTTCTTTTTCATCTGTGCACACGGAGTGCAACTACGGAGACTTAATGCCCCATCGGATTAAAACAGCAGGGGTCCCTGCGTCTGAATGGGACTCGCACTGTGTGAATTATACTAGGCTGCACCTGTCTGTAAGAGACGTGCACTAAGAGTGAGACTGAGTCACTCTACCTGCGCGCCTCTAACAGGCGATTGCACAACTTTTATTTTATTTTAATAACACAGTATTGAAGCAGGGGGTCTCTGGAGCTGAACCGCTTTAATCTCAGGTCTGTGGACCCCCTGCTTCCCAAATTACAGGCCCCGTCATGGGGTGCCAGTATTCCTGCCATGTTTAAATTATCTCGTGTCACTGCCCACCTTACTGGGACATTTCAACAATGCAGGAAAATGCAGGCAACCCATAATTGTGCCTGTAACTCGGGAAGCAGGGGGTCCCCGAGGGTGAATTAATGCGGTTCATCTTTGGAGACCCCCTGCTAAAATACTGTGTTATCAAATTAAAAATTAAAGCAGCTTTATTGCCTTAGCGGCTATCCGCTAAGGCAATTAAGGTGTTAAACCAGAGTACCTGGTTTATTGGGGGTAAAGGGGGTGGGTGAAGGGGGTAGGTGCCCCAGGGTGGGTGGTTAGGTCTACCAGAAAGGTTGCAGGTGGGGTTAACCCCTTCATTACCTTAGCGGTAGCATTCTGCGTCTGTCTGCTGTCCAATTGTCACTTCTGGTGATGCCATTCATGACTCTGCCTGTTAGAAGAACTATTTGGTAACATTAGAAGGGTCTGCTTGCAAAAATTGTGCTTTATAATCTGATAATCTTGAATAACTAAAACAGAATAAATACTTAATGGAAAGGGTGGTGGATTCATGGAATAGTCTCTAAGCGAAGGTAGGAGAGGCTAATACAATGATAGCATTTAAAAATGTTTGGACTAAATACAAGAGTATCCTAAATATAAAAGATACCAAATAATGTATTAAAGTCTGAGGTTTCACAATGAATAGTAAAATGTGCAGACTATGAGGACCAGATTCTTCCGCTGTCAATTTTTATTTTTCTATTATTCTAATAATAATGTTTAATATAATTTGTTGTAACAAATAACCTTGGTGTGTTGCACCATACCTTCCACAAGGTACATACAGTATAAACACTAAAAGCCTGTGAGATAGCCACTAATAATTCTCAATTACTACTCTCTTGAATTGATAATGACTATCACCTTTTAGTGAATAGTAAATAAATAAATTCCAAAAATTTACATATATGGTTTCCTAACCATATGCTTAAATGCTAGCATACTCAACAGTACATAAGAACAATATTTAGATGATTTTATATTGTTACAGTACATCTTGAAACACTTGAGTACATGATTGAAAGCATTGCTAAATTAAATGTTAAATTGTGCATAATATGCATAATACTACTAATTAATACACTGTATACAACAAAAGTCAGAAATGCTTAATGCTACATCCAATGTGACAAAATACATAGAAAAATACTTCAATATTCTCGTGAGTAATGGTCATTTAGTTAAACTCTTTGGCCAATGTGTTATAAGCCTGCAAGCCACGTCACAGCATGACCAGTAAGCAGGTCTTAACACTAACTGTGAATATTCTCATTCATCTAAGCTGGAGGGAGAATGACCGCAGTGGGTCTGTCTTTACAGGAACATGAATAAACCTGCTACTTTAAAAAAAATGGGGTGAGGTGAGCTTAAACCCTGAGAGGAGGGGACACTAAGGTAATGAAGGTGTTTAACAGCAGTACCCAGTTTATTTGTGGTAGAGGGGGTGGATAAAGGTTTTAGTTGCTCCATGATGGGTGGTTAGGCCTCCCGGGAGGGTTTTGAGAGAGGTTAATCCCTTCATTACCTTAGTGGTTATTACGGCTAAGGTAATGAAGGGGTTAGCCCCTCCCACTACCCACCCAGGAGACCTAACCACCCACATCAGGGCAACTACCCCCTTCACCCACCCCCTCTACCACCATCAGACACAGGAATGGGCAATAGTCCTATTAGCCAAATATGGCTAATAGCGCCTTTGCCCATTCAAAAGCAATCAATAGCCACCCACCCTATAGAAAATAAAAGTAGTACTTACCACTGCCAGGATGAAATCCATCCTCGTCCTCATACTCCTCTTCAGTGGCACCAACATTTACATTAAAACACTTGCTACTGGCCAGTAACCCCTTAATTACCAGAAGGGTAGAAATATATATGGTAATGAAGGGGTTAACCCCTCTTGCTACCCACTCGGGAGCCTTAACCACTTTCCCTGTGACAATTACCCCCATGACCAGCCCCCTCTACCCCCATTACCACATACATAAATAGGCAATAGCCCTATTAGCCAGATATGTCTAATAGTGCTTTTGCCCATTTGTGATGCAAAAGAAAAAAACACAGAATTAAATTATATACAAATTATAATACAATAAAAACAAACAGTAGCCAATAAATCCATTGATTGTCACTGTGGTTACCTTTGCCCTTAACGGGGCACATATAGCTACATTGGCAATCAATGGGCACCCTATAGTCAATAAATGTATAACTTACCCTTGCCGGAATGAAGGCTCATCCTCCTCATCCAACTGTGTCACCAATCAACTCTTGACCGATGAGACAGGGGGTGCCCAATGCTGCATCCAATTGACAAAACATATAAATAAAATACTTCAATAATAATAATTGGTTATTTAGTTAACCCTTTGGCCAAAGGCGTCATAAGCCTGCATACCAACGTCAAGGTATAACCAAAATAATGCAGGTCCTACACTATACTGTGAACCCTTCCTTTTACCTCTGTGAGAGTGGAAAACCATAATGGGTCTTGGTCCTGCAGCAAGTGAAATGACCTTCCAAGTTAAAAGGGTGGCTGTTAAAAGAGTTAAAAGTTAAAAGAGGCTGTGGCACCTCCCCCCAGAGCTCACTCCTCCTCCTTCACCCTTTTAACTTGGAAGGTCATTTCACTTGCTGCAGGACCAAGACCCATTATGGTTTTCCACTCTCACAGAGGTAAAAGGAAGGGTTCACAGTATAGTGTAGGACCTGCATTATTTTGGTTATACCTTGACGTTGGTATGCAGGCTTATGACGCCTTTGGCCAAAGGGTTAACTAAATAACCAATTATTATTATTGAAGTATTTTATTTATATGTTTTGTCAATTGGATGCAGCATTGGGCACCCCCTGTCTCTTGTTATATACAATTGCCACGCTCAGTAGCTCTCTGGTTGACATAAATATATATTCACTTTGTGGTAGGTGTGGGAGTTTGAGCTTGCTCGGTATCTGTGTTAACCTATGTCTCTTTGGAGGCTGTGGCACCTCCCCCCAGAGCTCACTCCTCCTCCTTCACCCTTTTAACTTGGAAGGTCATTTCACTTGCTGCAGGACCAAGACCCATTATGGTTTTCCACTCTCACAGAGGTAAAAGGAAGGGTTCACAGTATAGTGTAGGACCTGCATTATTTTGGTTATACCTTGACGTTGCTATGCAGGCTTATGACGCCTTTGGCCAAAGGGTTAACTAAATAACCAATTATTATTATTGAAGTATTTTATTTATATGTTTTGTCAATTGGATGCAGCATTGGGCACCCCCTGTCTCTTGTTATATACAATTGCCACGCTCAGTAGCTCTCTGGTTGACATAAATATATATTCACTTTGTGGTAGGTGTGGGAGTTTGAGCTTGCTCGGTATCTGTGTTAACCTATAACTCTTGACCGATGAAGCAATGATACTTAGCTTCAAGTCCAGCTTGATGTGCAGATGTAATCAGTGAGTAGATCTTCTTTTCTTCTTTCTTTGCCAATGTGTCTATCTGTGCCCCGTTGAGGGCATAGGCAGACACAGTAACAATCAATGGATTTATTGACTGTTGTTTGTTTTATTGTATTTATATTTGTATTTTATTTAACTGTTTGTTTTCATGCAGCACAATTGGAGGTTTTAGAGAAAATCTTAGTTAGGTGCGATGGGAACACAAAGGAACCCCTGAATTCCTAAATCTAATACTATATTCCCATCTGTGTTCCACACACTCATTTCATCACTGAGAATCAAGTAATCTAGACAACAAATAGTAATACAAAAATATAGTATATGATTTTACTAGAGAAATAGGAAAAGTATATAAACACAGATACAAAATATATATATACCATATATACACAGACTACATGAATTACATGAACCAATACATATAAGAAAATGAATACCAATGAAATGGATAGTAAGCAACTGTCTCACACTTCAAGTATTATGGACAGATACTGTACAACAGCTATATCAGCTAAATATTTGAATGAAAATACTTATCTGTGGGTTTAAAGAAGAAAGACTACTGGTCCAGTGTATTTGCAGGGTAAATCAAGCACTCACAGGAATATAATGGATATCTTGTAAATATAACATCATTATTGGAGCACTGTCATTCAGGAAATTGACACCAAATGCAACATATAGTTAGAAAACCTAGGGGTGTGAAGTTTCGGGGGTGAGAACCCCTTCTTTTGGTCCATTCCCACATTTAAAGAACATGATACTTATGTGCTCTCCAAAGGCAGTTAGTCTAAAGATCAACAGTTTTAGAGTGTAGAAAATCACTTAGCATGTGTCCCGGTGTCTCCTGACTGATTCCCTCCCTTAAAGATAATGTCACCAGAACAAAAATGGAAGCCATCATATGGTACTCCAACCAATCAAATTGGGAGATATAACATGTGAGGCGGCACATGGTACACCCCCAATACGATTTGTTGGTGTACTATGTGACAGCTTCCTTTTTTTTAAAGGATGTGACGTCATCTTATAGTCAGGGAAGCCAGCCAATCCCAAAGGATATGCTTCTTCCCTCCCTTTAAGATGACGTTACATCCTTCAAATAAAAATGGAAGCTGTCACATGGTGCAAAAGCCAATCGTATTGGGGTTGTACAGTACCATTTGGCACTCAAATGTGAAATCACAGGCCTTATATAAGGCATGTACCATCTAATTTGACCCAAAGAAGACGTCGGGGCAACATCTCCAGGTCCTTTTGGATGCTAAAGAAGAGAACAGAAGAAAAGGAAGAAGAGAAAAGAAGGAAAGAATGAGCTTATCGGAGATGTCTCTTCAATCAACAGGGGACCATGGACTTCTGCGCATCGCCTATTGAGGAGCATTGTGTCGTGGGTCAAGAGTTGGTGCCAGTGTAGGATTCGGAGTGTGAATCTCAGCAAAGGTAAGAAACACATTGATTGTATTTTATTTCATTGTGTGTTTTTCATTGTGTATTTTTTTTTAAAGGTTGCCCATTAACTGCCAATGTGTTTATCTATGCCCCTTTCTGGGTATAAATAAGAAAAGGGACAATCAATGCATTTTTTGGCAAATCTATATTTATTTCTGTACAGTATGTTTTTTATATTGTAATGCTATTATGTTTGTAAAGTCTTGTTTAATAGACGTGTTGTATTAAAATATATCCCATTTTCTGTCTTTTGTGGGTGCTATAATGAGTTATTTTTGCCACATCAGTTTCTTTTGACTATAAAGGTCTATTTGTTTAGAATTAGATAGTATACCCAAACAATTGTTGTAGATAGCATTTGTTTGTATTAGTTTATTATTGTATTAGGATAGTTTATTTTATTTTATGTTATTTATATAAAGATATGTGCTTTTGTTTTTATTGTAATTTTAAGTTTATTATGCGATTTGTATGTAATTACCATCATTATGTTCAAGCTAGATATTAGGTGATTCAGATAGAATTTGTACCCTAATTGTCAATCAATTAATAATGGACAGCCCTATATAAGGCATAAGGTAAAGGACCCTCAATATTGATTCCTGAGGAAGTGATCACAGTGAAACACGTTGAATCTGGACCTTTTACTTTGCAGAGAGCAGTGTGTTTGGAGAGACGAAGATGTTGGAGCTGAGCAAAAGGGTGTGCATACTTAACGCAACATCCGCTGGAGGTGCCCTCAGACACTGAGTGGAAGAGTAATCGAAGTTCCCAGAACTGGAAACGCAGTAGATCGCCACCGATATCAGCTGCCGCCGCGACCCTGCTGTGCACTTAAACTACATGCCCATTTTGTTCTTAAAAAATGTAAGTGGGATTTCCAGATGTTACTTACAGTACAGTATTTTTGAATATATTGTGCATTACATGCTACACTATGTCTTGCCTCTTCTTTTTCTGAGATTACCACAGAAGACAAGAAGGAAGAATCTTTTGTAGCAGAGTTCATTCTGACCCCACTTTCAATTTGGTTACTGATTTCAACTTCACCAACTATAGAAACCACATATCTTTTGTAGGCTGAACACACAGTCTCTGTGAAGGCTGAAGCTGCATTATCTATTATATCCCACCTAGGTTCCTATACACGGAGCACATATCACAGGGAGTACTTCTTTCATTTGTTTTATTCCTCTATATCAAGCGGTCATTTTTAACTTTTTAAATTGTTTGAAAAATTGTTGAACTCAAAATGTATTTAGGAGCAAATTAGAAACATACATATTTCTTAGTTTGTATTGAACGATTACTACGTATATCCTAAAGTTGTGTTTGGTGTTTTATATATTATTAATGCATGAAGTTGCGATTAATAAATACACAGTTAAGTCTCTATAAGTAGGATGCATTGTGGAATATCCCTAAGGGGCAATACCTACTGAATGTAATGGTCTGAATTGTATAGTATAGTACTGTATGCTTATTTGCATGTTCAAATCAAGAATACAATTGTATTATTCTTAGGCTCTTTAGTGTAATTGATGCCTACTGTACAACTTATTGTTTGCAATGCACTATAGGCCCCTAGGGGCCAATATCGTACTCTATTGGCATGGAAAGATTTCATAAATCATATGCCTGAACTACAGCTATTGTAACGCCATAAGCAAAGTAAATCTCTACAAATATTTCTAATTTAATGGCAGTACTAACTTTCTGCCCAAATCTCACGTTTTAGAAAATCATGTTGCCTTGAAATGAATCTGCTAGAACATTTTAACTAGTCAGCATTAGGTCCAAATTTCCGCAATGAATAAGAAAAAGTATATCTGCATAAGGCAAATCAGGGTAAAAATATTTTCGTACTGAATCTCATACATAAAAACCTATAAACCTTTTTTTATGTTTAACTTCATTTATATCATATTTTTCCACAGAATGAAGGTCCCTGCATTTTTATCATGCATGTTTGACATTTTTTTTCATGAATTCTTCTTAAATAACTAACTTAAGTTCTTATTTTCCACATACTGAAGGGGCCTATTCTAGTAGCTCCGAATTGTGACAAATCGCTTCTAAAGTACACGTTAGAAGCAAATTAACATGTTAAGCTATTCTGTAAGCCTTATTCACATGACAAAATCATGCAAAAAAAATTTTTTAGAAGCATTTTCATTCTGGCAATGCAAATAAGTGCAGAATGACCAAAACTTGCTGTATTCTAGTAACTCCGAAAAGTGCAAAGAACTAAGGGCTCTATGCAGTAAGCGTTGATAAGGATTTTTTCGCCATTTTACTGCCAAAATTGGGTTTGAGATTCAGTAAGAGCCGATAAGTGCTTGATTTCGGCAGGTTTCGTAGCCGATAATTTTGTTATGGCCAGTCTGCTGCCGATAAGCCTGTTTTCGGCACTTATCGCAACTTTTTTAATTCGGCTGTATTCAAGTAGCAAAATCAGCTTATCGGGGCTGATCGGCACTAAGAAATTGAGACTTTATGGCCAATTTCTCCCGCCAACTAAAGTTGGCAAGTTGGAGGGGAGAACGATCGCTAAGGCTGCCGGAACGGCACTTAGAAAAAAAAAATCATCTGTTCATCAATGGAGTCAATGGAGCGGGGACGTATAACATTATAGTACTGTTTACGTTCCATTGCTCACAATACAAATGTGATTAGCATTACAGTGTGGGGGGCATTCACTGCATTGTGTCACACCTGACGTGTATTTTTTGATTAACATTGTACTTTTATATGTTTTCATCATTTGCGTGTTACATTACTCATCATGTGATGATGTGTCAAGGGAAAATCCTATACTCAACTCTTAAAGGAGAACCTCACATCATATGACACATTTTACTGTACTGAGCGACAATTGTTTATATGATGTTATACATGTCACACATCTAACACATCCACCGTATATTCATGTTGCTTTACATTACACAATGCTTGTAATGTGTAACGCATCTTTAAACGTTCATGTACATCTTTCTTCTCATGTTTACATGTACTTTGGGTCCTCCCTTTTTTCATGACGTCCGTTATTGGACAGTCAATCACATTGCATGTTTACATTGTAAACGTTGCATTACAAGCACTTCAACCTAACTTATACACACATCTACACTAGTTAATCATTGTTACACCTTTCAAACTGATTCAATAGCAACTATCCTCATTACATAAATGTATGCATATGCACACGAGAATTCATTGTTGTGAACATGTGACAATAACATGGCTAATTAGACATGTTACAGCAAACTTTTTCGACGTCAATCTCAGGCTTTTTGTCTAATTACATGACTGACTGTTGCGTTCAGAAGTGTTACATGCATTGCACATTAGACTAATAATTTTCAATGAATGCTTGTACAAAGCTTCACGTTACATCATTGTCAAATATCATGATTCCCTGCTGAATATATCAAATGGAGACAGCTTGGGAGCCAAGAACTTTAATATGTTAATGTAACACCTTGCATTTTACTATGTCACCTGACATCATCACATACCTATTTAAAGGACGCCCATTACCTGCTCATTCACAGCTACTCATTTCAAAATGTTGCGATTGTTTAGGAGACGTCGGAACATTCTTTTGCATGAGTGGCTTGCAGATGAACAGAATGACATAGGGCAAGGGAGGGACAGAGCCAGGGACAGTGACAGGGACAGGCACGCAGATACGACAGGGACAGAGAGAGGGACAGGGCGAGGGACAGGTAGAGGGATAGGAGATCAGAGGAGAAGATAGAGGAAACAAGTTGTGCCTCGTCCACGTGTGTACAGGGAGAGAACCCTGTTAGATGGGATGAGTGAGGAGGAGATAGTAAGTCGCTATCGTTTGAGTTCAGCAGCAATCTTATCTCTTTATGAAGAGATAAGGGGAGATTTAGATTTTTTGACAGCCAGAGGTCGTGCAGTCCCTGGGCTTGTTAAAATGCTGTGCTCATTACATTATCTTGCTTCCGCGTCATTCCAGACAACAGTGGGCATAGTGGGCGGGGTCTCGCTATCTACATTCTCGCGGGCCTTTACCCAGTTTCTCTATGCACTCAATAGATGCGCTAGGGATTATATTCATTTTCCTACAGAGGCGACAGAGTGGCTGGAAGTCAGGAATGGCTTTTATAACATAGCAGGGATACCATGTGTGCTGGGTGCAATCGATTGCACCCGTGTTGCTTTGATTGCACCTAGTCAGAGTGAGCATGTTTACCGCAACCGTAAGCACTACCATTCACTGAATGTCCAGGTGGTATGTGATGCCACGATGAGGATAATGCATGTGGTACCCAGATTCCCTGGTTCCAGTCACGATTCCTCTATCCTGAGGAACTCTTCAGTCTTCCATGCTTTCAAAGAAGGACATTTTGGACATGGTTGGCTGCTGGGTGAGTACATATTTGGATGTTGTAACACCAAACACATTTTTGTTTAGGAATCATTTCATTGTAGAATCTTATCACTAATGTAAGCTTATGTGTGCTCCATTGATTATAGGTGACTCAGGATACGGAATTAGGCCGTGGCTCTTGACTCCGGTGCTAAACCCTCAAACTGAAGCACAGGAGAGGTACAATGCAGCCCATATATCTATGCGATCTGTTATAGAGAGGACATTTGGCCTACTCAAGACCAGATTTAGGTGTCTCGACAGAACTGGTGGGGCTCTTCTCTACAAGCCACAAAAAGTGTCTGATATTATCATTGCCTGTTGCATTTTGCACAATGTGGCACTCACACATAATGTACAATCAGACCTAGCTGAGGCTTTGGTAGAGGAGCATCCCACCCATGTAGCTGCTGAAAATGAACAAACAGCCAGTGGTGGCCAGACACGCCAGAATCTAATAAATTCGTTTTTTTCTTGTAAGTAAAAACATATATTTTCATAGTACTACTTTTATATATTAATTATGTTATATTAACACTAATTGTTTTTTACATAACCTTCTGTTAGGACAAAGATGAATATGGGTTGCACACCTTTCTCTTCTCTGCTATGTGCACAAAGGCATGTGGCACCGGTATGTTATTGTTGCACAGGTTATATAATCCTTCTTCGATTGTAAATTAGTTGTGTGTATGTGAATACAACTGGTGTAACAAATAAGTAATTGTTTAGCATTGTGTTGTTGATGATGCTAAAACAATACACATAGTATGGCCATAGTCATTCATTCTTGCAGTATGCTTACATACAATGTTATTGTTACAGTGTAACATGCGCATCCATATGATGTGTACACCAGGCTGCTTTTCATTTTTTATGTGATAAAATATACATGGTGTTTCACATTTAACACCAAATACACACTTTGCTGTGTTGCTTACGTTAGTGAAGATGTCATGTCAATGTTTGCTATTTATATATTGTTCCATTGTATTATAGGTATATCTCCTCTATGACTGATCATCGTATGTATATGAACTGACATCTGTCATAAGATGTGCCTATCTCAATAGACGTTTAATTATACGATGTAAAAACCCAACATATTGCTAAATGTTAAATTTTACATACAGTACATGTAGTTTCTGAATCATGTACATGCGTTTAGCTACTATTGAGGTTTCATGAGCATTGTATTAGAAAATGATTAGTGCCATTACATCACATTTAATGTATGTGCCCTTAAAAATACCATTAATCTAATATAGAGGTGGGTGGAGAGAACGGGATAAATGCTGATAGTTTTATCCTTACGGGAGATGATTAATCACGGATGCAATTGAGTGATCATAACAGTCCATACTGGAGTTAGAATCCCACGTTGGTTGCAAACAAAGAAGAGTCTACACTGGGGGGAGATGCAGATGGGTTAATTTAACCCCAAAGTTACCAATTTCCTGCAAGGACTCACACATGGCCGTGTGAGTACAGATATATTTATATATTTATTTCAAAACCCTCTAAACCACCATTACCTGTTGTTGGGAGTGACTGGAATTGCTTAAAGAAACCACATTACCGTGTCCGCTTGCACATGGCCGTGTAAGTGTATTTAATATTTTCACCAACCCCCAGCAATATTGTTGTAACCACATTAATTTTATTGTATTTTATTGTTTTTTATTGTCAAATGTTTTTCTAATCCCACGCTCCCCCATTGCTTGTATGTCTCTATATCTTTAAAAGGGTTCCGGATTAACCCTTCCCTGGGGTTGCAGCAGAGGGGAACTCCATGCTGGCTCAAAGCATCTGTCATAGAGCCGTGGTCTAACTTACTGCCACATTGTAAGCACACCTCATATATTAAGCTTAAGGTAAGCGCCAGGTTTTTTCCTATAGTCCATGCATGAATGCCTGTAATCACACCAATGCATTGTACATCTTATATGTTGCAATGTATGTTATTAGTAATGCTGTAAATTATTAGTAAAGATTACTTTAACATTGTCACATGTGTATGTATAAGTCACACATCTGTGTTGATGTGACCTACATGTAACAAGTGTCAAACTGTTAACATAAACCCAATAGTGTCTCAAATTTAAGTGTAATTTTGCATTATTAATTTCACCCAATGACAATGTTGTTAATATAGTTGTCATGTAATTCATGTCACTTCATCATTATTATGATGATCATTTACAAGTATTATCAACATATGAACGTCAATCACGTGCACATTTGCATAGGCACACTTTTCAATACAACTGTTTGTGTCTGTATCAATTTGTGTATGATGCATGTATAAGACCGTCAAATGATAACATCAGCTTTATTATGGTAGCTTATATCATCATATTCACTTTACTATGTATGTGTTGAACGTTTAATAAACACAGAAAACTACAGTTAGTTTGGTACAAGAAATATACACATAAACGTAATTGTTTACATGATGTTGACCTAATATTCATAACTGCATGCATTGTAGTTGACCACTACATCTTGCCAATAACATTATTTGCAGCAGTCCCAAACCATTTTAACAACATTCCCATGTTACAAGCGAATTTTTACATGAAATGGCTAGTTGGTTGTAAGTCTCCTTTACATAGTTTCTACATTCATACGTTCCATTAGACAATATACTACACAAATGTTTGTTCAGAGTGGGAATGGTTGTTATATATAAAACAGACCATGCCATATAATGTTAGTACTAAATAAAGAACACACATTAAATTTTCTAACTGCACTGTTTAGCAACATCATTATGTTAATTAAGTGCTTATGCAATATAGGCATAATTGGATCACATTTTGTATTGTTATTTAATATGAGCTGCAAGCAATATCTAAATAGTTCCATATGTAGAAAATTAGTCGGTTGCTCCTCCTCACAATCATCTCATATAACGTTAGACTCTTCTGAAATCATACATTGATCCCATTGAATCTTCCCCGACATCTCTGAAAAACAGCAAACACATTATGGTCAAAGATGGCACCTTAATATATGTGTAGCCGTGCCAGCGCGTTACACATCTCTATATGATTGTGTATATCCACGCGTTAATCACTTATATGTTAGAACTACAAGGTTACAAGTAAACATCATTATTGATCATTTTGTTAATTGTGTTGCACGCATAACTATGTATATGAACTGTCCGTTGGCTGTATACATAAAAATGTGCGCGCACATCTTACTGTGCGCACGCACTTCACAATTGGGTCGACAAAGTGTTAGCACATGCGCAAAACAATGCGTACGTTGTGCGTTTAATACATGTTGTAACTACCATTAACCATATAATATTTATTTCAAATCCAATGAAGGCGAAACTACATTCGTTCTAAACGCGTACTTCTATAATCTTTTTAAACAGACGTGTCTGGACGGAAAGAACGGCCGATCACACAATGCGCAAATCGAATACGTGTGACGTCATGTTAAGGCAGCGTGAAGTGCACGCAAACACTCCTCCCACAGAATTAACATTGGGCTAACGCACAGTGCACGCCCACAAACACAGACGCGCACGCATGACACAGTGCAGTGACCGTAACTATAACAAACCGACACAGCCAATAGGCTTTGACACGCGCACGTCGGTTGGGGGCGGGCCTTACATCCGTAATCCTTTTTAAGGACGCTTTGGCACATGACAAGGGTCCCACGTCATATGTGGCCGACCTGTTTTTTTTTATAGATGTTGCATGATAAAGAAACAGGTGTGTGTTACAGTTATGGTAACATGTTGCTATTATATGTTTTAAGAGATAGGAAAGTAGGAATATGTATTCCGTGACCAATGTGTACTAATGTTTCTGGTTCTAGTATATTGTAATAGGAAACAATGTGTTTGTGAACGCTACATGTTATGCAGTCTGCAATGTAATGCTGTATCCACGCATTTAAAGTAAAAATGGTGGATAGACAAAAGTTTAAAATTTTAACGGTGAGTCAACGCATAACGATTGTTATATTTACCATTCTTCTAGAAGTAACACTTCGTCTGGCTGCAACTACTCGCTCCAGAAAGACAATGCATTTGCATCCATGGTTGAGCCAACCACTGAATCCTGTATGACACACATTTCCATGAGGCGCTCATAGGAATCGGCACTGCCTTCTTCAAACAATTGGTCCGGAGGTACGTTAATTTCTTCGTGTAGCCATTCGAATGCGTTTGCAGCAGAAAGGCTTTGTTAAACATCATAGCAGTTATGTTCTTGTAGCATGTGTGTTTCAGGAATGGAGGGTGCAGATATTGCAGCAGGTATCGATTCACACGGAACAGTAGTAGCGGATCCATTGCTATTGTTATTAGGAATAAATATGCTATTTATCAGAAGATATGTACAGTACCATGTTCCATGGTGATTTTAAATTGCGGTGCAATCTGCCAAAATCCATACCTTTCATGTAGGTTATTCTGCACACGTTCAAAACATTCATTTGTTGATAAAGTGAATCTTACAGAGGATATAAAATTTCCAGCCCGCCCAGGGTCTTGGTAATAAGGATATTTTGTTCTGATCAAATCATAGATCTGGCCCACATTGGCTTTGTTTTCTTGAGTTGATATGATCGCCTCCGCAATCATTACTTTATACGCTTTGTGTGGATGACTGTTGAGAATTAGATCCTCAGCCATTGCAGCGTCTCAAATAATGTGAGTGGAGTTGTAGGTTCTCTCTTTAGAATGTGAAACTAGGTAAATTTTATCTGTTTTGTGGGTTTGTACTCAAGGTCACCATAAAAGTTGCAAGTTACATGTTTCACTCCTTTTTGCAAACACCAATTCGATTGTGTAGAAATAATTGGCAGACATTTGTGGTTTCTGATTGCCATTTCACTGTGAAAGTCAAATTAAGGTTTTTTTATCTACATTCTCAAAACAAGTGTTGGATTTTCATTAAATAACAACGTGGGTGAGGAAAAAAACAGTGTTGGCATTATGAAAATAGTGCTTACACAGACATATAATGAGATATACACACAGCTTCTAATGTTTTTTGGTCTATGTTTTTTGCTACATTTGCCTGTGTATCTTTCTGTCTGGTTAACTCCCTGTCTGTGTCACAGAGTTTAACTATGTGTGTATATGTAGATATATATATCATAAACACATATACATATGTATATTGTACAATATATATATATATATATGTCTCTAAAACCAATATTTTAATATGTGTGAATATAACTGTATTTAAGGGCTTATATGTAAACATGGATTTTTATATTGCTCTGACTTTGAAATGGTAACATATTACAGGCTTAGTATGTTTGAGGGCCTATTACATTCAGCTGTGTCCAATTTAGATTTACCATCAAACAAGGCCTTTTGTTAGTTTAGAAGGCCTGTAGTGTTAGAACCTATAATATATCTATTTAATCCAGTTGTACACTGAACATATTGATGCCAGTAAGTAGGCCTTGTATGAAACCTATTTAAATTGTGATCAACATGAGTGAATTATGTGATTAATAATAATTTTAGGCCCATAGTGTTATAGGCTCAGATTATGTATATTTCACTAACATTAGCCCTTTATTATTATAATACTGTGTTTTCACAAGGAAGAATCAAGTGAATGTTGTGAGAAAATAAATATATACCAGTTTAGATAGTTAAAATATATATATATATATATATATATATATACTGCACCGACACACTTTATTCGAGCAAATACCCGGTATGTACCTGGCAGATACCTGGAATGCGCCGCTCCTCACCTCTGACAAGCCCCGTTGCATTTGCCTTCCCAGCCTGGGTTCATGCCTGGCTGATGGGCGGCTGATCTGTTAAATGATAATGATTAGGATTTAATAGGCTGCAATGCTTCGCGTGTCTACCAGATGGCATAAATTCATGAATTGTAATGCAGTATATATATATATACTGTGCAGTATTGCAGCCAGCGGGAATAAAATGCTTCAATCCCTGCTTGGAAAATAACTCAATGCACTCGGGCAGAAAACAGTCACAAACCTCAATACACCCGGGTATACCCGAATTCGTGGGACTAGCCAAGCTCGAATAAAGTGTGTCGCCAGTGTATATATATTACACTGTGTGTGTGTGTACATATATCCCTACATACTACATATATATTACTAAACATTCACAGATATGGGATTGAAACCAGTACTCATACATGATGAAAGGACAACATTAAGAAGGTTCAAGCAAGGTGAAGGTAAGTAATATGTAACACTTAATCCTGCTCTACACGGACAATAAAGATATTAGCAGTTAAATAGATGTTTGATTTAAGTTGCATGTGAATAATATTCCCATGCAATGACTAGCTCAAATACCTAAGAAACACACCCAAATACAATGTTTTGCAACTAAGTGAATTGCAGCTTCTCTAAACATAGCAACTGGGTAATGTTGGACCATTACTGAACAGATGATTAATACATAAATATAAATAAAAATATTCATTCATTAGGACTGTTAATCTTTCCAAACCTTCACGTGTACAAGGACATACTTGAATGTTTGGAAACAACAGGTCTTCATCATACATACAATATTCATTAGATAATCTCATGTGAACAAAACAAGGCCAAATACAGATTTAGTTAATTATAACATTTATTATTTTTTTTCCTTTTGAGACCGAGTCACAGGCCTGCTTGTTGTCTCTTGGATTTTTCTTTTCCGCTTGGCTTCAACTTTAAGCACAACAGAGCCACTTTGACTGGCCTGTGGCACTTCAGGGGCACGGCTTGTGGCCTGTGGCACTTCAGGGGCACGGCTTGTGGCCTGTGGCACTTCAGGGGCAGGGCTTGTGTCCAGTAACTGTTCACAGGCAGGGCTTGTGTCCAGTGACTGTTCACGGGCAGGGCTTGTGGCCAGTGACTGTTCACGGGCAGGGCTTATGGCCAGTGACTGTTCACGGGCAGGGCTTGTGGCCAGTGACTATTCACGGGCCGGGCTTGTGGCCAGTGACTGTTCACCGGCAGGGCTTGTGTCCAGTGACTGTTCACGGGCAGGGCTTGTGGCCAGTGACTGTTCACGGGCAGGGCTTATGGCCAGTGACTGTTCACGGGCAGGGCTTGTGGCCAGTGACTATTCACGGGCCGGGCTTGTGGCCAGTGACTGTTCACCGGCAGGGCTTGTGGCCAGTGACTGTTCACGGGCAGGGCTTGTGGCCAGTGACACTTGTGAACAAGTTGGTACACAGTGCACAACTGATGCTTGCTCCGTTTATGTTTGGGTTTATTGGTTTGTGTCCAAAAACTGGTCAGTAGTAACTGCTTGTGCATTTTTATTTTTGGCACCTCCTTTGTAGGTGTCAGCTCTGTGAGGGTAGAAAATATTATATGAATATATGTTTATCCATTATTCCGAGAGTTATCCAACTCAGCAATGCAAACAGATATGGTACAGTAAAGATGGCGCCTGTATCCGGGAACACACCCTGAGATTATCCTGTAATGAAGACATCCGGCTGATGAAAGATGTACAAACAACTGGCTTATCAGCACGAGCTGACTCACGAGCTGATCATGCACCCATGCACGAAGGAATGTACACCAATGAGAGACGAAAGAGTGTCCCGGATCAAGATATAAACGGCTTAAGCCCAACCCCTGCCTCGCCCCATGCTATGCTATATAAACTATGTGAGCTGAATAATAAAGCAGCAGTTCCTGTGTTACCCCCGGGATAACGCATGTACTGAGATTGAAGCTGAACCTTGTGTCAGAGTCTTTCTTAGTGAGCTAGCGCATGCATGATTGAATTTGGAGCAAGTGACTGAAGAGAGAGAGACCCTGATATAGTGAGATTCACGACCTCATTATTTGGCGCCCAACGTGGAAGGGGGGAGCAGCGTGACTCCGGCTCACCACGAGAGACTGACCTGTCGCTGATTTTGCTGCAGAGACCGTGACACACCGAACCGAGGACTGATCACCCTCATTGTCAAGGTAAGCTCTTGCATACAATTTGTGTGTTATCTTGCCTGTGACAAGTCGGTGGGTTGCTGCCTAGGTAGTATAATCTGTTTAGGTCTTTCACTCACGTTGATGTGATACAACGGTGTGATCTTTAGAGTCGCGCTCTGTTTAGAACTGTTAAAAATATCATACTCTTCAGTTGCTTGTGGTCACCTATAAGTTGCTAAATTGTACGAATGTTTACATGTTATATATGCTAGTCAGTGCCGCAAGTGGGAGCCCGAAGTGGAGTGGGATTTTTGTCGGCTGACTGGAGGTCGTATATGTAGGTGTATTAATGCATTAGTGTTGGGAATTTAGGTGACCGAGTGGGTATTAATGGGAAATAGACTGCGGGTTGTCTGATTGATTTTCTGACCAGTAATTGCAAAATCCCTGAATGAGAGTGCAGGCTGTCAGCCCGAGATAAGGGAACAGGACAGGCACTGATGCTCTGAGGGCGGTAACCTGGAAAAGTGGTTCCCTCGAGACGGCGAAGTAGTACTCTGTCTCCGGTACCGGGTGTCTGGGGTCAGGGACCCAACGTCTGAGGGCGGTAACCAAACAGTGGTTCCCTCGAGACGGTGACACAGGACCGGCCACGAGATATTAGTGGGACGAACAGAGAATTCAGAGATGTTGCACTTATTTAAGAAAAAACATGTGTTGCCCACAGGGGCACAGACAGCACTAGATTTAGTCCGCACTCGAGAAGGAAAGAAATATACCAAACATGCTACTAATCTATATAAACTGGCTGGAGTCCCGCCTACGGGAAGATTACAACCCAGCATATGGTCTAAAATGATAACCGAATCCCGGGGAATGCTGGAAGACAAAGGTCTTTTAGAGGTAGCACAGGCTCATCTCCGAGTAGCGGGAAAATTGTGTGATGAAGGTTATGAAGAAGTACGGGGGGAGGGTGGAGCAGAAAATACTTATCCCCTATATGGATATATGAAGCTTGTTAAAACTGAGGAAACCCCA
The DNA here is from genome assembly GCF_040206685.1 of Ascaphus truei. Taxonomy (NCBI): domain Eukaryota; kingdom Metazoa; phylum Chordata; class Amphibia; order Anura; family Ascaphidae; genus Ascaphus; species Ascaphus truei. Next base: position 19,301,540 of record NC_134486.1, read on the forward strand.
TATCCGCCGCCATACCAAGATGGCGCCCGCCCTAGTCCAAAGGGGTGGGTCTGTCACCATTGTGGTATGCAAAACCCGGAATGGCGGAGTTTCTGCTATAATTGTGGTGTGCCCCGTCCCGGCCCACCGCCCATCTTATCCGAGAAGTCCGCCCCTTCCGCTCCCGCCCAGACGCTCCCTCCCGCCCCTCTATATCCTATCCTCACCCCTTCCGGTTCCTTTTACCAAGGCCCGGATGCAGGAAAAGGACCTAGTGACACGCAAGGCCCTAAGCCTGCTGGAACGCAAGGCCCGATGGTCAGTGAAACGCATGACGCTATGTCTACACTACAAGTACTTTTTCCCTCGCTTCAAGAATTTCTCACTTCCCCAGAAGCCATCGCTGCGCGTCAACAAAGGCGACAGGCAATACAACCTGATAATAGGTCGGAGTCCGAAACATCAAATCTAGCGGAATTTGACCCTTTATATCCAGGCCCTAATCCACCACCCACCTCTACGCCCAGGGCTCCGCCGCTCATAATCAATCCCACGCCAGTAGTTCCTACCAGACCACCTCTTTCTGACACACTTCCCCGGGCACCGGAACAGTGGCTTCCGGCACTATCCAAACCGTTTGTCACACGACAGGGCAAGCAAGTTATTGTCACTGTAGGAACTGGGGACATAACCACAGCGGTGGTAGATGTAATAGTTAACCCTGCTAACTCCCAACTCCAACACGGGAGTGGACTGGCCCGGAGTATCTCTCTTGCCGCAGGCCCCTCCATGCAGCGGGATTGCAACCTAATCATTTCACGCACAGGCCAAGTACCCCCGGGAGAAATTGCTGTCACTGGCCCCGGTAACTTGCCTATAGCCCTTATAATACATGCCGTAGGTCCCCGGTATGACCCTGATTTTGCCGAATTATGCGAATCTCAATTAAGGTCCGTCGTCTGGAATACCCTTATTCATTTGTCAGACCAGGCCTGTGTTGAGCGCGGAATCTCCTCTGTTGCTTTTCCTTTGGTATCCACGGGGTTATTTAGGTACCCACTCAAAACTGCTGTAAATACTATCATATCTACCATATTAGAATTTGTGGCCACCCAACCTACTACACTCTCAGAGATCAGAATAGTCACTGATGATCCCGATAGAATGCCAGTCCTTAGGTCAGCTTTGCAATCCAAGGGCCCACTCTCAGATATAGTGCCCTCGGCCGTGCCCCCACTTCCCGGTTCCCAGATTTATCATACCCAAGGGATATCAGCTATAAAAACGGAGCCCACGGCAGAAGGCCAAACCAATAATGCGACACATAACACACCCAAGCTTGGTCTTCAGTATGTTACGTTCACCCCTACACAAGTTTCCACTCTGGTGTCTGGTCTACCTGACCCGGAGAAACAACCTATGCCGTTCTACAGACGAATGTGCCAGATACAGAAAACCTACGGATGCACCTGGCAGGATCTACAATCTCTCACGGAGATTAAATGCACCGACAGTTTCCTGCCACTAATGGCCCCGGCATTCGACCAAAGTCAGTCACAACCTATTGATACATACTCCTCGGGACTCACTTATTGTCAACAACTCAAACTCTGGGCCCAGGAAGCACTCACAGAGTTACAGGGCTCACTCCAAGAGATCACACAACAAATGGATGAATCTGTGGAACAGTATGGCTCCAGGATCAGAATACTGTTCGAAGATCTTGGCTTTGCCACTCAAGCCAAGGCTCACCATATGATCCTGACTAAGGCTTTTATAGATGGACTCAATGAACAGCTGAAAGACAAGATTATGTCAATACGCCCAGATTGTATTGGTGGAACATTGCAGGACGCGATATTAGTCGCTAAAGGGTTTGCCCGGTCACAAGCGAAGGAACTCAAAGACAAAGGAAAAAAGAAAGCACTCGCTCTAATGATGCAAGAAAATGAATGCACAGATGCAGTTTTATGTCCCTCCCTTAATACCTCACCTCCCGCTCCCGCTTCTTTCCCTCCACCGTCTGCCCCCGCCCCTTTCCAACCCCCCAGTAATAATCCATACCCGCCCCCTCCTTTCCCTCCTTACCCACAGCCATACCCCTACCCTGCCTCTGCCCCGGCCTACGCACCTTTCTATCCACAACCCACCCCCCAACAAGGATACTACCCAAATAATGGGCCTCGGCAGGACAGGAGGCAAAACGGAGGAGGCCGCACCCAAGGCGGACCAACTTGCTGGAACTGTGGAATAGTTGGACATGTTAGGAGAGAATGTAGGAAGCCCAGACCAGACCAACTACCTGAGGGACCTCCACCCCGGTCCTGAAAGGGGGGACAACCTGGGACCGCCATGGCAGCAGTGGGGCAAACTGCTGTTTGTGGGAAAGTCACTCTCACAGTAGCAGAGGTCCCTATGGATTTCCTGGTGGACTCAGGGGCGTCCACATCTGTTATATCCAAAAAATTGCTCCCCCCCACTATAGAACTTTCCGATGATTGGATGACATCAATGGGGGTAGAGGGAAAGCCGCAAAACAGCCGCCTTACTGTTCCTGTACCTCTTGGACCGTTCTCAGAAGTCGCTGCTAGATTTCTGGTATCAAACACCTGCCCTCTAAATCTATTAGGGTCCGATATTTTACAAAGACTAAGGGCAAATATTCTATATGATGAGTGCGGCATGCAACTTATTCTCCATCGCCCGGAAGGGGGAGACACCCCCCCCGATATCTGCATCATCCGAGCTTTACCGCTGATGCTGTTACAAGAACAATCCAACCCAAATACTGGTTTCCCTAGACATATTGAATCTCAAGTTCCTTCCAGTTTATGGTCTGTAGGACCTGAGGATGTGGGGCTTCTTCCCGTTCCCCCAGTGGTTGTACAGCTGAAATCTGGAGTCCCTTACCCAAGAATCCCGCAATACCCTCTCAAAGCTGCACAGGAAGCCAGTCTGAAGATACAAATTCATGCATATTTGGAGAAAGGGGTGCTCAGGTATTGCACTTCACCTTGCAATACTCCTCTGTTTCCGGTCAAGAAGAAAAGTGTCAAAGGTCAACCTGATAAATATCGATTGGTACAGGATCTGCGTGCTGTCAATGCAGCAACCATATTGGAAACCCCTGTTGTCCCCAATCCGAATACTCTCCTCAGCGGAGTCCCTCCCGAGGCCAGTCTCTTCACAGTTATAGACCTGGCCAATGCTTTTTTCAGTGTTCCCCTTCATGTGGACTCCCAATTTTTATTTTCTTTTACTTTCCAAGGAGCTCAACTGACATGGACAAGAATACCCCAAGGGGCCCAGAATAGCCCTAACCAGTTTTCCCAAGCTTTGAAACTCTCTCTTTCACCATGGGTGTTAGCTCACCCTGAAGCTACGCTACTCCAGTATGTTGATGACCTTCTGCTATGTGGCCCAATCGACAGCCAACAGATGGAATCACTCTCCGTCTCCCTGTTGCAGCATCTGTCCTCCATCCAATGTAAAGTCTCTAAGTCAAAACTCCAATGGTGCCTCCCTAAGGTCGTTTTTCTGGGGCATTGTATATCACAAGGAATCAGACATCTGACAGATGAAAGGAAACAAGCTATTGTATCTGTCTCTTATCCATCCACAATCAGCCAACTGCAATCATTCCTTGGACTTATCACCTACTGCAGACAGTGGATACCTGACGCTTCCAGGCTTATGCAACCGCTGTATGATGCGCTGAAAACTGGTCCCAAGGAAGACGATGTGGCCGACCCAGTTGCCTATCAATTATATCGACGCTGTTTCAATCTTCTGAAGGAAGCCATTTCAAGTGCACCAGCACTGGGCCTTCCAGATTATACCAAGCCATTCAATCTATATGTGTCCGAGCAGGAAGGCCATGCTTCTGGAGTTCTTACACAATCCCATCGGGAGAAACAGCGCCCTGTCGGGTACTACTCCTGCAGACTGGATCCGGTTGCACGTACTTCTCCGAGTTGTCTCAAAGCCGCCCATTCTGCACAAGTACTGCTGGATAAAGTGGCGGATATCACTCTCGGACATGATGTTATTATTCAAGCTCCACATGACTTGGCTGCGGTTCTCTCGCTGACATTACCTCGACATCTCTCGCATCAACGTCATTTGAGACTTCAGTGCTCATTGCTTCTTCCGTCTTATGTCTCTTTTCAACGATGTACCACTATCAACCCAGCAACTCTTCTGCCACATATCCCAAAGGGGGGAGAGGAACCAATGGAAGAACCAAACCTCTCAAGTTCACCTATGTCCTCCCATGACTGTTTACTCACCCTACAGCAAGACACGTCGGAACCACAGAATATGTCTACTACTGCCATCTCAGGCGCTGACCTAGAACTTTGGACGGATGGCTCAAGGTATGCCGATGACAACGGCAAATTCCGTACCGGTTTTGCCGTCACCACGGAGAAAGAGATTCTCTACGCTGAAGCATTGCCACCAAGCAGGTCAGCCCAGGAAGCGGAATTGATTGCGTTACAAACAGCATTGGAGATGGCAGAAGGGAAAAGGGTGAATATAAGAACAGACTCGCGATATGCTTTTGGCATTGCCCATGATTTTGGTACCATCTGGAGGAATAGAGGATTTATAACCTCCTCAGGAACACCGGTGAAGCATGCCACCCTTATCCAAGGACTCATGCACGCTATGGGACTACCTATCCAGGTAGCGGTTCTCAAGGTCAAGGCACATGGAAAAGTGGACAGCACGGAAACAAGAGGAAATCAATTAGCTGACCAAGCCGCCAAACAAGCTGCCTTGGGATCTGTGTCAGAGAGATGGCTGGCAATAGAAGCCACGGAAGTAGCAATGGTGAGCACACGGGCACAAGAGAGGAAGCGAGAGGAAATGGAGGCACAAATCAAAGCTGAAGAATTTCCCGAAATTAATACAGCACGACCTCCAGTTACTAAACTACAACAGGAACAGGCAAAGGTATTACCGGAAGAAAAGAAACAGTGGAGGAAAGATGGGGCGACAGTGGAAAAGAAAACTGGCCTATGGAAGAAGGACAATGTATACTGTCTCCCAAGAAGGATGTATCCAGCCGTAGCAACATGGGCACATGGGGCCACACACCGAGGAAAGAATCAAGCCCTAGCATATGTGAGAAAATTCTACCATGCTCCTGGAATCAGTACCACATTGGCCGCATACAACCGAGCCTGTCAGGTTTGTCAAACCTGTAATCCCAGCAGCACACAGACCGTACCCACCCAGCATTTAGCCAAACCCGACTACCCATGGCAGAGAATCCAAGTGGACCATATTCACATGCCCCCGGCCGGGGGATACGAGTATGTATTGGTAGTAGTGGATATGTTTTCAGGATGGCCCGAAGCTTACCCAGTCAAGAATATGACGGCAAAGGTGACAGCGAAGAAAATGCTTATCGAAATAGCATGCAGGTTTGGTATACCTGAAGTGATTGAAAGTGACCAAGGACCGGCGTTCACAGCCTCTATTTTTGGGGAACTATGGTTTATGTTGGGATCTCATCAAGGACTCCACACTCCCTATCACCCACAAAGTTCGGGAAAGGTGGAAAGGATGAACGGCACACTGAAAACCAAACTACTTAAGATCACCCCCTCCCCTGGCCAGATCTATTGCCTATAGCGTTATATCATGTCAGACACACGCCCCAGGCCAAGCATGGGCTTACCCCATATGAAGTCCTATTTGGGTCCCCTCCCAGAATACCAGAGATAGACAGTCAGGAATTACAAAAAGGTCAGGACAAGGTAGTACAATTTGTGATTTCACTTGCGCAAGAATTGTCTAACTCTCGTTCTGTAGTATCTGCTTCTCTTCCAGAGTCCACAGGAGACACAGTACACCCCTTCCAACCTGGGGATAGCGTGTATCTGAAGAAACACGTGAGACCCGATTGTTTGGAGCCCAGATTTGAAGGTCCATATCGAGTCCTGCTGATAACACCTACGGCAGTGAAACTTGAAGGGAAAGGACCCTGGATCCACGCCTCTCACTGCAAGAAATCTCCCGTTGAAGCTCCATGATGTATATCCTTTTCACTATGGTGCTCTTAAGTACTGTTGAAACTGCCCCAGTAACCTTCTGGGTAAACACTTCCCTGCCTCTACAAACATTCACCACAGATTTTTGTAATGTCGCAAATTGTGGTATTTATGAGGACTCTCTCTTGTCCGCACAGCCCTGGTCCCTTAAACCTATTAACTACTATTATGATCCCTCATATGATTCAAGATCCCCTATACATAAGCAGGCCCAAATATATCTGTGTGTCACCAGTACAGGGAATGAATGGTGCTCCTCCTGGTCAAATGTAGGATGGAACACAGGAAATGATTGGGCGTATAAGCCAAAGGGGGGACTAGATAGAAAGGATGAGAACGGCAAATCTCTCCTCACCCGTCTAACCCTCACTAAAGGAGTTTGGGGTACTACCAAATGCAAAGGTAAAGTACGACAAGGTTGTCTACCCTTTTATTTACAACTGGAAAATCCTTCCGAGGGAGATATGGGAAAATATGTGCTTGGCATGTACGGGGGTTCTCTCACCAAAAAATTGGGACAAGTGGAGCTTAAAGATATCAAAAATAGACCCGTGTCGCCAACCTCCCAACCCACTAATAAAGAAAAATTAGATGCCCGAATTCAAGAGGTGTTACCAATCCCAGGGTTAACCTGGAAAGATGTATTCCAAATAGAGACTCAAACAGATATTAGGAAAAATATGTGGATAGAATGGGTAAAATATACCGTTAAGGCATCTGGGCAGAATGTCAGCTGTATAGCCTGTGCAGCCGCGAATGTGCATTTAACTACGGTTCCCTTGATGCTCTCTGACAATGAAACAAACTGTCTGATTAGTCTACTGCAAGGTAAAAACACTACTGATTGTCTGGAGTTGAGGCCTCTGGTATCACGGAAAACCAGCGTTAAACCCCCTAGGGAAGTTATAGTACATAACGGAAATTATACATGCTTTATAGCAAATAACGATACGGGAACAAACTTAGGAAGATTTAACCCAGGGTTTTGCGTTTCTAACTCGTCTACACCTTCTGACGACCTCCAGGATCACACTGGCCATATGCTTGATATATATTGGTTATGCGGAAATGGTAAACTCCGAAATATTCTACCCCCAGTGTGGCAAGGACAGTGTGCATTAGTTAAGGTAGTTATGCCTTTCAGAATACTCCCATGGGAACCAGAAGTACAGTATCTATCCAGGAAACCTCTCTCTTTGGCACGATCAAAAAGGAGTATAACAACAGCTCTACAAAAAGATAATTTAGTATATAGAGATGCCATAGGGGTCCCAAGGGGGGTCCCTGATGAATTTAAGGCCCAAGACCAAATTTCCGCTGGATTCGCATCCATCTTTCCCCAGGTCCAAATCAATAAAAACGTTGACTGGATAAATTATCTATATTATAACCAACAAAGATTTATCAATTACAGTAGGGACGCTTTCCAAGGTATAATTGAGGAACTAGGGCCAAATACCCGAATGACTCTTCAGAATCGAATGGCCTTGGATATGCTTTTAGCAGAGAAAGGGGGGGTATGTTCAATGTTTGGAGAAGAATGTTGCACGTTTATCCCAGAAAACTCTGTGATAGATGGAAAGACGGTTAAAGCACTCAACCAGATCAGGGATCTAGCGGCAGAAGTTAAGAGGAATTCAGGGGTGGATACCAGCTGGGCCAACTGGCTGGCAGATTGGACTGGAGGCTGGAAGTCAATTCTCACGACTATTGGACTGATTTTGTTATGTTTATTTGTCTTTGCTATCCTTGTGCTTTGCTGTGTCATTCCTCTTTATCGGAAACTAATGTATAAAGTGGTCGGAGCAGAAACAATGATGAATACAGGAAGTGAACTGCATTTCTGTGTCTTTGGCGGCATCATCATCATCATCATCATCATCATCATCATCATCATCATCATCATCATCATCATCATCATCATCATCATCATCATCATCATTATCATCATGTGCTAAAAATAAATGTACACATAATGAAATGGCATGTTAATCTCAGCTGTTTTACTATGTAATTATACACTGTGATAACTAACACCTAATATGTTTTCATACGTTTTATAACGTCACATTAAAATGTACCTTGACTTACGAATTCTGTGTTGACTCAGTGTGAAATAAGAATGAATGAAAAGTTGTTCAAAACTCACAACTCCTACATGATACTTAACATCACAAACACAATACATGTTGTCTTAAAAAAGTTCATTTTCACTGACACTAAGTAATCCTATTTAAATAACATGTGCAAAACAAATAATGAACATTTTTAACATAACATATAGAAGTGAACATATTATATGTCCTGCACCTCATACACTCGTCTTCCAGGTGTGATGAGCTGCATGACCCAGGTGAAGACACTTGTTCCATCTCAGGTGACACATGTCCTCCAGGAGCAACTATATAGAACAATAACATCAGTTGTTAATTGACATGTCTAAATATTGAAGATAGAGTTACTGTATGTTGAGTTTTTATGACTAACTAACAGTACTGTATCAGTTCCTGAACTGAAAATGTGTGTAGCAAAGTGAACATAAATATTTGTAATTACAATGTACATGCCAGTGTACTTTGGGCTTTTTAGTTCTGTAACATACAACATACTATGTTTATGCAGTAATGCGTTAGGATAATATAATTAATATTGGACATACACTGCATATGTTGTGTACTCATATCACAATAATAATGTACATAACTATCATGAGATGAACTTTCACAATGCTTATCATTAACAAGTTCATATTGGAAAAGTAATAGTTTTTGTTAGAGGATATGTGTGGTACATTAATAGAAGCTGTTGCACGGCTGAATGTGGCTGCCACTCAACAACACAACACATGCAGTGTGTGATAATGTGGTTTGATATCAGTTGAACTATAGATCTGAGTGAACGAATGTGTGACGTACGGTTTCATAGCTAATGGCTTGTTGGGTGATTTAGTACCTAGAGTGAACTTTTCAAATTACTGTGATTACCTTCTGTTTTGCTAGTCAGGTTGTAAGAACAGTAGTCCCTCCCCCAAAAACAGTAATCACCCAGACCTTTCAATTACTGTACTTCAAGCAGGTAAAAATGGTGTCAACAAAGTTGACTGTAACATGACCCTGTTATTTGGCTGTGTGTTGAACCCCACCCCCTCTGTTGATGTGTATGCTGTGATTACATTTTTTTGCAGCTGCTTTAACACAATGGTAGATGAGCAAAATATTACTCTGAAGTGTGCAAGCTATGAACACAATGACATAACATATGCTACGTGTGCCTCATTATGATGTCTGTATATGACATGAAGCAAAAAAGGACCTTTTAATAAACCAAAACACATTTGTTAGTGCAAGTGATGTTTGTTGGCCGTTGCATGTAATATATTAGATGCATGATTTGAAGAGGCAGTAATGTCGTGTTTGTAGGAGTTAAATAAATAAAATACACATTAATATTATATATATATAATAATAATAATATAATAATATAATAATAATAATATTATATATATATAATAATAATAATATAATAATAATAATTTATAATAATAAAATACACATTAATATTATATATATGCACCAGTACCTAGTAATATTTTCTCATTAGCATGTCTTACACATGTGTGATACCCTGTTTTTCCCCATATTCGTCCACCATAAATTGCTTCCACTGCAGCAAAGGATTGTGGGAATTGACATGCAAATGAGCATGCAATGCCACATAGTATATTATTTACTGCTTTTAGTAGGATTACAACATATATGTATATTTTGATATATATATATATATCTATATATATCTATATATAGAGACACAGACATATATACATATATAGATGTAGGTATGCTTATATTGGGAAGAAAGTATAAATAGCAGCGGAAATGTGTAAAATAACTGTAAGCAACGACACGCCTAGTACAGTAACATTTCTCACCTGGTGGAAATTGTGAGGAATAAATTCCGATGTCCCTGTCACCGGGCAAACCCTCCACGACGACGGGAAGTAATTTTTCCCCGAAGCAGCTCCTCCAATGGAGTTAAGATGAGACGTTGTGCTGGCGGCCCACCTCCAGTGGCAGAAGCATGCACGCGTTGGTCTTGTATTTTCTTTTTTAATTTAGCCCTAATATCGTCAAATCTCTTGCGACAATTACTCTTGTCCCTGACCCGATTCCCACACGCATTCACACCAATTATTATTTTGTCCCACATTTCTTTTTTGCTTGATGAACTTGTCCGCACTAGAAATACATACAAAATATATAACGTTAATTCATAATAATACAACCACCAGTTTCCTACACTGCTAGCTGTTCCAAGAGATAGCAAACATGCTGGTTTAGGTGTAATATGTGAAGCACATGAGCATTAACTTCTAAACCTAGACATGTAAGGAAGCTTGCATTAATATTGTATGCAGTTAGCGTAAATTGAACGCCTGAGTTTTCTTGTCGTTGTAACGCATGATAAAAAGATGTGTTTCAACAATAATTAACTTTGATAGATATTATGGACCCATATTTGCATATTAACAAAACTCACATGACCTAGGATCACATGTATTTGAAGAATGAATGGAAAGGTACACTTACCTACTAAATGTCCATACAGACTGTCATAGTGCTCCAGAATCCCAGTGACAAGAGCTGTATTTTCCTGGTCATTGAAGCGAGGATTACGTGGATGCTCCACACGTTTCTTCCGAGCACGTTTAGGCTCAGAGCTTGCATGCTGCTGACTGGACTCTCCTTGTTCCAATGGAAGAGACTCCAAAAGGTGGCCACCAGCAAGCACGCCACCACCAGACACCCCATCAGCAACTGAGCCACCAGCAGCACTTACACTCCCAGCAACAGCACTCGCACTCCCAGCAACAGCACTCACACTCCCAGCAACAGCACTCACACTCCAAGAAACAGCACTCACACTCCAAGCAACAGCACTCGCACTCCTAGCAACATCACTCCCCTGAACAGTACATTCACTCCGACGCGTACTCGCACGAGTAGCACTACCACTCACACCAGCATCACTCTTCCCACGCTTTGCGGCCATACCTCTAGCACTCACAAAAAACAGAAAACAAATGTACAGCCAATCACACGAAACACTTCCACATACAAAACAAGACAAAGATGTAAACAAAACAACAAAGGACAAAGCTCTCACAATACACAACAAGTCTCTCAGTCAATATGCAAATATTAAATCGCCCAGCTCTGTGCGTCTCTCTCTCTCTCACTCCCAACAACACAGAGAATGATTAACAGTACACGTTGCCTTTAAATATGGCGCGCTATCCAATACATGCTTGCTTCGCCTGATTCAGCAAGAATTTTGATTGGCGAACCTAACAGCACCCCGCCATGCACGCCGATACACCTGTGTGTGATCGGCAAATCATCGTGAGAGTGGGCGGAATGTTTTTCGGCTTGATTCTGAAGGGATTCGGCACTTACTGCTTACGGAGAGGGAAAAACGCCAACAACATGCCTAATCGGTAAGCTTGCCGATTTCACATTTTCGTCGCTTACTGCATGAGGCCCTAAATCGCTTCTAAATAACTTGCATTTATTTTTCGCTACCTGAAAGCAGGTGAAATTGGAATTGCAAATTCCCTCCAATGTTTGAAGGAGGAAGAGAACTTTTTAAATCTTACAGTTGTGATTTGTCGTCGAAGCTGTCCAATCACATAAACATGTAACTCAATGGATGAAGGATTCAGTGAAAATAAAACATACCAAAAACAAAAATATAACATAAACTGGATTTCAATGCAACAGTAATTTAAAATGAAGTGCACTAAAATAGGAGCATTAATGTAAATAAATCTGAATGGGAGATAACGAGCAGAGAACCCTGCCTGACGTCCACTGGGAAGTGAACTCTGAAACCATCTCAGTGGATTCAGCATATGTGTACTCTGCCCGGATAAGGGAGCGCTCTAGCACCCAGAATATGGCCACGATGTTCATTGGGACCTCCCCTTCCAAACGCTGCTTCCTGGTCTTATTTACATTGGCGGCAGAGTTTATTCTAACTCGGCCGCCACCGCAATGTGCGGGCAGGCGCGGCTATCTTTTTTTTTTTTTTGCGGCGTGCCGCTTGTCAGCCGGGCGCCGGTCACGTGCGCAAGGCATTCCGAGGACGCCAGGCATCCCCGAAGACGCCAGGCATCCCGAAGACGCCAGGCATCCCCGAAGGAGGCTGCAGGTAAGGGGGTATTTTACTTTTTGGAGCGTGGAGCGGGGCGGAACAGCCAGGGGGTCGCGAAGAGAAGGGAAGGGGGAGGGGAAGATGCGGCAAGGATGGGCTGGCGCACGGCCACGTTCGGCACCAGCCCGAAAAGACCCGCGGGACAAGATGGGCAAATGTAGCAATAAAGATTGTCGCCACAGTATGGCTAGTTTAGCCAATGCCAGAAGCAGGTTCACGAGGAGGCCTCTAGGCTTATTGTCCAAAGACACTATGCGCCGGACAATAAAAAAGTGAGCGGAAACGTCTAGCCTAAACTGCAGGAGAAGTCCCCTCAAGGTGGATAAGAGGGGCTGCAGTCTGTTGCAGATAAAATAAATATGGTACACAGACTCCCTTTCATCACCAAAGGGGCAGGTAGCGTCGGAGTCCATGAAGTGGGCCAAGTACTCTCCCGTACTCAGTGCACCATGGAGCACTCTCCAACTCAGAACCCTGGTGGGGCAGGGAACCAACTCTGAATAGAGTTTTCTCCACTGGGGCCTCTCACCCTCGTTTGCTGGTAGTACACACCTCCAGATGGTATCAGGGTGGGCAATGAGGGCGAGATAGTGCACTATATGGAGCATGAGAGAGTACAGCCAATTCTGCGGCATATCTGGGGGAGGGGTAGTCAATGTGACTCTCCACTCAATGTTGCAACTCCTTGAGAAAGTCCCATTTGGTGCAAAACAGGTGGGAGGATTTTTGTCTGATTTTTTGTATTTTTTTATCATTTAATATAATCTTTTTGATATTTTTTCTAATGATCGCAAGTTCCTGAGCATCCTTGATTGTGTTTCTGGTTACTTCTATTTTTAAATTCTACAATCCACCGAACAGGAGAGACATGCTACTGGGATTCAAAGCAACACTGTGTATTACAGCCAACACTGGAACAAATATAGAACAGAGATTCTCTGGCATAACACCCCCGACCCTGGGTTCCTCACAGGAGGTACGTTTAGTACTTTCCACATGGGACCTGGGTAGGTGTTTGGACGTATTCATTGTGCCATCAGTGTAAATTCACTGGTTCATCCCAGTTCAGAGTATATACAGTACGTTATGCTAGTGTACTATCGGATATGTCTTTCCTCGAGCTTTATGGATGTTTTCTTTTCTTTTTGTGTTTCAATGAGGTTCAGGATGGAACCATATTTCGGAGAAATAGAAGTGCTGGAAGAAGAGGTCATGATCCAAAGCTGGAGAATGTTAGATTCAGGGCAAATGTGAAAGTGTACTTCTTCATTGAAAAAATGGTGGAATTGTCCACTAACCAAGGTGGTAGAAGCAGATAAATAAAAGGTATTGAAAAATATTGGGGATAGACACGACTATCCTCAATATAAGGAAATCCAAGGATCAAACGCGTTGAGTCGACATTGCCTGCAAGGAATCAATCACAGCATGCCCATCTTGATCCACGCACCAGTCCATTGCCTTTCCACCAATTGACCACCAGAATTGTCGTAGGCGGGGTGACGCCGGATCATCCGCCTACATGCCAGCACAGACTTGACTTATGTAAGTTTGTATTTTAAATTACTTGTTTATAAAAGTGTTCTGGTAAAGATCACTGTGTCACGGGAGATTCCTGTGGCGGGTAGGATCACGGTGGCCGGAACAGCAGGAAGCAAAGTAGGGGTCCCAAGCAGGGGTCCGAGGCAGGCGGCAGGTAGCGAAGTCAGGTAACAAGCAGGGGTCCGAGGCAGGCGGCAGGTAGCGAAGTCAGGTAACAAGCAGAGGTCGGCAACGAGGAGACTGGAACAGGACAGGCGGGGCAGGACAGGTCCGGGAGCAGGGACTGAGAACGGGGAGCAGGGACTGAGACCGGGGAGCAAGGAACAAACAGGAACTAGCCAGATTACTAGCAAGGGCCTTTACTGTGAACAGACTATAATACAGGTACAGGTACAGGAACAGATCAGGAATCAAAGACAGGCATGTGCATTGGAGTCTGACTTGAAGCAAAGGCAAAGGAAACAGACAGGAAGCAGAGCTATAAGACAGAGAAAGGAGCAACAAGAAGAAAGACAGACAGAGAGAGGAACCCAGAGGAAACCGAAGGCAGCAGCACACCCGGTGGACAAAGAAGAATTATGGCTAGGCAGGAGGTCTAGGAGACCCTGACATTACTCCCCCCTTTCAAGAGCGTTCTCCGGACGATCCTCCAGGCTCTTACCGGAGGCCTTGATGGAACAGCGACTCAAGGTGACCCACCTCTGGTGGCTTGTCAGTTGGTACTCCACAGGTACTCCACAGGTACTCCACCGGAACATTGGTTGCTGCAGGTAACCACCGAATGGGTGCGTTCAACCCAAAAGCAGGGGCAGAGACATCAGGAACCTGGGCAACAAGGACGGGTGCAGCCTTTCCACATGAGTCAGTGGGGACACAGAGTTGGCTCACCATGGTCTCCTCTTGCAACTGCCGTTTCGTGGCATCAACCAATGAAAGACCAGCTATTTGAGTTTTCAGCTCTTGAAGCTGTCCTTCTGCACTTCTTTTCCCACTCAAGGTAGTTGTCAGTTCAGCTTCTTTGGAGTTGAGTCGCGACTCCATCTCTCCCAGCTGACTTGGAACAAGGCTTAAATATGTTTCATCTTCTTCATTTCTGATCTGCAGCTGCCGGTACGCCTCCCAGGCCTTGTCCATCTCCAGCTGCAGCCGGACCTTATCACGGGCTGTGTGGTCCAATAATTTGCAGGCATCGGCCATTTTGACCTCAAAGCGCAGTGTCAGGCCAGCCACTTGAAAGACTGACACCTTCTCTCTCTCCTCCTTTTTGGTAATCTGTGTCTTGAGCTCAGTGATCTGTGCCTGCAGCGCTGTGAGTTGCTGAGATGAGTGTTCAGCGGTTAGCTTTAGCTCCTCCATCTTTAGGCGTTGCTGCAATTTCCACTCCTCAGCGAGAGACCGCTGGTTGAGTGCATTTTGCAATTTTCCACTCAGGGCTTTCATCTCTTTACTGTGATAATTTTGAGCTTGCTTCCATGCATCCCTCATTACGTCTTGGAGCTCTGACAATTCCTTTGCCAAGGTCTCAGCTGCCTGCCTTTTCCAGGTCTCTTTCTCCTGGGTGTACTGACTGTTTAAGATAGAGCAGTGTCTCTGCTCCTCCAACTCTTGTTTCAGTTTCTGGACCACCTTGTGTTCCCTCTCATATAGGGTTACCTGGGCTCTAAGCTCCTCCTCCAGCAAGGCTCTGGTTATGCGCAGTGTGGCCCCCAGCTCCTCATGCTGTTCTTTGGGGACACACTGGGTACTCAAATACTCTTGCAGCATCTTTATCTTGTAGGCAGTCTGGAAACTTTCTTCCTGCAGAACTCGCTGCTTTTCTTCAGCATTCACCCATTTCTCCTTCGTGTCCTGCAGATGTGTACGCAGTTCTTGCAGCTGACTCTGCAGCATATTTTCTGCTTGTGTGCACCGCTCCAGGGAGACACGTTCTTCTTGCAGCATTCTCTCTGCATTCTGCAGTGCTGTCTGCATGTATAACATTTCCTGGGCCAACTGTTTCTTCTCCTCTCCTAATTCATGGAGTTTCTTATCTCCTTCACTGACTTGGACATAGAGATTCTTGCACTCCTGGGTTACCATTTCAAAACTGCTATTTAACCCTTCGAAGATCTCTCTCAAAGAACGTAGTTCTGTGTTGAAGTGGCAATTCTTCTCCTCAGAGGCTTCCAGTTTTGTGCCAACTTGAGCCATGAAACTCTGGTACTGGGCATTATCAGCATAGGCCTTCTCCAGCTTGCTTGACAGGATCACCCTGTCCCTCTCCAACTGCTCTTTTTCTTTCTCCTGGAGAACACACTTAGCAATTGCTGAGGATAGACAGCTTTGTAGTGCAGCCTTGGCTTCTTGCTCCTTATCTAAACGTCTATAAAGACAATCAATCTCTTTCTGTGCAGCTTGAAGCGTCTGAGTAGGGGCATCTTTCTTTTCTTCCACTATTCTTGGGATACGTCTGTGAGTTGCCTTAAGCTGCAGCATATCTCTTTCATCAAATGCAGACTCTGAGGTTACATTTTCATTCTTAATTCCTTCTGCAACTTCCACAGTAATGCCTCCCTTCTTTTTATTCTTCTTCCTTGCTTTGAGAAGTTCTGAAGAATCAGTGGTACTGTGTTTACATTTACTGCTCAAGACTGTTTGAGTGGGAGCCATAATTTCAGACATGGGGAAACCACACTTCCCAAGAAACCAGTAAAGAGGAAATGTGTTTTTAAAACAGAAGCATTAGAATGAACAACAGGAATATTAGACACAGAGAGATACAAGATAGGAGAGCTGACCTTTTGAGACTTTAGCATCAGTCACGGAGATTTATAAATGCAAGGAAAAAACATAGACAGAGAAACCTGTAGTTATATCTGAAATTTTAGAAATCAGGCATAGAAATATCATAGACAGCAGGAAACTACTACAGAGAAAACTTGCAGTTAGATCTGAAACTTTTGACATCAGACATACAATAGGAATATCAGACAGAACCTTGCAGTTAAATCTGAAACTTTAGATATCAGGCATAGAAATATCATAGACAGCAGGAAACTAATACAGAGAAAACTTGCAGTTAGATCTGAAACTTTTGACATCGGACATAGGAATATCAGACAGAGAACCCTGCAGTTAAAATCTGAAACCTTTGATATCAGGCGTAGGGATATCATATGTTGCAGAGAAACAAACTTTAGCGGAACTTGCAGGTAAACCTGAAACCTTAGAACCAATCATAGGAAGAACTACAGATTGCAGGAAAAATCACAGCATGCAGTAACAAAATAATGGTAGCACTCTTGACTTTTGAAATGGGAACCCTGTGAACAGCAGTGGCCCAACCAGGGATGCAGAGACAAGCCTTGTCCAGGGAATGAAAAGTCAGAGTCTAAAAGGTGGCAACAGGTACTGCAAGGGTTAACCCGGGCACTGCACAAAAGAAAAATCTCAAAGAAAGGTGCACTAGTCTCTGCAGCAACAGTTCTAGTCTCAGCAGAAATGTTTTTTCGTTATGAACGCAATAATTCTTGCAGAACACTTAGCAGCAACAAAAAAAACCCTTTCAAAATCCCAACTTGGATTTCCAAAAAAGAAACTAAAGTACTTATCTTCAACCATGCGGATGTGGTCTGATGCCGCAGTCAGGAAAGGGTGCAGGCAGAAGAAGAATCTGTTCCAGCGAGGTCCAGAAGTGGCCTTTGCTTTTTGTCACGGGAGACTCCTGTGGCGGGTAGGATCTCGGTGGCCGGAACAGCAGGAAGCGAAGTAGGGGTCACAAGCAGGGGTCCGAGGCAGGCGGCAGGTAGCGAAGTCAGGTAACAAGCAGGGGTCCAAGGCAGGCGGCAGGTAGCGAAGTCAGGTAACAAGCAGAGGTCGGCAACGAGGAGACTGGAACAGGACAGGCGGGGCAGGACAGGTCCGGGAGCAGGGACTGAGAACGGGGAGCAGGGACTGAGACCGGGGAGCAGGGACTGAGACCGGGGAGCAAGGAACAAACAGGGACAAGCCAGATTACTAGCAAGGGCCTTTACTGTGAACAGACTATAATACAGGTACAGGTACAGGAACAGATCAGGAATCAAAGACAGGCATGTGCATAGGAGTCTGACTTGAAGCAAAGGCAAGGAAACAGACAGGAAGCAGAGCTATAAGACAGAGAGAGGAGCAACAAGAAGAAAGACAGACAGAGAGAGGAACCCAGAGGAAACAGAAGGCAGCAGCACACCCGGTGGACAAAGAAGAACTATGGCTAGGCAGGAGGTCTAGGAAACCCTGACACGCTGTAAGAGATGTGTGCAGAGGTACGCAATGGAGACTGGGTTTAAGGTGAAATTAAATAAGGCTTTATTGCGCCTGTTGCTTTAAACACAGCAAACATGTGAAAATCCACAAACAAAATCTGCTCCATGTTGGAGTATATTTACACTTGTAGTCCAGCGATTCACCAGCCCAAATCATAGAGACATTAATATATATATAGACAGATATAGACAATCAGTCTAATAAGAAAAGTCTTATCTGTCTCGTAGTTGTAGGGGGATGGCTTTTCTCTTTCCTGGGTTGCTGCCTTTTCTTCAGGTTATCTCAGCATTCTGGTGTAGAAGTCTTGTGAGCTCCAGACACCTGTGATTGCTCTGTCAGTCTCATCTGTGAGACTCAGGAACCTCTGCTCTGTCTGTTTCCTTGGTCAGCCCAGTTGTGGACTAAGGAATCTCTCTTCCTGTCTCAAAGGCAGGCTTTTCTAACCAACCTCTAATCAGCCAGGTGGTGTTGGTAATTGACTACCCGCAGTTAACCACCACACTGCTGGATTAGAGGCACCTTTTTGAAAAGGGACAAATCCCCTGTTACAATCGCACTATGGTTTGCCTCTGCTTAGACTGAGATCACTGCATCACTAACGGATCAACAGACATCAAACACCTCTTACTGAGATTCATCTACCCTCTATTTACCATGAATATACTTCAGCCCACCAAATAGAGTTTTTGGAAATGCCTATATTCTGCGAAACATTGTGAGTCCCCATCTCATAGATCGTCGGCAATTAATCAATCCTTGCTGAAAGACAATCTGCATTATATTGTGTCTTTAAGCTTTTTATGTAAGGTGATATCTGCTATCCCCATTCTTTTTATATGGAAGTTTATTATTGTATTTAATAAGTGCATTAGTGTTAAATGTGACCGACATTATTGTATAAACATAAAAAACCAGCACATGTATGTCAGACACCTTAAACCAGTTATTCTCCTAGCATTATCTCACCTAGGTGCTAGCATTATTTCCTTTATGTATGCCCAGGAACGACAGTGCAGAACCATGGCCCTTCGCTGCATCGGATAGAAAGAAGAATGGACTCACAATAACTGGCCCAATACTAACAGACTTAGCAAGTCTTACTCTCCCCAGCATCGCGGAGGAACAAGCAAAAGTCTGCAGTGCTAGGGACAGTGTCTGCAGCAATCACACTGCGGGTGATCCATGATTTCAAGGGGAACCCCCGCAGAATTAACACATAATTGCGCTACTATCGCAGTCGCAGCCTTGGCATCGAAGACGTTCAAACTGGCTACATCTGTAGAGCAAGTGATTGCTTTCCCTCTGCGAACATGGTACAGATGCAGCGGCTGTTATTCAAACAAATCACGGTGCCGTTTTCGTGTGCGCTGCTGTACTCCACGCGGCATGAATGCGGCTAATCGCCCCAGGCACACGTGTTTATCGCGGTTGATTTTGTAACGGGTATTCCCCCACCCAATCGCATATAGAGTGTATGTGAGGGGGAACCTACATGTTACCAGGTGTGGTGCAGTATACCTGTCAGGCTCACAGGAGGTCTGAGCCTCCGCTAGTGAGAGCCTGGGGTGAATCCTCTGCAAACGTTCTCGTCGGTCAGCGCCTCCACCTAAGTAAGATTCTATAGGAATGTAGAATGACCCTAGCATAGGAACCCACCCAGAAACCACATACACCAGGGTTATGGCTAAAAGGTTTATTGAACGAGCAAATAACACAATAACATCACATCACATTGTATAGCAACACAACACAGAGTATAATACTTTAACAGTGTAACATCATCAGTATGCACAACGATATATATGACACCCTCTGCCAATAGCTGGCAGCTATAACCTTGCCCCTAACTGGGCTATAACCTCCTTACACAGTATTCCCAAAGTCCTTGTACCCAAAGTCCCAAGAGTCCCACAACCCAACCCACGTGTGGGACAGCGCTGCCCACTAAGATGAAGTGTATTGGTGGTGCACTTGATGACTTGGATAATACCTGCCCAGGTGCGCAGATGACCTTTACTTGGAATCCCTTGCTCCAGGAGATGATCCAAGATGCCTCCGCCTCAACGGTGGGTGGTTCCCGCATGGAGTGATCCACCTTTATAATGTCTCTTATCCTTGCCAACGCAGAGGATGTATTACCTTCACAGCAATTGCCAGGATAGTCACGGTTCCTGGCTGGACCCTCACTTGTCTAGGTTCTACAGGACCCTGTCCCTAGTCTAAGGGGAGTCCCTGTAGTAACCACAAGCTGAGGTGAGTAGTGTCTAGCTGGGGCCTCAGGGGAGACTTCTGGCCTAGTGCATGAGGCTACTTTCCTCCCTGCACAAACACACCCTCCCCTCTCTGTGTCCCAGCTCCTAACTGACAATCCCTGTCTTCACACAACATTGTTGCAACTTTGCAGCATGAGAATCTGTCAGCCTTATTGGCTGTCTGGCTGCCTGTGACCAGGGTGAAAGTGTAGTCCCCAGAGGCTGCTGGGAATTGTAGTCCTTGGTGGCTCTCTTTAACATTGGGGCCTCGTGCGCGCTGTGTAATGGCTGCCGCCACTGCTAACTGCGCATGTGCGAACTAGGGAATGTCCCTGACTATGGAGCGCCTCTTCTCACTCCCTGTAATGGCTGCAGTATCTCATCTGGGGCTATACTGCGCGTGCTTCCGCATATGCGCGAACGCACACAAGATGGCTGCGCCCTGTAGCTGATGTCGCCGGGAGCCCCCAGTGACGCGATCACCCCTGCAACTGCCCTCACGCTGTCGCAGGTAAGAGAGAGAGAACCGAATGTCTGGGGAGCCAGAGGGGACCTGGCTACACTTTGTTTGAATTTCATGGATTGTGTGCAATTAAATGCAATGAAATTAATGAATTGTAATGTGTACAGTACTGTGCTACTGTGCTACTGTGTCAATTTCAGGTGTTTAAAAGCCAGAACAATAAATTCAATATTCTGCACTCGCTTGCACTCGCGTCTTAAAGCGGAACGGTTGGAAGAAATCGCTCGCCATGACATGGGTATTGCGAGGTATACAAAGCGTGAAGTGTTTCAATAACGGCCACTGCATCTTTACAGTATTTTGGGACACATGATATCACATTTCCATTTGCATCTGTATCATTCTTGAGACATTCTCTTTAATTTGCCAAGAGCAAAATATAATGTATATTTAACCTATTTATATAATCCAGTTTCTTGAATTAGATGTCAAATACTGTGAAGGTAAAGTAATATAATCAATAACGTGCGACAATGATAAAGATAAAAGGGCAGAGTCATTTTCTGTACCTGTAAACATTTACCTGTGTGATCTCTAGGTCTTCGAGCACTGTTTTCCCAAAGGTAGTAAACCTTATTGGCTTGTCAGTAATGTAGTTATCTGAAGAGAACTGTGTGTTCTGGGCAAGTATTCAAATAAATGTTTAATCTCATCATGCTGAAACTTTTCTAACTTTATTAGCCTCTCCATTCTATGTACTTGACATTCAGTTGGCATTTTAAATAGCATCAAAACACTTCACAGACAATCTTATCAACAGGGCTATGTTGTAGTCAAACCAAACAAAAAATGTCTTGTTTTTTTGTTTTTCAGTGTGTGTGTGTGTGTGTGTGTGTGTGTGTGTGTGTGTGTGTGTGTGTGTGTGTGTGTGTGTGTGTGTGTGTGTGTGTGTGTGTGTGTGTGTGTGTGTGTGTATATATATATATATATATATATAAAGCAGAAAATAGCCGTGTTAGTCAGTTGCGATAGTGCAGAATAAATGAGTTCTTCAGTATTAGGTGATACCTTTTTTATTGGTGTAGCCCTTTTTCTGAACCCTCCCAAAGGAACTACTGGTCGCTGTACAACACCTGCGGCTCCAGGAGATCTGAGCCTCCGCTAGCTGGGAGCCTGGGGTAACACTCATACACTTACTTAGCGCAGCGCCTCCACTTTCCCAGGATCCCCGTGATGTGAGATTCCCCTGGGCAAGAAATACATACACACACATGTAATGCAACCAACTTTACTGTATTAACGATAATGCAGAGTAACCTTATCACTCTATAATGCAACATATAACCTTAGTGGCCCAGCCACTCTCATCCGGAATAACGTGTCCGTCCCCTCACCGCGTGCCCCACACACCGTGTCCATGTATGATACTATATGGTATAGGCTCAGTCTTGTAACCACTCGCTCAGTGTTCCTACAAAGAGTTTAGCCTAAGGCGGTATCAGCGCCTGATGACCGGTGTTGGTGCACTTGTTGATATAGTACCTGCCGAGCACTCCAGTGCTAGGATCTGCAACTGCTTCACAAAGGATCCGTCGAGTTCCGGCCCAACATCCAGGATCCACCGTCCAGAGAGAAGATGGCCTCTGCAGCCGCAACGAAGAGCAGCGCCCAACCTTCTGCATGGGTGCTCAGCATCAATGGAGTCCCTATCTGACTCCGTGAACTAACGTGACACTCGCTATACTATAGGCCGTCCCTACAGCACAGCAACCTTGAATGGCTTAGGGGAAACTCCTAGGGCTTACGGGGTAGCCTATCCTATGCAAGTGGGTCACTGACCCCCTGCACCCACACTACCTCTCCCGTACCCACCCGGGTCCCCTCTGGCTAGCTTCTCCCTAACCTCTGCAGCAAGCACACTGCACACACACCGTCAACCTGCAGCAACCCACTGCACTCACTCGGTACATGCAGCAACAACACACAGCACACGCTGCACACACTGTGCCTACTTGTCAGCGCTCACAGCACTACCAGCCGTGACACTGACAAGCCTGCACCCTCACACACCTAAGGGCAGAGTCCCTAACCTATGGGCCCTCCCTCAGCACCTATCCACTACCCTGGTGGGGATTGGGGCCTGCCTGGGACTTGGGGATCCTTACCTGGTTCAGGAGCCACTTGCTCCTTACACCCTTCCTCCCCCTTCCTTTAAATCATTTATGGAATGATCTGGTTGTGAGATGTGATGTCCCACAGGTGAGCAGTGTCTTCCTTCTTCGTGAAGAAGTATAGAGTGTCTGTGCATATCCATTCATCCTTGTAGTTTTTGGCTGGTTTCCCCAATGTAGCAACCTTGGTCACATCTGTTGCACTGAATCATATACACTATATTCCTGGATGTGCAGCTGTATGATCCTTTAACATTGAGGGGCTTATGCAGAGAGGTACTGCTTAAATTCGCCACAGGATTGGAATTTATTGTTGTGGTATGCAGGGAACTCCGGTAGCGCGGTGTGCAGGAAATGGCTAATTAGGCGTGTTTCACTTGCCGTGAAACTCGCCATTCTGAGCCGCGCGGTATTAGCCCACAATACAGCCAACTTTAGTTGGCGGGCAAAATTTCCATTAAACGCGCCATTTAGTAGCTCCAATTGGCGCGTTCATGCGCATCGGAGCTACTGGAATCCTGAGTGTTTTCGCATTGGCGAGATCACGCTTCTCGCAACACGTTTGCCGAATTTAAATTGTCCCGCCAAGTTCTCGCCACTATCTATTTGAAAGCGGACAGTTTTGGCGCAAACCTGCCTAATTATACCTTACCGTACCTCTCTGCATAAGCCCCTGAATGTTCTATGGTTGTGACTGGCTGTGGGATCTTGGCAAATATGTTTGCAGAGTTTGCAGCGTTTGTTGTTGCACGGTTTTGTGCCATTATCAGTGTCTTTAAAATCGTTGTGAAGTTTTATGCTGACTCATTTCTGTTTGAGGTTTGGTGGTTGCCGGAATGCAAGAATGGGAGGTTTGGGAAAGATTTCTTTTAATGTCGCATCCTCTGCCAGCATGGGTTGCAGATCTTTGATTATTTTTCGTATACCCTCTAGGGTAGGGTTGTATGTGGTCATTAGTGGTATGAATGTGGTAGGTTCTTTCTGTCTGTATTGTAGCAGGTGTTCTAGTGGGGCTTTTAGTGCAGATGTAATTGTTTTGGCAATGGTCTTTGGTTTGTATCCCTTCTGTCTGAACGATTCGGTCAGGGTTGTGAGATGCCTTTTTCTGTCTTCAGTGTCAGAGCATATGCGGTGGTATCTTATAGCCTGGCTGTGTATGATACCTGGTTTTGTATGAGTGGGATAGTAACTGCATCTGTCTGTTGGTTTCTTGTATACAGATGTGTGTAGTTTGCCATCTTTCATTGTTACTGTAGTATCTAGAAAGTGTTACAGCTCAACCCCGCTATAACGCGATCCATTACAACGCAAATCAGCTTATAACGCGATGCAAGCGTAGCTCCCATTTTTTGTATTTATGAATACTTTACAACACGATTATTGGTATCTTAAATACTTTATTGTACAACACATACAATTGTACATTATTTCTAACACGATCCGCTTATAGCGCAATGTGATTCTTTGGACCCCAAGCACAGCGTTATAAGGGGATTTAGCTGTATATATATATATATATATATATATATATATATATATATATATATATATATATATATATACACACATATGCAATAGTGTACTGTGTAAGGAAAATTAAACCGCCCCATTCAAGCCCCAAAGTTCTCCTCACTAGAACATTTAAAAACTTTAACCCACAACAGTTTCTGGATGACCTTACCAACTGCCCATGGCACAGAATCGATTTAATTCCCGACCCTGATTCTGCGCTCGACTATTTCCAATCCGAGTTCTTAAAACTCTGCGATACCCATGCTCCACTACGCAAAATAAGGGTACGGGGGGCCCACCTTCCATGGGTTACACCTGACCTTATAGCACTCTACCAGTTCAGGGATGCCTTGTGGAAAAGCTACAAAGTAACTGGCACTACCAAGGATCTCAATCACTACAGATGCCTGCGGAACGTGTGCACAAGGCAAACAAGGCATGCAAAAGCACAATATTACTCTGACAATCTCCTCCAGAATACATCAAACCCAGCTAATTTCTGGAAGGTTATCAACAATATATTCCAGCCTCCTAACCATCAACAACCAAGTAATATCACTAAGGGGGATATTACTCTGACAAACCCCACTGACATTGCAAATGCATTCAATGATTACTTTGTGGGGTGTGCCACTAACCTATTAGCGAAACGCAGCACAAACCCCAAACCTGAATCTCATCCTGGGAGTACCCCTATAGTCCCACCCCCTCCCAACACTGCCCACAATTTTCAATTTAGCCCAGTATCTGAAGAGGAGATTACACAAGCGCTCCTCAAACTAAAACTAAGCAGCCAATGTGGACCCGACTTACTACAATCTAGGTTCCTACGCCTTGGTGCCCCGGCCATTGCCAAACCAATTGCGTCCATAGTCAACTCTATCCTGTCTGCAGGCCATATCCCTAAGACCTGGAAAACTGCCAGAGTTGTTCCAATCTTCAAAAGTGGGGACAAAAACACTGTCTCAAACTACAGGCCAATCTCACTTCTCCCAATTCTATGCAAAGTTATGGAAAAATGTGTCCACTCCCAATTAAGCGAGTTCTACACCAAGACAAATTTCCCTAGCCAATTCCAGTCTGGGTTTCGTCCCAAACACTCCACCGTAACTACCCTGCTAAAAGTTTGCAATGAAATCCAGTGTGGAATGGAACGGGGACAACTCACTGGTGCAGTATTCCTAGATTTTGCAAAGGCTTTTGACACAGTTGATCATGCTATCCTGCTTAACAAACTCCAGAGCTCTGGAATAGGGAAACATGCTTTAAACTGGTTTCAGTCCTACCTATCAGGAAGATCCCAACATGTGTCCATCTCAGGCTCTAACTCCAACCCCCTGGATATCACCTGTGGTGTCCCGCAAGGCTCTGTTCTGGGGCCCCTACTCTTCTCAGTGTTCATTAATGATCTTCCCACAGCTTGTAAGGAAGCCTCAATACACATGTATGCAGATGACACAATCCTGTATGCACACAGCCATAGCCTCTCTGACCTTCAACACATACTTCAGTCTGACTTTTTGAAACTCGAAAACTGGATTTCCCAAAACAAACTGTTTTTAAACACTGACAAGACTGTAACAATGGTATTTGGGACCAAGACTAAATTTGTAAAGCTTCCAGTGACTGAGCTCCTGATTAGAACCAACGCTAAAACCACCCTAACACCTGTCACTAGTTTTAAATACCTGGGCTTATGGTTTGACTCCCACTTAACATTCGGGATGCACATTGATACCCTGACAACCAAGACCTATGCCAAACTAGGGGTACTTTACAGGAACAAATCCTCCCTAAGTCTCCTGGTCAGAAAGCGTATTGCACAGCAGATGCTAATGCCAATTATTGACTATGGAGACATAGTATATGGCTCGGCTCCTCAAACCCACCTTAGCAAACTTGACACCCTCTACAATTCAATTTGTCGTTTTGTTCTCCAATGCAACTACAACACACATCACTGCGAAATGCTCAAAGAACTAGATTGGTCATCACTAGAGTCTAGGCGCAAAGTTCACCTTTCCTGTCTCACCCTCAAATACTTTCTGGGCAAGCTACCCAGCTACCTGAACAAGCTCCTCACCCCTACCACATGCAGTACCTATCACCTGAGATCAGACTCCAAAAGACTATTCATGGTCCCAAGACTCAACAAAGTATCCGGACGTTCCTCCTTCTCCTTCCGTGCACCCCAAAACTGGAACAACCTACCAGAGACTCTCATATCCACCACCAGCTTAAGTTCTTTCAAATCTAAGGCTGTCTCACACTTTAATCTGGTCTGTAACTGTTTCATAAGCTCATAATATATATTTTCTTTAACTGTGCATGCAATGTCTTGTATATAAATGTATACCTTGTTCATTTATGTAACTGTATTTGTAACCATGTATTATTTGTTTTACTCTGTGCCCAGGACATACTTGAAAACGAGAGGTAACTCTCAATGTATTACTTCCTGGTAAAATATTTTATAAATAAATAAATAAATAATATATATGTATATGTGTGTGTGTTTGTGTGTGTGTGTATATATAAATATGTATATGTATGTAATCAAAAAAGTATAGACGATACCGTTCTGTGGCTAACTAAATGCTTTTATTTGTGCGAGCTTTCGAGATGTACTGATCTCTTCTTCCGGCAGTGTTACAATGGATAAAGCAAAAAAGGTTTTTACTTAAAAACATTGCACATCCTGGACTGAAGCCTGACTGACCATTTCGTTAGCCACAGAACGGTATCGTCTATTCGTTTCTGATTATTCAGTTCGGCTAACACGGTACAGATACCTCTACTATATATATAGTAATTATTTGTATTATAGCACTTGACATTTTGTATCATGATGTATAGTCTCTTTGTATTGTATTGTATATTTGGTACACTGAGATTTCATGTATAAATATACTTTTTTAGAGTTAGAACTATTTAGCCCCCTTTCCCCCGTATCTAGGGTGACTATGTGCGCTGCTTTACCTAATGGCTCACAGGAGGCCTGATCCTCCGCTGACAGGAGCCTGGGGTGTACTTAACATGTATACTAACAGCGCCTCCACCTGAGAATGATCCTCACACGGTGGGATAGCCCCTCCCAATACAATATACCCTGTAATTACACACCAGAGTATGATGTAACAGTATTTACTGGACACGTACTTACAACACAGAGAATGCAATACATCCACTTCATACATATATGTACATAGACCCGCAGTACTTGGGTGCAGGGGCACCAGTGTTCCAGGGTCCAGCTCACAATTGTCACTCCCACCCTAAGTGTGTGACAGCTCTGCCCACAGTATGTCTGGCCACATTGTTGTGATGTGATACCCGCCGGTTGCTCCAGCACCCCAGTACCGCTGGCTGTAGAAGGGATCAGTCAGGTCCCACGTAGTCATCTTACGCGACGGCATCCGCCTCTGTGTGGGGTGGACTCCCGCTGGAGTGTCCCACCTTGAAGATAGTCTCAGTATCTCATGGTGGTGGTATGGTCCAAGACCATAGGCCTCAAATAATGTGCGGCGTCTTGCTGTGTCCATGACACTACACAACTACAGGGGCAATGTCCCTAAATGATGGCCTGTTCCTGCAACACCCACAAGCTACCTGGGGTCTAAGGTGGACAAGCTACACCTTGTCCAGGGAAGCACAGCTCCCTGGACACTACCTGTTCACTCTCTGCTCCCCTTCCAACTGGCGTGGTCTGCAGAGCATGCTAAATGTATCTCTTTGGTGCAGGGAAACCTGGCAGCCCTATTGGCTGTTGCGCATCATCTGACTAGCAGCCCCTGGTGCTGCAGGGTATTGTATTTCCCTTGCGGAGCCACTCTGTAATGGCCACCACTACCTAACACGTTCTGCGCATGTGCAAGGCCTTTGTAATGGCCGTCACACTCGTGAGATACTGTGCATGCTCAAACTCATACTGCGCATGTGCAAACTCACTGCGCATGCGCGCGCAAACAAACATAGCACTTGTCGAGTGCACCGTAGAGCTCGCGCGGAATGGGCAAGATGAAGAGGTCACCCCTCGAAACGTCGCCCCCCTAGTTTGCTTTCCTTTTTCCATTTTTGTGATTTTTTGCTTTTCTTTTGTGTTTTTTTCCCCTTCTCCTTCTTTCCCCTCTACCCCCTTTATTTTTGATTTCCTCTATGGTGATATTTATTCTTGCATTGGAGTATTGGCTATTGTTGCTATATTTTCAGTTTATTATTAGTGTCATTAAATTATTCATATTCCCTACACTGGTATTCGCTTATATCTGTAGCTGTGAGACAGAGAGTGCTGGTACTATTTTTTGGTTTGTTAGTACTTCTGAAGGGAATTAGGGTCCCTTCCTGTTCCGTGCACCCTGCAACCTTGCTGAGTCATTGTGTCAGAGTGCTGTCTATCACCCCCCCTTTCTACCAACGTTTAATGGAAGCTCTACCATGGTTCCATTCAAGCAAATACAGCTACCAGCAACACCATTGCACAATTTGGCCCAATAACACACCATGTCAAAAGTTACTGCATTTATTGCCACTCACCAATCAACTTCATTAATAAAAGTATGCATGGTAACTTTCAGTAGGTACTAGAATAAACTTCTAAGGATAATTCTAAAATTATGCGTGTACCATCCTTAGAAGTTAAAGCATATTAAAATCCTCATGATGAATAAAAATCTCAAAACTACAATCATCCCACTGCCAAATAATCAACACATTATTTAAGTAGCGTTTACCTAGAATGACATGTTTTGCAAATGGGTAATCATTCCAAATATATTTATCCTGTGAGCAACTGTACCCATAAAAAGATTGGGGTAGCTGGGAACATTTTTTGTCCCAATTGCAGTACCACGTGTTTGAAGATAAAACTGATCTAAAAATTAGGTTAAGGATACAATTGATGCTACCTAGTAAAAAATCAGTAGCATCAACATCTGAACACATGTTCACTGATTCAATACAGGCTTATAGACATGAAAAATTACCCCAACAGTAGTCTTCCATCCATGTGATGTTATCAGCTGTATTTAAAATAAAAGTAGAATCTCTTACAAAAGTATTTAAACTTACATCATTTTGCAAAATTAGATCCACATAGTTTGAAAGGTGAGACATAAGAGACTGTATCCCTGAAATAAATTGTTTTCAAAAATGTTTCATTCAAGGGAAATAGCTACATCAATGGCGTGTTCATTATTTGCCAGTGTGAGGAATGTAGTTTTAAGGATTTTATCTATTTTACCAATCATAATAATTCTAGTATTTGTTTTGTTGATCCACACATAACAATAGCTTTAGATTTATCCTTGGAAGTTTTTCTAACACACAGGTTACAACAAAACAAGTTAATTAGTAGATTGTGATAGTTGTTTATATGTGTTTAGTAATCATTTTAAGGGTTGTATCAAACACATTCTTTTCAGCCATTTCCAAAGGATCAGAAGGAATTTCAATCAATTATCTGATTTTTCACATTAGGCTATTGAATTAAAGAATTGTTTTTTTTGAAAGAGCATATGAATCCTACCTTTGAAATCAAGCTCCTAACAGAGCTAAGTAATTGAACAAAGAGAATATAATACATTCAGATGAGAAAAATCATTACAAATCTGATATTTTATTACTAAATATTATATTGCACAAGGATTATTAGTAATTCGATAGAGAGGCATTAGAATATTTTCCTATGGGATCCAATCTTGAATTCGATAATGTACTTTCTTAGAGATCTAGTATGTTACTGTGTAGAAAAGAGCAAGAGCACATAAGAATTCATTGACACCAAGTGAAATGAGAAAAACATTGAAAAATGTATATTACCAAACAAGAGCTGTCTTACTAATAAGTAATTAGCATAGTGACTTCTTTCCTTGTGTAAAATGTTCTGTTCACCAATATGCTGATACAGATAACAGGGTCTGCCGTGACATGGTATACTGTATGTGTGTTAGAGTGCTATTGTTGCATCCAGTACCTTGGTAGGAGAAACACAATGTTAAAGTGTTGGATTAGGGAACACATGCGCAATATACTGTATGTAAAGATTATTATGTTTTGCACAGTGTGTTTCATCAGTTTTAAACATGTTATAATCAAGACCCATGTGTTTTTTGTGTATTTTTTTTAGATTTATAAATAATTACCAGCACTGTAGTTCATACAGTACTCCTATATTTTAACCCCGTAGGTACAGCATACATGTCACGCATCCCAGGCTATTGACTATCATTTACTATTTTTTCTTCCTCTTTTCTCTATGCAGTGGAAGAAATACAAAAGAAATGGGGCCTATTCATGAAACCTTGATAAATTCATTGCAATGTCGATCGGGTTTGCATGTTCCTACCGAACGCAATGAAATTTCTGAAAAAACAGTATTCGTAAGAAAAGTTGCATTTTTTTAGCATTTGGAGGCCTGTACCTCGGGAAGCAGGGTGTTCCCAGACATGAAATTATTGCGGTTCAGCTCCAGAGACCTCATACTTCAATCCTATGTTATTAAAAACACCTTAATTACCTTAGTGGCTAACTGCTAAGGTAATTAAGGGGTTAAATGGCTTTACCTGGTTTGTTGATGGTCGAGGGGGTGAGTGAAGCTTGTAGTTGCCCCAGGGTGGGTGGTTAGGCCTCTCGGGAGCATTGTGGGAGACGTTAACCCCTTCATTACCTTAGTGGTTACTATCGCTAAGGTGATGATGAGGTTAGCCCCTCCAATGAGGCCAAACCACCCACCCTGGGAAACTAAAAGCTTCATCCACTCCCTATACCATCAACAACAGAACAACAAAATGGGCAAAAGTATTCAAATTAAATTATTAGCCAAATATTCAATCTGCGATTCAGTGCAATTAAAAATCCCTTAGCAATGTTAAGAAAAAATTGTAAGTGCACATGTTATTTAGTGAAAAGTATAATAAATATATATTTACTCAGGCAGGTTTTGAACCCAGTTGATACTGCTTACCTGAATATATGCAAGATGCACTATGTTTTGGGTCATTGTCCTGAAGAACCAGTGACCAGATGGAAAATCATGCCTAATGGGTTCAACAATACATGCGATAATGTGCTCTTAAAAAAACAATATATCCATGATTCCTGGACCAAGAGAACCAAAAATTATTAAAACAAATGGACATTATGGCATGCAGAACACTAATACAGTGTTTTACACTAGAAGCATGTGACTTTGTGCCCTACTGTACCTTCAAATAGTATTATGGATCCTTGTCCACGTCTCGAGATTGCACCCCACACAAGGATCTTGAGTGGGTGCTTGGGCAGCGGTTTCAGGGCGAAACGTTTTTTTTTTTGCGGAAAAGAAAAGGTGGCAAATCTTTCTAGAGCGACAGCTGTCTCATCAGTAAATATTCCAGACAGATAGGAAAAATGCTGCACTCCTTAAATTGTAAACAAAATTGATACAGTTACCGGTGCACCA
This sequence comes from Ascaphus truei, assembly GCF_040206685.1. Taxonomy (NCBI): domain Eukaryota; kingdom Metazoa; phylum Chordata; class Amphibia; order Anura; family Ascaphidae; genus Ascaphus; species Ascaphus truei. Next base: position 19,333,450 of record NC_134486.1, read on the forward strand.
ATGTTTGTACAAAAGCCTGTGATCAGTCCTGGATAGATGATAAAAGGAACAAAGGGCACAACGGATTTAGAATATCCAAACTAATTTATTGAGCCAACACAACGTTTCGACCGTACTGGTCTTTATCAAGTGACATAGTGGCATAGGTAAATATTACATCCTGAAACGTTTTGCCACTATCGATCAATGCCGGTGCTTGGTCTACTCTTTTTAACTTGTTAGGCTCCCTTATCATAGGATAAACTCTGTAATGACAAGAAATTATTTTACAGCTACAGTACAGTAAAACCACACTTTAGCATACAACACTTTATCTATACTGTAAAATACTGCGCTGCACTAAAATAAACATGTCACCTTTTGTGTCGCTCTAGGAGCTACAGTACAGTATAGTACACCACAGTGAGTACAACACTGTACAGTGCTGTAAGAATACAAAAAATGCCTATCTCTAACCAATCATAATTTTAAATGTGCTCCCTGTCACGCCTGTATGCCCGCAGACCAAGCTCGACCCCAGTACTGAGGTGGGAACGGTATGATACCACACACCCACAGCAGTGGGATCAAGCCCGGAGTGTGGTATAGCGTTGCTGGGCCTGTTGGAAGAGTTTTTAGAGTATACTTGCAATGCTTGGGAATGTCCGTAAGAGTAGTCGTGTACGTTTGCCAATGTTCGGGAGTCCAGAGGGTAGTCGTCAGTGGGTAAGCCAGGTCCTAGGAAGCCAGAGGTAAGCAAGGTAGTGTGCGAAGCAGGATTAACAGGGATACCAGAGAGCAGAGTAGTCCAGGACAAGCAGGGGTCAAAGCCAGGGAAATCCAAGATAGCACAGGAGCAGGAAACACAGGAACGGAGAGAGAGCACAGCATAGGTCAGGTACACACAGGGAAACAGGAACTATGCCGAGCGAGGAAGAAGTGGACAGACAGGGATTATAAAGGAAGGTGCACCAATGACAGAGAGGGGAGGAGCAGAGAGAAAAGTGGGAGAAGATAGAGATAGGACAGGGAGAGAAGAGGAGGAGACAGATGGGGCAGTCAGAGGAATAGCCTGTAAGGCTTGGGAGGCGGAGAGAGGGGAAATCTGATAAGAGGAGCCTGTGCATTCACCCCCTGAGAGGGGGGTGCAACACAGGCTGCAACACAGGAGCGGCCCGCACGGTGCAAGGGAAGACCACAGGAGGGACAGGAAGCCATGAGGAGGGGAACGTGCACACGGCCTGCGCTCGTGCGATGGCGAGCAAAGGTAGAGTGGAGGGATTAGGTGAGTCAGCGGAGGAGCATGTGGGCGCACCCCCCGTGGGTTGCGGGAGCGCATGAGTCAGCCTTGTCACCAGGCGTGTGGAATGCCATGCCACGGGTACCACGCAGGGAGGGGGCAACGGGACGGATGCCACCACATGGGAAGGTGATGCGGGCACTGCGGGAGAGAGGGAACGGGGAGGATCCTAGCAGGGGCTCAGGGACCACGTGGGTTTGCGAGACTTGCGGGGCACGCGCTGCGGCAAAGGGAGAGAGGTGGAGGGTAAAGGAGAGGATTGGGAAGGAGTAGGAAGGGCAACAGGAGACAGGAGAGAGGGACCAGGAAGGGAAGGAATCTCCTGATTCGTCACAGTATCCCCCCTTGAGGATCAATCTCCGAGTGATCCAACCACGGCTTGAGGGGAAACTTCTGATGAAAAAGGGAAAGAAGTTTTGGTGCGTGGATGTGATGTGCAGGTACCCAGGAACATTCCTCAGGCCCGTAGCCCTTCCAGTGTACCAAAAACTGTAGTTTTTTTTTTTAAACGAGAGTCGATGAGAGACTTTATCTCGTACTCCTGTTGGCCCAGGGTGGACACTGGCTTGGGTCTCCGCAAGGGATCCAGGAAATGAGAACTGGGAGAAAACTTTTTAAGGAGGGAAACATGAAACACGGACAGAACCTTCATAGTGGGGGGAAGATCGAGACGATAGGCTACCGGATTAACCCTCTCCAACATTTTGAATGGTCCCAAGAATCTAGGGGACAGCTTGGGTGAAGGGGTATTGAGCCTAATATTTTTGGAAGACAGCCACACCAGGTCACCAGGATTGAAGGAAGGCCCCCTTTGATGGTGGCGATCAGCCTTGGTTTTTTGTTTGGCCACCGCAGACTGTAGGGACTTGAGGATTTTTTTCCAGGATTCTTGTAAGTTTGTGATATGAGAGTTGGCTGCCGGAACACCAGATGGAAACGGTGAGAGAGGGAGACTACTGGGATGAAAACCACAATTTATAAAGAAGGGAGACTCCTGAGTAGACTCGTTCTTCAAAGAATTTATGGCAAATTCGGCCCATGGTAGAAGATCCACCCAGTTATCTTGTGAGTCTGAAATGAAGCACCTTAGATACTGTTCAAGAGTTTGGTTCATCCTTTCAGTTTGACCGTTGGTTTGCGATGGTATCCGGAGGGAAACAAGAGAGAGATACCCAATCTTTGGGAGAAGGCCCGCCAGAATTTTGAGATGAATTGAGATCCACGATCCGAGACGATAGAAATTGGAAAGCCATGCAACCTGAAGATCTCTTTGATGAACACGTCCGCCAAGGTGGCAGAGTTGGGGAGTCCCTTGAGTGGAATAAAGTGTGCCTGCTTTGAAAATCTGTCCACCACGACCAAAATAGTGTTCATCCCCTTGGAAATAGGCGGTTCAACAATAAAGTCCATCGAAATATGTTTCCAGGGTTGTTCAGGGATTGGAAGTGGTAAAAGAAGTCCAGAAGGTTTATGATGGAGAGTTTTACTCTAAGCACATACAGGACAGGCGGAGGTAAATTCGAGAATGTCCTGATTCATCTTAGGCCACCAAAAAGTCTGTTTAATGAGATCTGCCGTCCTTTTGAAGCCTGGATGACCAACTGCTTTAGAGGAATGACCCCAAAGTAACACTTTATGGCGAAAACGTGGAGCTGCGTAGAGGCGTCCTTCTGGTACCCTGAACCTGCTGGGAATATGCGCTTGTGCCTTGTTGATCTCATCCAACACATCGAAGTTGTTAGCAGAAATTATGTGTTTGGCCGGAAGAATAGGTTCCGGAATTTCTTTAGCTTCAGTCTCAGAGGCAAACTGACGAGAAAGGGCATCTACTTTAACATTTTTAGTCCCAGGTATATAAGAGATGGTGTAGTTGAAGTGGGAGAAAAAGAGTGACCAGCAAGCTTGGCGGGAGCCTAGGCGACGAGCCCCCTCAATATATAACAAATTTTTGTGGTCAGTGAGAATAGCGATTGGTTCTTTGGAACCATCCAAAAGATGTCTCCATTCCTGGAGAGCCAACTTAATGGCCAAAACTTCACGATTACCGACATCATAATTCCTTTCTGCTGCTGAGAATTTTCGTGAAAAAAAACCACAAGGATGGAGTTTCTCTTGGGGGGAAGTCCTCTGGGAAAGGACTGTGCCTGCTCCTACGTCTGAGGCGTCAACCTCCAAAGTAAAGGGAGGGAGGCATCTAGATGACGAAGGATGGGGGCAGAGACGAACGCCTTCTTCAGAATTCATAGGCTGAAATGGCCTCAGGTGACCAGGATGAGACGTCGGCGCCCTTTTTGGTCAAGGCGGTGATGGGGAGAGCAATAGAAGAATTTTTTTTTATAAACTTCCTGTAGTAATTGGCAAAGCCAAGAAAACATTGCACAGCCTTGAGTGAATTAGGGAGTGGCCAGTCGAGGACCGCCTTCAGCTTCTCTGGATCCATGGAAAAACTTTGACTGGAGATGATATAGCCTAGGAAAGCTGTGGACGCTTGGTGAAACAGACACTACTCCATTTTGGCGTACATACGATTAGAACGAAGCCTGGAAAGCACAAGTTTGGTATGTTGAATGTGTTCCTCCAGATTTTTAGAAAAAATAAGAATGTCGTCTAGATAGACAATGACAAACGTTTCCAATATATCACGGAAGATGTCGTTCATAAATTCCTGAAACACGGCCGGGGCGTTAACACAGCCCAAAAGGCATAACAAGATATTCATAATGTCCAGAACATGTGTTAAACGCTGTTTTCCACTCGTCTCCTTCTCTTATACGAATGAGATTATAGGCACCCCTTAAGTCAAGTTTTGAGGAAATGGAGACCCCTTGGAGACGGTCGAACAGTTCAGAAATGAGCGGAAGTCAATGCATGGCCTCAGTGATCCATCCTTCTTCTTCACAAAGAAGAAGCCAGCCCCAGCAGGAGAGGTAGAGTTGCGGATGAATCACTTTTCCAGATTTTCCTGAATATAAGTAGTCATGGCCTCGGTCTCCGGGATGGAGAGAGGATAAGACTTAGACTTCGGCAGGACAGTCCCTGGGATGAGGTCGACAGGGCAATCATATGGAAGGTGAGGGGGGAGGACCTCTGCTTGTACCTTGTTGAATACGTCCAAGTACTCATGGTACACAGCAGGCAGGGGCGACCGATCGGCAGGTACAGAGTCCAGACCAGCAAGCACAACCACGGGGGCTCCTTAGGAACAGCATCTGTGGACGAGGGCCACTGGATGGGCTAGGTACCAGACCAGTCAATGCGCGGATTGTGGAGTTGAAGTCAAGGCAATCCAAAAATAATTTGTACGGAAGGGGATTGGAAAACGTCAAAGACAATTACCTCCTTGTGGCCATCAGCCAGGGTCAAGGTAAGAGGAACCGACTCCCAAATGATGAAGGCCAGCTGGAGCGGTCGTCCGTCGATGGCCTCAAGGCCAACAGGGCTCTTCCTTCTGACCATGGGAATCTGATTCTCCACTGCGAACTGCTGGTCCAGGAAATTACCGCCCGATCCGGAGTCGATGAACGCTTTAACCTTTACGAGAAGGTTGGGACCCTCCAACGTGGCTGGTAGCATAAACTTCTTTGGGAGAGTTTCAGGAGGAGAGGGGTTAGGAGAGACAGTACCCAGTAGAAGCCCCTCTACCTTAACTGGATGTGCCCATTTCCCAGCTTCAAGGGACAATTGTGGAGACGATGTTCCGAGGAAGCACAGTAGAAACACAGCCCGTTCTGGCGTCGCCGCGCTCTCTCGGTTGCCTGGAGTTGTTGACTGCCAACCTGCATAGGTTCTGGTGCCTCCAGGGCCAGGAGAGGGGTAGTGGGCGACCTGTGAGAAGGAACAGAGAGAGAAGAATGGGAGCAGTGTCTCTCGTGTCGTCGCTACTGCGTATGTTGATCCATGCGTACGCTCAGGGTGATTAGTTCCTCCAGGGATGTAGGCCGGGCATGAGTAGCCAGATCGTCCTTCAGTGTATCAGAGAGACCGTGCCAGTACGTGGCGGTGAGGGCCTCATCATTCCATTGAACTTCAGCCGCCAGCGTACGGAACATGATGGCGTATTTGGCAGCAGATCTTCGGCCCTGAGAAATGTGAAAGAGGGAGAAGACGGCTGTTTCGCGCCGTGCGGGGGTATCAAACACAAGTTGAAATTCACGTCTGAATAAAGGGTAATCTTGTGTTATTTCGCATTTACGCTCCCATAGGGGAAATGCCCAGGCAAGAGCGTCTCCGGTCAGCAGAGCATATATGTAAGCAATTTTAGCACGACCAGTAGGAAACAGGGAGGGAGACATTTCAAACTGCACCTCACATTGGTTTAAGAAACCACAGCAGTTGAGGGGGTTTCCATCATAACGATTCGGAGAGGGAATCCATGGAGTAGGGCTGGCGTAGGTAGTCGCCATTGTTGGCGCAAAAGCCGTGGAACCCTCCTGACGGGACAAGGTTGCCAGTTGCTGGGAGACAGTGGACAGGAAATCGCTAACAAAGTTTAGAGCCTCTAGGGTAATATTTGTACCCACCTCAGGGGGGTCTGCGTTTGTTAGGCTCTGCATAATGTCACACCTGTATGCCCGCAGACCAAGTTAGACCCCAGTACTGATGTGGGAACGGTATGATACCACACACCCACAGCAGTGGGAGCAAGCCCGGAGTGTGGTATAGCGTTGCTGGGCCTGTTGGAAGAGTTGTTAGAGTATACTTGCAATGCTTGGGAATGTCCGTAAGAGTAGTCGTGTACGTTTGCCAATGTTCGGGAGTCCAGAGGGTAGAGTCGTCAGTGGGTAAGCCAGGTCCTAGGAAGCCAGAGGTAAGCAAGGTAGTGTGCGTAGCAGGGTTAACAGGGATACCAGAGAGCAGAGTAGTCCAGGACAAGCAGGGGTCAAAGCCAGGGAAATCCAAGATAGCACAGGAGCAGGAAACACAGGAACGGAGAGAGAGCACAGCATAGGTCAGGTACACACAGGGAAACAGGAACTATGCAGAGCGAGGAAGAAGTGGACAGACAGGGATTATAAAGGAAGGTGCACCAATGACAGAGAGGGGAGGAGCAGAGAGAAAAGTGGGAGAAGATAGAGATAGGACAGGGAGAGAAGAGGAGGAGACAGATGGGGCAGTCAGAGGAATAGCCTGTAAGGCTTGGGAGGCGGAGAGAGGGGAAATCTGATAAGAGGAGCCTGTGCATTCACCCCCTGAGAGGGGGGTGCAACACAGGCTGCAACACAGGAGCGGCCCGCACGGTGCAAGGGAAGACCACAGGAGGGACAGGAAGCCATGAGGAGGGGAACGTGCACACGGCCTGCGCTCGTGCGATGGCGAGCAAAGGTAGAGTGGAGGGATTAGGTGAGTCAGCGGAGGAGCATGTGGGCGCACCCCCCGTGGGTTGCGGGAGCGCATGAGTCAGCCTTGTCACCAGGCGTGTGGAATGCCATGCCACGGGTACCACGCAGGGAGGGGGCAACGGGACGGATGCCACCACATGGGAAGGTGATGCGGGCACTGCGGGAGAGAGGGAACGGGGAGGATCCTAGCAGGGGCTCAGGGACCACGTGGGTTTGCGAGACTTGCGGGGCACGCGCTGCGGCAAAGGGAGAGAGGTGGAGGGTAAAGGAGAGGATTGGGAAGGAGTAGGAAGGGCAACAGGAGACAGGAGAGAGGGACCAGGAAGGGAAGGAATCTCCTGATTCGTCACAGTATCCCCCCTTGAGGATCAATCTCCGAGTGATCCAACCACGGCTTGAGGGGAAACTTCTGATGAAAAAGGGAAAGAAGTTTTGGTGCGTGGATGTGATGTGCAGGTACCCAGGAACATTCCTCAGGCCCGTAGCCCTTCCAGTGTACCAAAAACTGTAGTTTTTTTTTTTTAAACGAGAGTCGATGAGAGACTTTATCTCGTACTCCTGTTGGCCCAGGGTGGACACTGGCTTGGGTCTCCGCAAGGGATCCAGGAAATGAGAACTGGGAGAAAACTTTTTAAGGAGGGAAACATGAAACACGGACAGAACCTTCATAGTGGGGGGAAGATCGAGACGATAGGCTACCGGATTAACCCTCTCCAACATTTTGAATGGTCCCAAGAATCTAGGGGACAGCTTGGGTGAAGGGGTATTGAGCCTAATATTTTTGGAAGACAGCCACACCAGGTCACCAGGATTGAAGGAAGGCCCCCTTTGATGGTGGCGATCAGCCTTGGTTTTTTGTTTGGCCACCGCAGACTGTAGGGACTTGAGGATTTTTTTCCAGGATTCTTGTAAGTTTGTGATATGAGAGTTGGCTGCCGGAACACCAGATGGAAACGGTGAGAGAGGGAGACTACTGGGATGAAAACCACAATTTATAAAGAAGGGAGACTCCTGAGTAGACTCGTTCTTCAAAGAATTTATGGCAAATTCGGCCCATGGTAGAAGATCCACCCAGTTATCTTGTGAGTCTGAAATGAAGCACCTTAGATACTGTTCAAGAGTTTGACAGAGAGGGGAGGAGCAGAGAGAGAAGTGGGAGAAGATGGAGATAGGTCAGGGAGAGAAGAGGAGACAGAAGGGGCAGTCAGAGGAATAGCCTGTAAGGCTTGGGAAGCGGAGACAGGGGAAGCCTGATAAGAGGAGTCTGTGCGCACGCCCCTTGTAAGCTGGGGATGCACGCCCCGGCTGCAACACAGGAGCGGCCCGCACGGAGCAAGGGAAGACCGCAGGAGGGACAGGAAGCCATGAGGAGGAGAACGCGTGCACGGCCTGTGCCCGTGCGATGGCGAGCAAAGGCAGAGTGGAGGGATTAGGTGAGTCAGCGGACGAGCATGTGGGCGTGCCCCCCGTGGGTTGCAGGAGCGCACGAGTCGGCCGCGTCACCAGGTGCGGAATGCCGCACCGCGGGAACCACGCAGGGAGGGGGCAACGGGACGGATGCACCACAGGGGAAGGTGATGCGGGCACTGCGGGAGAGAGGGAACAGGGAGGATCCTAGCAGGGGCTCAGGGACCGCGTGGGTATGCGAGACCTGCGGGGCACGCGCTGCGGCAAAGGGAGAGAGGTGGAGGGTAAAGGAGAGGATTGGGAAGGAGTAGGAAGGGCAACAGGAGACAGGAGACAGGAGAGAGGGACGAGGAAGGGAAGGAATCTCCTGAGTCGTCACACTCCCATGGTGCATATGGGAATAAACTATATATGTATACAAAGTCCGGTCAAACACAAATTGTTGGCCAGGAAAGAATCCCAATAGATTGCACTCAATGGGGGCATAAATGGGTTGGACAATGTATAGTCCAAGGTAATAGTAGATATGCCAATGCGACAAAAGAAATATATTTCACATAATAATAGTATCAATCCTAAATAAAGTGAAAGGTATATACAAGTGTATTAAAAATAATGGTAGTGGGTAAACTATAATCTGATAGTATTTGACTCCTCCTAACCCAAAACTAAACAACATGTACCAATATGGTTAATATCTCTACTGAATTGTATTACCGCAAGTGATAGAATATGTCCACCTAAACCAAAATTGAGCAAAGTATATTGTTAGGGTTAAAATCCCTTCTGAATCGTATTGCCACAATTGATAGAATATGTCTACCTATATGCATACGAATAGCTCAAATGCTATGTAAATCTTTTCCAGATTCAAAGGTGAATTTTTAAACATGCCAAATTGGCTGTCCATAGAGAAACATAGATCTACTTCGAAATAAACAATTATCCTGCAAAGTGTAATGTGAATACAAAGTATCTTATGCAGGTGCGGTGGATCACAGTATGTCTGTGTCTCTATAAACAATGTTTCAAACATGTGTCCGGATACTAACTCTTTGCAAAAATAGCTTATAGTATTTAGTAATTATGCACATGTTGATTGGTTGCTTGTATCTACTGTATAGAGTTGCTGTTTAGTATTCTAAGCATTCTCTTTATGGTCAGAGATACAGTAGAATCGAGTCAAAAAAAATTCACTGCTTGTATGGGTCAAACCTTTGAGAAATGTCTGGTACACATAAGTGTTTTAAGGGTAGCACGGTGAGTGCATAGTTCCCTCTGTGGTGCAAGCAGGTAACACATATAGCCTATTTGTTGCAAAATAAGCTTATATGCAGCAACGAGAATCCAAACACTTGCCTTTGAAAATCTGTGGCAAAACTCCAGTAATGCTGCAAAATTTCTGTGACATTTCTGCAAACAGACCAATGGCCCATCGGATTAACACAGAGGGGGTACCTGGCAGTCTCAGTCAGTTTGAATGGGACTGTCAGGGACCCCCGCTTTGTTAATCCGATGGGTCATTAGTCTGTCTGCAGGAATGTCACAGAAATGTTGCAGCATTACTGGGGTACTGCCCCAGATTTTCCCAGGCAAATGTTTGGATAGTGGGTGGGGGAGTGGGGAATGTGGATGGACTGGGCGCTTCCCAAATAGTGTTAGATTTGTGTAATTAGTGACTCACCTTAGGTACACAAAATAAACCTTACACCGCAAAGTGATAATAAAAATAATAGTGTACAAGTGCAGCTCAACTTCCTCTGGTGGGACAGTTCCAAGTCCCAGGATGTAGAATTTTCTTTTCTTGGGGTTGAGGAGGAGCGCAGGATAAGCTCGTGATATGTAAAAAAATAAAAATATATATAGTGCAGATGGTATATCACTGCTAAAAAGATAATCAATATAGGAAATGAACTCACAAAAATCGTATTATGTTACTGCATGTCAGAGATCCATCTCTCTCTGACTGGAGCCCTTTGTGTAGCTGGGGTCAGGATGCCTCTATTTTCCATAAATTAGATGGGTGGTGGAGAGAGCCGCCGATAGAAGGGTGGTGAAGTGTAAGGCTGCTGCCCGGTGCTTCACTTTCACTTACACCTCACAGTGTAGTTCCGCATCAGTTTGCTCACTGAAGGACTGGCAATCTATTGCTGACACCAGACCCATTTTGGCTTCCTGCCCTCACCCGTGATGCGAAACCGGAAGGGACGCGACGGCAGAGACTGATGCGGAACTACACTGTGAGGTGTAAGTGAAAGTGAAGCACCGGGCAGCAGCCTTACACTTCACCACCCTTCTATCGCCGGTTCTCTCCACCACCCATCTAATTTATGGAAAATAGAGGCATCCTGACCCCAGCTACACAAAGGGCTCCAGTCAGAGAGAGATGGATCTCTGACATGCAGTAACATAATACGATTTTTGTGAGTTCATTTCCTATATTGATTATCTTTTTAGCAGTGATATACCATCTGCACTATATATATTTTTATTTTTTTACATATCACGAGCTTATCCTGCGCTCCTCCTCAACCCCAAGAAAAGAAAATGTTTGGATACTCATGGCTGCATCAGTATGTGCAAACGCCATACGACCCATGTATCCGGACGAGCAGCTCGTGGAACATCAGTCCCCACCACCAAAATCAACGCTGCGATGTCATTTTAAACCAACGGTTGATCGTTTCGCCTAAGTGATTACGCTTTATCAGGGTAGGAGGAGTAATGTATGCTTTCCCTACCTAGATTTATATATCCAAAGTGAACTAGTGGGTGGTTTATCTAATAGATCCTATTCATCCCTGTCTGTCAATACTGCAGGCAATCTGATATTCAGAGTAGCGATCTAAATAAACCACTCGTAAGTTTAATATTTATCCACTGGCATATCATTCATAAAATAGATGTGTACGACTGACCTATTATTAGTATTGATTTTGGGATAAAGTATATCCAGATAAAACTGTATCAAGTTTAGTCTAATTTAATAAAAATGTGTCCCATATATTTAAATGTGCCAATAGCAGCAATACTGACTCCGTCTTTTGCAAATTGCAGCCAATGGACTTCTAGTCCTCTGAATAGTTATTAACTATTAATAATGGTGTTATGAATCCAGTGTGTAAATTCTGTCAGATACAGGATATAAAATGTGCAAAATTGCTCCATACAGCATATTGTCATAAATGTAAATAAACACTAATTAGGAATTGATGTCGGTGAATAGAGGAATGTAATACCCTATGATATTATAGGGGCTACAAAAAGCATCCACATCATCCAAATACACATATAGGGTGGAGTATAGTAATGTAGGAATGTGAACCCGTAAGAAGAACCACCTCTAAAAGTCAAAACGGTTCAACTAGAGTAGAAGACTCATTAGTAAATCCCTGGTTCCCATCCATATTGTTATTAAAATACCAAATATAAATAGACATATACATGTGTATAATGAGAAGGGATATTGTATTCACCAACATTAGATACATGCATACTGTATAGTGTAATTTGACAAGAGTAAATGGTCAAGTCTGGAGGTGTCAAACAGTAGAAGAACTAAAGGCAATATGGGTAAGAAATAAGATAAAACACATTCTTTGATCACTGCAGTAGTACCCCTTAGCCTAAATAAGAGTATACAGGTGTGTAGACACTAAATAGTATGATATGCTAGTGCTTATAATTGTGCATAATTGGTGTTATGTAAGCATATACTCAAGATGGTGTTCACAGAAAAGGTGTGTATATAAACCCTTTGTTCAAGCCACCTATAGTGTCTGTAAGGTGTGTATCCACCTGCACTCGTTTGGCATAAGGCAATGATGCCAGTTGCCTTTTCTGGGTCCCCATGGTACACAATCAATACCACAGAATTTTAATGACATGACATCCCCATGATGGGCTTCAGTGACATGTCTAGCTACGGGCATGTCCTTGCAATTCCTAATGGATCAAATATGTTTGAGTATTCTGACATTTAATTGTCTGTGGGTTTTACCCATGTACTGTACCATTTTCCGCAGTTACAGGTAATAAGGTATATCACCCTAGTAGTGAGAAAATGAATAAAGTCATTGATCTCATATGTTTTGGAAGTAGGGTTCAAAAAGTTTTTTTGTTTTTAGTATGTAGGTGCATGACTTACATCTACCACATGGGTATAATCCCATGGTTTTTCTGTCACCGAGCCAAGTGTTGGGTGGTTTTTCTTAATAGAAGAATGATAAATTGCTGCACACTATTATAATCAGAAAAAAGGGGATACAACTATCGGTGCTCCTTGTTCAGGATTCTCTGTATCAATCCAGGGTATAACGAATGGAAGAAAATCAGGGCTCCATGGATTTGTTCAATAAACTAATTTATTGCCAATAGACTTAACGTTTCAGCCACACAGGCCTTTCTCAAAAGCAGAAATGGCATAATGGCATAAGGCTACAGTATATGCTTTGAGAAAGGCCTGCATGGGTGTTTTTTCTTGACAGTTGCTATGTACGAGTTTATCTTTTAAATTCCTCGCTCGCCTGCAGCTCATTGTTAGTGTCGACTTCAGGACCTATTTAATATCTTTGTCTCCCATTAACACATGCCAATGTTTCTGAAAAATGTTTTAATGCTCTTCCACTGACTTTTGAAAGTACAGATGTATCTTATAATATGATTAGTATATCACAATTAGAGAGTGTGGTGATTGAACTCCACTCTCTAGCTAGAAGGGTGGGGATGGACCAGGAGTGGTAACGTGAACCCTTTCATAGATTCACCTTGACCGACCCGCAGAGCTTAATAGCTTTGGTAGCAACATTAGGGATACTATGATATATGTACTATAAATTAGAATTGATATTGTATCCCCTACCTTATCTGTTGCTACCCCTCTCCCACCCGCTCCCCTACAGGGGTATTTTAACATCACATATTGTTTTATTTTTATGTCACATGCTTATCGGCGTTATACATGGTTTATTAAAGTTCCTTTTTTGGGGGGGGGGTTTATTAGTGGATGTCATTGTTATACTTTAGGCCATTAGACATTCTCTGTGGACATTTATGGTCCTTTTATGGATTATGTTTATTTTCTTTCAGACATTAGTCTTTCAGTGGATATTGTATCCTTTAGCAGTCATTTCATTTCATCTGGGACTGTAAGTCCATACTGAGGATATTTATATCTTTTAGTTATTTAATTTGTTCCTGCCTTGAGTGCAATTAATAGGGGACTTTAGTGACCCCTGTCACTTTTTTTTCATTATATTGTTGCCTTTTCCCCGTGCACCAGGTTTTCTTTACACTATTTGATATTATGGTTTGAGCGACGTCCCATTCTTTTGCTTTTCATATCTACAGTAGTGCTCTGCCAGTTCTCTTCCTCTCTACTGCATTATTCAGTAATTTATTTTGAACCAGGTGTCACAGTGACACACATGCGCAGAAATGCTATGACACGAATATGCGTTTCAACCAGGTTCCCATAATGACATACATGAGCAGAAACAAAGTGACACGCATATGCGTTTCCACCAGGTTTCATAGTGACACGCATTCACAGAAACACAGTGACATACTGATGCGGCCCCTTTTATTCTAAAACATCATCGCATTTTTCCTGGATTTTTTTCCGAATGCGACGCACTTCACCGGGTGCATGCCGCATTCATGTTGCGTTCTCAGCCACGGGTCATGCGCGGTTGATGCGCGGTTCATGCGTTTATTGAGAATGGTTCGGATTTAATAGGTTGCAATTCTTCGCGTGTCCGCCAGATGGCAGATATTCATGAATTGTAATGCGCATGCGCTTCAGTAATGTGACGACTTGCAGGTGTTTCGTTTAAAAAAGATACCACAGTGTGCTATTGTAAATTGGCCTTGGGACTGAAGGAAGAGGTTACAATAATGTATCAATTTAGGCTTTTCATATTAAAGAAAGACAAAGACCAGTTTCTGTTATTCTCCAGAGACCCGCCACCATGAGTGTTCAAGTGCAGCCCGTTTTCCAAAAACCCGACAGAACGTATGCATATTTAATATGGGCCGCGATTAATGCAACAGATGATAAGAAGCAAAAGTTGTTCAAATGTATCAGTATTTTATCGAGAACTATGACTTTTACAAATTTTTGCCAGCTCCTCATGTGTGGAAGCATGCAATAAGGAAAAGGTTATGTAGCGATCCATGTTTTTATCGTATTGATCCCGAATTTATTGGAGGATATTGGTGTGTATCACCGGCTTTTTCCTGTATCTATGATCATGCAGACGGCAAAAGGCAAAAGGTTGTGTTAAAACCAACTAAGAAATGACAGTCGCTGGCAAGCAATGCGCCAGCACCAGCACCGGCTTCCAATAACGGTCCCACCGTCAGTGACAACCCTTGCTGTCTGTCCACGCACGGATACCTGCAGCCTGAGCCGGATTTTGCGTGCAGTTTCGATCAAGCTTGCATGTACCTAAGCGATTTCCAGCCTCATCAGCTGACTACAGGTGTAGTAGTCCCGCTGCCAACTGTCAACGTGTATGATCAAGAATACTGGACTGGCAGTGGCCCGGCGCCGGCGCCAGCTGATTGGGAAATTCTATGGTGAGTAATGTTGCCGCATTTTTTTATTTTGAAAATATCAATATCGGTACGATTCAAAAGTCAAGCGATTCTCCTGTAAGCAATATCATTGGCTGAGCGGCTTCTACAGTAGATACTGCACAATTGGTGAAAAGCTAGGCGCATGCGCATTGGAACCTTCTTGAAACGCATATGAGTGTCATCACACCGACGGTAGGCGCATGCGCATGTGAATAGGAGACGCCCCCCGAGAAAATTATTGGTGGGACTGACTGGGAACTTCTTTAGGGGACTGACCATTACAGTAAAACTTTTGTTTTTGTTTTTGTTTTTCCTCAGAAAAGAAAACGAACGGCAAATGGAGGGATTTCGATGGATAATATCGCTTTGTGTAACAATACCTGCACATTGCTAAATCGGATTTTAAAAACCACGTACCGGAGTCTAGAGTTTAGTGGCCGTTGTTATTGATTAGGATAGAATACCTGAAGCAGTATGCTGATGTTTTCCGACCGTACAGTATACAATACAGTACTTTTTTTTATATATACTGTGTAATAAACCCCCCCAAAAAAGTATGCATTTATTTTACATGTATTACAGTACATACAGCATGTGTCTTCTATACAGTACCAGTACATACTGTACAGTACAGTATGTGTCTTCTATTTTTTTTAATACTCTTGTGATGTGCAGTACTGAGCATGCCTACAGTATACAGTACAGTATGCCTGTACATTCTAGAAACACTGTATTTTGTTACAGTATCAAAGGAGCCAATGGAACAATTCAAAACATCAACAGGTGTATGGTTTACTGCTAGTGAAAACATTTATGTACAGAAAGTAAAAACATTTACAGCACCTGTTATTAAAAAAAACTCTGTTCATAAAATATACAAAACGCAACATCTCCTTTATTTAAGTACAGCAGGTCAAACATTTACAGCAGTCAGTCAGGCCTGCACCACCCCAGTCCTCGAGGGCCGCAAACAGGCCCGGTTTTCAGGACAACCTTTGAAAACCGGGCCTGTTTGTTGCCCTCGGGGACTGGAATTGTGCAGGTCTTGTGTTCAGTGTATAAAAACATTTCTTTATTAATACAAGTAAAAACACACAACATCTCCTTTATTTAAGTACAGCAGGTCAAAACATTTACAGTGGGATGGTGTGCAGAACAGTCAGTCAGGCCTGCACCACTCCAGTACTCGAGGGCTGCAAACAGGCCCGGTTTTCAGGACAACCTTTGAAAACCGGGCCTGTTTGTTGCCCTCGGGGACTGTAATTGTGCAGGTCTTGTGTACAGTTTATGAAAACATTTATTTATTAATACAAGTAAAAACATAAAACATCTCCTTTATTTAAGTACAGCAGGTCAAAACATGTACAGTACAGAACAACAGTATGGTCATACCTGTTATTAAAAAAAAATCTTTATTCATACAATATACAAAACAAAACATCGCCTTTATTTAAGTACAGCAGGTCAAAACATTTACAGTGGGATGGTGTGCAGAACAGTCAGTCAGGCCTGCACCTCTCCAACCCTCGAGGGCCGCAAACAGGCCCGGTTTTCAGGACAACCTTGAAAACCGGGCCTGTTTGCGGCCCTCGGGGACTGGAACAAAACATTAACCAAACATTTACAACAGTTGAACACTCACGCAAATGCGTACCCCACCAGATTGTCCTTCCATGGCCGATGCCTTGCATGGCGCAAAATGCCATTGATGCTCTCGAAACGCCTTTCATTACAGGATCTGTAATTGCAAAATAATGCCGCAATTCATCAATAATGGTCTTTCTTAAATTGTCAGGAAGCGCCTTTTTTTCGCGATTTCCTTCGTAGTTCACTTTGAAGGCCCACTCGCAGTACCTCAAGTAGGATACGTGGTGCTTAAAAATTAACAAGGCCTACTTGTGGGGTACACCAGCACTCATTACCCTACACTTCTCCCTGAGTGCCGATGGCAGATCACGCAGGATGATGTCGGGCAACTTATCGATGCAAGCGAATGTAGGTTGGGTTCTGGAAGCGGGTATTCTTCTGTGAGCGGGTGTGCTTGTAGCGGCGGGCGAGGGTAGGTTGTCTGGGAGGAAGCTTTCCTCCTGTCTTGGTCGCCGTGTTGTCTCCTGGCGTGGTCTTGACGGGGTTGTCATGTTATCCTCCTCCTCAACGGCATACATGTACACAAAATCTTCTGTTGGAGGGGGTGCACTTGGTGATGGAAGGTGGTCGATGCTCCCATCCATCACATCCATGCCACCCTCCTGCTCCGGCGTCGGGGATACAGGGGCATGAACACCAAGCAAATTATGTATCCCCGCTATGTCAGCCTCTATCTTCTCCATCCGAGTTTCGCGATCTGTTGGATCTGGGCAGGGAGCTAGGAGTACTTACGAATCAGGAATCAACTTATCTTTATAATCCGTTTCCTATCGTGCCTATTTTTCACCATCTCCCAAAGATCCATAAACCTCTTGTCTGCCCTCCTGGCAGACCAATTATATAGAGTATTGGATCTATGGGAGATGGTCTATCTAGGTACGTGGATCATTTTTTACAGACTTTAGTTAAAACACTTCCCTCTTATTTAAGAGATTCTTCGGATTTGCTTCTAGATATTCAGAAAATCAATTGGTTAAACGGTTTTATGTGGGTCATACTTGATGTGACCTCACTATACCCAACTAAGTGATTTCTATACCAAAACAAATTTCCCTAGCCAATTCCAATCTGGCTTTCGTCCCAAACACTCCACCGTAACTACCCTGCTAAAAGTTTGCAATGAAATCCAGTGTCGAATTGAACGGGACAACTCACTGGTGCAGTATTCCTAGATTTTGCAAAGACTTTTGACACAGTTGATCATGCTATCCTGCTTAACAAACTCCAGAGCTCTGGAATAGGGAAGCATGCTTTAAACTGGTTTCAGTCCTACCTATCAGGAAGATACCAACATGTGTCCATCTCAGGCTCTAACTCCAACCCCCTGGATATCACCTGTGGTGTCCCGCAAGGCTCTGTTCTGGGGCCCCTACTCTTCTCAGTGTTCATTAATGATCTTCCCACAGCTTGTAAGGAAGCCTCAATACACATGTACTGTATGCAGATGACACAATCCTATATGCACACAGCCATAGCCTCTCTGACCTTCAACACATACTTCAGTCTGATGTTTTGAGACTCGAAAACTGGATTTCTCAAAACAAACTGTTTTTAAACACTGACAAGACTGTAACAATGGTATTTGGGACCAAGACTAAATTTGTAAAGCTTCCAGTGACTGAGCTCCAGATTAGAACCAACGCTAACACCACCCTAACACCTGTCACTAGTTTTAAATACCTGAGCTTATGGTTTGACTCCCACTTAACATTCGGGATGCATCTTGATACCCTGACAACCAAGACCTACGCCAAACTAGGGGTACTTTACAGGAACAAATCCTCCCTAAGTCTCCTGGTCAGAAAGCGTATCGCACAGCAGATGCTAATGCCAATTATTGACTATGGAGACATAGTATATGGCTCGGCACCTCAAACCCACCTTAGCAAACTGGACACCCTCTACAATTCAATTTGTCGTTTTGTTCTCCAATGCAACTACAACACACATCACTGCGAAATGCTCAAAGAACTAGATTGGTCAACACTAGAGTCTAGGCGCAAAGTTCACCTTTCCTGTCTTGCCTTTAAATTCTTCATGGGCAAGCTACCCAGTTACCTGAACAAGCTCCTCACCCCTACCACTTGCAGCACTTATCACCTGAGATCAGACTCCAATAGACTGTTCATGGTCCCAAAGCTCAACAAAGTATCCGGACGTTCCTCCTTCTCCTACCGTGCACCCCAAAATTGGAACAACCTACCAGAGACTCTCACATCCACCACCAGTTTAAGTTCTTTCAAATCTAAGGCTGTCTCACATTTTAACCTGGTCTGTAACTGTTTCATACGCTCATAATATATATTTTCTTTAACTGTGCACGCAATGTCTTGTATATAATGTATACCCTGTTCATTTATGTAACTGTATTTGTAACCATGTATTATTTGTTTTACTCTGTGCCCAGGACATACTTGTGTCAGGGTCGCCTAGACCTCCTGCCTAGCCATAGCTTCTTTGTCCACTGGGTGTGCTGCTGCCTTCTGTTTCCTCTGGGTTCCTCTGTCTGCCTGTCTGTCTTCTTGTTGCTCCTGTCTCTGTCCTTTATAGCTCTGCTTCCTGTCTGTTGCAATTGCCTTTGCTTGAAGTCAGACTCCTAATGCACATGCTTCTGATTCCTGATCTGTTTCTGTACTTGTACCTGTATTATAGAAGTCTGTTCACAGTAAAAGCCCTTGCTGGTAATCTGGCTTGTCCCTGTTTGAACCTGTTCTCAGTCCCTGCCCCCACACCTGTCCTTGCTCCCCTGTCTTGTTCCAGTCTCCTCGTTGCTGACCTCTGCTTGTTACCTGACTTCGCTACCTGCCGCCTGCCTCGGACCTCTGCTTGTTACCTGACTTCGCTACCTGCCGCCTGCCTCGGACCTCTGCTTGTTTCCTGACTGCGCTGTCTGCCGCCTGCCTTGGACCCCTGCTTGTGACCCCTACTACGCTCGTGCTGTTCCGGCCACCGAGATCCTACCCGCCACAGGAGTCTCTCGTGACAGAAAGCAAAGGCCACTTCTGGATCTCGCTGGAACAGATTCTACTTCTGCCTGCACCCTTTCCTGCCTGCTGCAGCAGACCACATCCGCATGGTTGAAGATACACTACCGACACGATTTATTCGAGCAGGGCTAGTTCCGAAAGCTGGGGGATGCCCCGGCTTGCTAGCCCCACTCCCTCGGCGTGCCGCGCGTCACCGATGCGCGGTCACGCGTCATCGGGTGCCAGCGCCCACTGCACGCGCGTCCAGGGCTCCCCGAAGGAGCCCTGGTGTCCCGCGATGTGGGGGACGGCGGCAGGGGGTTCCGGGGGACCCGGCGGACCCGGCAGCGGGAGGGAGAGCGCCCCGATCGGAGGGCGTTCTTCCGCTGCTTCGGCGCGCGCCCGGCACCCTTCAGCGCGTGCCAGGTTACTGCTGCGGCCGAGAACGGGCAAATGCTCGAATAAACTCGGCCGCAGCAGTAAGTACTTTCGTTTCTTTTTTGGAAATCCAAGTTGGGATTTTGAAAGGTTTTTGTTGTTGCTGCTAAGTGTTCTGCAAGAATTATTGCGTTCATAATGAAAAAACATTTTTTCTGAGACTAGAACTGTTGCTGCAGAGACTATTGCAGCTTTCTTTGAGATTTTTCATTTTGTGCAGTGCCTGGGTTAACCCTTGCAGTACCTGTTGCCACCTTTTTAGACTCTGACTTTTCATTTCCTGGACAAGGCTTGTCTCTGCATCCCTGGTTGGACCACTGCTGTTCACAGGGTTCCCATTTCAAAAGACAAGAGTGCTTCCATTATTTTGTTACTGCATGCAGGAAAAATCACTGCAATCTGTAGTTTTTCATATGATTGGTTCTAAGGTTTCAGGTTTACCTGCTAGTTCCCCTAAAGTTTGTTTCTCTGCAACATATGATATCCCTATGCCTGATATCAAAGGTTTCAGATTTGACTGCAGGGTTCTCTGTCTGATATTCCTATGTCCGATGTCAAAAGTTTCAGATCTAACTACAAGTTTTCTCTGTATTAGTTTCCTGCTGTCTATGATATTTCTATGCCTGATATCTAAAGTTTCAGATTCAACTGCAGGTTTTCTTTGTCTATATGATATCCCTACGCCTGATGCCTAAAGATTCAGATGTAACTGCAGGTTCTCTCTGTCTGTATGATATCCCTACGCCTGATTTCTAAAGTTTCAGATATAACTACAGGTTTCTCTATGTTTTTTTTCTTTGCATTTATAAATCTCTGTAACTGATGCTAAAGTCTCAAAGGGTCAGCTCTCCTATCTTGTGTCTCTCTGTGTCTAATATTCCTGTTGTTCATTCTAATTCTTCTGTTTTAAAAACACATTTCCTCTTTACTGGTTTCTTGGGAAGTGTGGTTTCCCCATGTCTGAAATTATGGCTCCCACTCAAACAGTCTTGAGCAGTAAATGTGAACACAGTACCACTGATTCTTCAGAACTTCTCAAAGCAAGGAAGAAGAATAAAAAGAAGGGAGGCATTACTGTGGAAGTTGCAGAAGGAATTAAGAATGAAAATGTAACCTCAGAGTCTGCATTTAATGAAAGAGATATGCTGCAGCTTAAGGCAACTCACAGACGAATCCCAAGAATAGTGGAAGAGAAGAAAGATGCCCCTACTCAGACGCTTCAAGCTGCACAGAAAGCGATTGATTGTCTGTATGGACGTTTAGATAAGGAGCAAGAAGCTAATTCTGAACTACAAAACTGTCTATCCTCATCAATTGCTAAGTGTGTTCTCCAGGAGAAAGAAAAAGAGCAGTTGGAGAGTGACCTGGATGGCATTTCAGCTGAGCTGGAGAAGGCATATACTGATGCTGCTGAGAATCGGCGCCTCGCTACTAAAAGTAATGAATTCCTGGAAATCTCTATGAAGGAAATTGACAGGCTTAATACAGAGCTTAAAATCTCCCAGGAGGAGATTTGCTACTTCAAAAAAGAGATGGAAGTCGTTCGGGAGAGATGCTACTTGAAAACAGAGATACGTTCTATGAGAGACGCCTCCGAAGAGTTAAATAGTAGGTTTGAAACTATAAACCAAATGAGTAAGAACTTCTCTGTCCAAGCCAGTGAAGGAGATAAATGAATCAGAAGAGGAGAAGAGACTATTGATAGAAGAAAAGTCAAGGATGCAATTAGCGCTGGAAAAAGCAGAGGGTGACTGGGAAAAAGAAAAATATCAGTTGGAGAATGACAGGGTGATCTTGACAAGTAAGCTGGAGAAGGCCTACGCTGATTCTGCCCAGTACCAGACTTTCATGGCTCAAGTTGACGCAGCACTGGAAGCATCTCAGAAAGAGGTTCACAGGCTTACTACAGAGCTGGAAGCCACTAAGGAGAAGAGTTGCCACTTCAACACAGAACTATGTTCATTGAGAGAAATCTTCGAAGGGTTAAATATCAGTTTTGAAACTGTAACCCAAGAGTGCAAGAATCTCTATGTCCAAGTCAGTGAAGGAGATAAGAAACTCCATGAATTAGGAGAGGAGAAGAAACAGTTGGCCCAGGAAAAGTTAGACGTGCAGACAGCACTGCAGAATGCAGAGAGAGTGCTGCAAGAATAACGTGTCTCCCAGGAGTGGCGCACACAAGCAGAAAATATGCTGCAGAGTCAGCTGCGAGAACTGCGAACACATCTGCAGGACACCAAGGAGAAATGGGTGAATGCTGAAGAAAAGCAGCGAGTTCTGCAGGAAGAAAGTTTCCAGACTGCCTACAATATAAAGATGCTGCAAGATTATTTGAGTACCCAGTGTGTCCCCAAAGAACAGCATGAGGAGCTGAAGGCCACACTGAGCATAACCAGAGCCTCGCTGGAGGAAGAGCTACAGCTAGCAGCTGAACACACATCTCAGCAACTCACAGCGCTGCAGGCACAGATCGCTGAGCTCAAGACACAGCTTGCCATAAAGGAGAGAGAGAAGGTGTCCGTCTGTCAAGTGGCTGGCCTGACACAGCGCTGTGAGGTCAAAATGGCTGATGCCTGCAAATTATTGGACCACACAGCCCGTGATAAAGTCCGGCTGCAGCTGGAGCTGTACAATGCCCGGGAGGAGTACCGGCAGCTGCAGATCAGAAATGAAGAAATTGCAACATATCTACAGTAAGCTTTAATCTGAGTCAGCTGGGAGATATGGAGTCGCGACTCAACTCCAAAGGAGTTGAACTGACAACTGCTTTGAGTGGGAAAAGAATTGTAGAAGGACAGCTTCAAGAGCTGAAAACTCGAATTGCTGGTTTTTCATTGGGTGGTGCCACGAAACGGCAGTCGCAAGAGGAGACCATGGAGAGCGAACTCTGTGTCCCCAATGACTCATGTGGAAAAGCTGCAGCCATCCTTGATGCCCACATTCCCGATGTCTCTGTCCCTGCTTTTGGGTTGAACGCACCCATTCGGAGGTTCCTTGCAGCAACCAATGTACCTGTGGAGTACCCTCTGCCCGCTGACAAACCACCAGAGGTGGGTCACCTTGAGTCCACTTTTCATCAAGGCCTCCGGGAAGAGCCTGGAGTATCGTCCGGAGAACGCTTTCGAGAGGGGGGAGTAATGTCAGGGTCGCCTAGACCTCCTGCCTAGCCATAGCTTCTTTGTCCACTGGGTGTGCTGCTGCCTTCTGTTTCCTCTGGGTTCCTCTGTCTGCCTGTCTGTCTTCTTGTTGCTCCTGTCTCTGTCCTTTATAGCTCTGCTTCCTGTCTGTTGCAATTGCCTTTGCTTGAAGTCAGACTCCTAATGCACATGCTTCTGATTCCTGATCTGTTTCTGTACTTGTACCTGTATTATAGAAGTCTGTTCACAGTAAAAGCCCTTGCTGGTAATCTGGCTTGTCCCTGTTTGTTCCTGTTCTCAGTCCCTCCCCCCAGACCTGTCCTTGCTCCCCTGTCCTGTTCCAGTCTCCTCGTTGCTGACCTCTGCTTGTTACCTGACTTCGCTACCTGCCGCCTGCCTCGGACCTCTGCTTGTTACCTGACTTCGCTACCTGCCGCCTGCCTCAGACGTCTGCTTGTTTCCTGACTGCGCTGTCTGCCGCCTGCCTTGGACCCCTACTACGCTCGTGCTGTTCCGGCCACCGAGATCCTACCCGCCACAGGAGTCTCTCGTGACAACTTGAAAACGAGAGGCAACTCTCAATGTATTACTTCCTGGTAAAATATTTTATAAATAAATAAATAAAATACACGATTATTGATCACACTTTGGGCACTAGAGCTATTAGTTATTTTCTTAATCACTCAAATACTGTATAAATTTAGCACAAAGCACGTTTTTATTAGATTCGGTTATGTTTCTTTTACAGCACAACTATTTTATGTTTGATACACAATTTTATTTACAGTCACAGGGGACAGCTATGGGCACGTCATTTTCACCCTCATATGCGAACCTCTTTATGGGATTTTGGGAGACCACTCACATTTTCGGTGACACAAACCCCTTTAGAGAACATATTATTTTTTATCGTCGTTTTATAGATGACCTATTATTTATCTGGAATGGGGACACTGATACACTTCACGCTTTTTTTGAATATCTAGAGGCAAATATCTATAATTTGAAATTCCCTCATTCATATCATGATATACATATTGATTACCTGGATCTACATTTATACATAGATGTTGGTCAAAAAATACAAACAACATCTACAAGAAAACAAACTCCAAAAACTCCCTGCTCAGATCTAACAGTGCCCATCCAAGATCATTAATAAGGGGCATCCCCAAAGGACAATTCCTTAGGTTGAGGAGAATATGTTCTACACAAGAGTCCTTTTTGGTTCAAGCAGAAGAACTAAAGAATAGATTTAGGAACCCTGGTTATGGGGAGAGGGACCTGGAAGTTGCCTTTGATTATGTATGTATGTATGTATGTATGTATGTATGTCTTTATTTGTATAGCGCCATAAAATGTACATAGCGCTTCACAGTAGTAATACATGTCATATAAATAACAAATAACAAATATAAATAACACATCATGGGAATAAGTGCTTCAGACATACTGTAAAAGTAACATTAAGGAAGGAGTCCCTGCTCCGAGGAGCTTACAATCTAATTGGTAGGTAGGGAGAACGTACAGAGACAGTAGGAGGGAATACTAGTAAGTGCGTCTGCAGGAGGCCAAGCTTTGTGTCATGTGTCCATGATTATCCAGTGCTACTCATATGCTTCTTTAAGCAGATGTGTCTTAAGGTGGGTCTTATGCATTAAGTATGGATCGAAGACAACTTTTGACTAAAAAGAAATCAATTAGAAATATTCAGAATGATGCAACGAACCAGCTACCACTCTTCATAACCACATTTTCAAAACAGGCTGAGCAGATTAGATTTATTTTACAAAAACATTGGGGAATTTTAAAACTAGATACAGATCTTGATTTATACACTACTTCAAACCCATGAATGGTCTTTAAGAAAGCGAAAACCATTTGGAATCATGTATAACCCAGTCTATACTGCTCAGCGAAAGACAATGTGAAAAAATTACCTAGGGGATTCTTTAAGTGTGGGAATTGCAATCTCTGCAGATATGCAACACCGATAAAATCTGTGAAGGATGCCATACCAACCATGTATATCGTATTGAATAATTTAATACAGCAATACGAACTTTGTCATTTATTTGTTGAGGTTTGCTTGTGGGAGTGGCTATATAGGTAGGACGATCAGAGCACTTAAAGTTAGAATAAGTGAGCACATGCGTAGTATTAGAAATTGTGATGATCGCTTTCCTGTAGCTCGCCACTTCACCACATGCCCTTTAGGATCACTCACTACATTCTCCTACAGTGCTATAGAATATATACACATACATCCTAGGGGAGGAGATAGGGAAGCCCTATTGAATTGCAGGGAGATGTTCTGGATTTATGCCCTTGGGACATTAGCACCCAGGGGCATGAATCAGGATTGGGAACTGAAGCACTTTTTGAAGTAGTATCCCATTCCAATGTACAAGTTTATTCATTAGATATCTATATTACAGAATATCTCTCTTAACATCATAAATAAATGCATACTGATGAGTATATATGTGCATATATTATATTCCTTTTGTTGGGCATATACATGAGTGGGTTAACAACCACTAAATTGTTTACATTAACTACTCTATCCTGTGATACCAATATGTATTGTGACTGTCAATTGTATTCTCCGTGTGCTATGCATTTCCACCTGTATCTATCCGTTAATATGATACAGTTGTAATAGATAGATATATATAGGATAGCGTTATTTATTATAATGTGAATCTTTACATATACTTATATGACTCTCTAGTTATATAGCTTTTGAAATAAGTTGCATCTATCTTTGTACTTTTCTTCTTGTTCTCCACCTATTCCAGACTACGATTCGCAGATTTATTTTTATCTGTTTTTAATATTTCTTATTATTTTCCTTGACTGTTTTTGTGTTCTTATAAATTTTCAATGTTGTACATGTTTTGTCCCTCAATCAGTCTTCCCTTTCTCTTTAACACCTCCCCCCCCCCACTTCAGACTCCCCACTACCATGATTCGTACTCGTTGGGTAAAGAGATTTGATTGGAGGAAGAGCCCGAGTATCTTTGTCTATGTAATGTGTCTTTAACTATAATTTATACAGCGTCATTTCTTCTTGTGGGCGGGGGGTTGTTCGCGAGACTGCAAGGTCTGCGCGTCACTCCTCTCTCACTCGAGACGCACCTACTGAACTCAGTGCCTCTATTGGAGTAGAGCTTTAGAAATGACATTGATTCTCAGCTGTTTCGCGCCAAATTGACGTAGCATCATGACGTAGGTGGGCGGGGAGCCGTCTATAAGACTGTGAGGGGGAGATGACGCGAAACATCTCTTTGATAAAGGGCATTTTTTGCCTGAAACGCGTCAGAGTGTTCGTCCCCGTTACCATGCTGTTCTAATAAATAATCTTTTAACCCACACCATGCTGGTCCCTTCTATTCATGCTGTGCTCTGCTGCAATCCCAGAGTTTTCTCTCTACCAAGACAACTAGCGTGATGCACGCACCCCACAAAGCAGCTATCCTGTGAGTATTGTTTCTCCCCTTATCCATGGGGATTTGCTGACCAGTAACAGTGCAACAGTGAGAGAACCCTGTTCTGTGGAGTTCTACAAGAATACTGGTATGTTAACCCTTTGATTGACTCCACTTTATGGACAGTTATGTGTTATTGAAGAATCACTGTTTGTTATACACTGGGCCCAATACTCTGTGTAGCTTCATATGCTTTCACTTACACCATGATATGTGGACTTTGTTTTATACATGGATTTCCACTGTGTCTGACTCAGACTGAGCACTGCTATTTGGACATGTGTCCTAACTACCTATTCTCCATCCGTCGATCCATCCGTTGATCCATATTTAGCATCCGTTGTTCCATATTTAGCGTGGTCTCCGAAGCAGATCTATCTTTGCCAGCACAATAGAGTTCCCAGGGATGTCCACACTTATCCCATTCAGCATCCGGTCTAACGAGCTGCTTCTTGTGCATGGCGTTCTGTGGACATCTGGGTAGATGGGTGCTAAGGAGGATGAGATGGGGGTTCCATGGAGAGAAGCGGCAGCATCGTCGAAGAAGTATTGAGGAGGTGACCTGTGGATTTCCGGGAGAGGAGAAGCGGCAGCATCGTCGAAGAGGAATGGAGAAAGTGACCTCTGGATTTCCGGGCGAGAAGCGGCAAAGTCGTCTAAGCGCAAAGGAGAAAGTGACCCGTGGATTTCAGAGGCACCAGCGGCAGCGGCGTCGAAGAGCACTGGCGAAGATGGCCTGTGGATTTCAGGGAGGGCGGCGGCAGCGTCAAGGACGAGTAGTGGAGAAGACGGGCTGAAGATATCCGGGAGAGCGGCAGCAGAATCGTCGAAGCGTATTGGAGGAAGTAGTCTGCGGGTTCGATGGGTTGGCTGCCATTTGTTTTGCGTTGAGTGTACATCACCGTATTTCTTCTTGACATAATAAGGCTGACATCTATTAAAACCATTAGCCTTTGGAGTCAGCAGAAGTTTTTCTTTATTGGCCTTATCCTGTCGCTTTGGCGTGGAAACGGCTGCCGCCTTTCGCTTTTTCTGCATGACAGGCACGGCAGAGGCGAGTGGGTTCCTGCGTCCGTAGAATCGGGGTTGATCCATGGAAGCAGATGGCACAATGCAGTATCTGGACAAGGGCAAATTCAGGCAAAGATCATCGAGTGGTGGGCTATGCAAAGTGTGTAACCTTTAATGCATGGCGACCAGGTACAGGTGTTGAAAGTGGGCGTACTCTAATGTGAGTCATTACCGTATAAATACACCATCCATTTTGTGGATTCACTGCACATTGAATACACATCGACTAAACATCGAATATACATTCTTGTGTTTGTATTTCTTTCTACTCGCAGCAATGCCTGTTAAAAAGATTTCAAATGAGCTCAGCATGCGAATTAAGGAGATGTACACGAGCGGACGCCGAATTGCTGCTATCCAAGGCTGGTTAGCTACTTCTGGCATCGTTGTGCCAGCAACCACTGTGCACTATCATGTACACGGAAAAAGCACAGCACGCAAAAGGACACCAACGGTAACTACAGCGTAAGTATATTTATATAAATAAATGTATTTATTTTTTAATAAAATATTGTACTATAGATCTACTAGTGTACTGTAATAGTGTACTGTAGATCTACTGTATCTAATTTTATAGTTAGTTCGGTATATTTATACAGTATAGCAACGGTATATGTATATTTTTTATATTGCTGCATATTAATAGAAAAATATGTTGTGTACTGTAGATCTACTCTATCTAATATTTTAGTTATTTCGGTATATTTATATTACAAAAGTATATATATTTTTTATATTGCTGCATATTTATAGGTGTGCAGTTTTTTGAGCACTTTTCTTTTCTTGTTATAGGAATCGTGAATAAAGCTTTCTTCCAAGACAAAAGTGTCCTGAGATTGTGGAATACATCACGCGCGAGTTCCCGGATGGTCATCGTTTCTACCAGGACAACGATCCGAAGCACACCGCGTCAACAGCGCATATCTTTGAGCGCGGTATCAACTGGGTGAAGATGCCAGCGGAGTAAGTGCGGTAACCGTGTCTCATTTTTTCCCCACTGTTTTTACTGTGTACTGTACTGCACCGATACACTTTATTCGAGCAAATGCCCAGTTTGTACCTGGCAGATACCTGGAATCCGCCGCTGCTCACCTCTTGCATGCTTCGTTGCGTTTGCCTTCCCAGCCACGGTTCATGCCTGGCTGACGGGGGCCTGATCTGTTAAATGATAATGAGAAGGATTTACTAGGCTGCAATGCTTCGTGTGTCCACCAGATGGCATAAACTCATGACTTGTAAAGCGCCGAATCAGTAATGTGTGGGCTTGCAGTTGTTTCGTTTAAAAAAGATACTGTACCACAGTGTGCCATTGTACAGTAACTTGGCCTTCGCCTTGAGACTGAAGGAAGAGTTGCAAAAATGTATCAATTTAGGCTTTACATACTGTATTAAATAAAGACAAAGACCTGTTTCAGTTACAGTACACTATTCTCCAGAGACTCACCATGAGTGTCCAAGTGCAGCAGCCCGTGTTCCAAAAACCTGACAGAAGTTATGCTTATTTGATATGGGCCGCTATTAATGCAACAGAGGATAAGATGGCAACAGTTGTTCAAATTTATCAGTATTTTATCGAAAACTATGACTTTTACAAATTTTCGCCAACTCCTCATTTGTGGAAGCGTGCAATAAGGAAAAGGTTATGTAGTGACCCCTGTTTTCACCGTATTGAGCACCAATTTGTTGGAGGGTATTGGTGTGTGTCACAGGGTTTTTCCTGTATCTATGATCATGGAGGCAGCAAAAGGCGAAGGGTCGTGTTAAAACCAACTAAGAAGCGACAGTCCCTGCCAAGCAATGCACCAGCACCAGCACCAGCACCGGCTTCATTTATATTGGAATGTAAGTTGTTTAAATGGCTTTTTAGAGGTTTAGTGATGATTTAGATTGAGAGATCAGTTATGAATATTAAAGGAAATTGATTTTAATTTAGTGTGTATGTATGGAGAAGTGTTTGGTTGTAGGACAGTGCTTTTG
Organism: Ascaphus truei; assembly: GCF_040206685.1. Lineage (NCBI taxonomy): Eukaryota > Metazoa > Chordata > Amphibia > Anura > Ascaphidae > Ascaphus > Ascaphus truei. The sequence continues at coordinate 19,362,781 of NC_134486.1, forward strand.
ATAACCCTTCTACATTTATTTGTACTGTATATTGGTTTATCATGGGTGTGTATATAACGTGTGTGTGTATATATATATATATATATATATATATATATATATATATATATATACTGTATATATCTCTCTCTCTCTCTCTCTTTCTCTCTGTCTCTCTGTATATATATACAGTATATATATATATAGTTGCATGATGAAGCCACAGTACAAATTCATGGGTGAGGGTGGGTATCGGGCCTGTGTGGCTTAACCCCTTAATTACCTTTGCGGTTATTATCTGATAAGGTGTTTAAGGGGTTAATTTGATATCTGAATGTAATTGCAATGTATTGGCTTTGTATTTGCTATGTATGTTGTGAACAAGACAAGGATTTTGCTGGCAACGGACACTTCGTATTGATGAGGTCAGTAGTACTTTATTTATTTGTTTATGCTAGTTAATGTTTTTAATAATGGGCAATTAATCTATTATCCATATCTGGATAATAGTTATTTTGCACATTATTGTACTGTAGGTGTTGGGGGGGAGGGTGTATGTATTGAATGTATAGGCGAGGTTTATGTTTTTTACATTCAGGGTTTGATTCCGTGGTTTTGCGTGGGGCCTATGGAGACCACCTGTGGGTATCCTCGGGTATCCCAAGGGTATCAGGCTGGTAGTTCCATGGGTGACACATGCGGGGATGATGATGTGTGGTCCCACTTCTGTGGGGGCACAGCGGACCCGTAGTCTGCGGGGATGACGATGTGTGGTCCCACTTCTGTGGGGGCACCGCGGACCCGTAGTGAGCACCCGTGAGTTCCCCAGACCCCCATGGGAACCACCCGAGGCCCCGCAGACACCTGTGGGTTTGACCCGGGGCTCCCAGACATCCTTGGGCCTACCGTGGGGACCCAATTGTGGCTCACGGTGACCCAAGGAGACCACCTGGGCACCATGGTGCTGGGAGGATCCACCAGCAGGCCTCCAGAACCTGTGTAAAAAGGGCTGCTGGTAAACTGTAGGTCTGTCCAAGTGCCCTGCCAGCCCACCGGGGACTAGCGTGGGGCTGCGTTATGAACCCTGTATGTAAAAGAATAAATCTTGTATTTATGGGGGGGCACAGGGGGTGGGTAATGTATTTAATAAATATAATGCTGTTTATTGTGGGTCATTGTACTGTTTTTATTGTGGGTACTGGGGGTGGGGTGTTTCCCCAACGGTATGTGGGTAGGCCTCCCTTGTGGGTACTGACTGGGTGGTTAGGCCTCACGGGGGGGGGGGGTTAATGTGGGAGGGTATGTAGGCATCCCGAGTGGTGGGTGAGGGTGGGTTAACCCCTTCATGATTAAGGGGTTAGGGGACATTACTTTGTATGTTTTAATTTTTGTGTCTGTTTTGCAGAAGCGGAGGGGCCATGGCCAGGACGGGGGGGGGGGGGTAACGGTATGTGGGTAGGGGGTGAGGGTGGTTAGACCTCACAGTATGCACATTGGGTTCCCCCCCTCCCCACATTTACATACTGTACTGTACACTGCACGACATCAATGCAGGGAGGGAGATTTACTGGTAACAGAAACATCTCTCTCCCTTCAGTGTAATCTATTTAACAGAAACATTAGGGGGGAAGGGGCTTTAGGCCTTTATATCTCTCTCCCTTCAGTGTAATCTGTTTAACAGAAACATTAGGGGGGAAGGGGCTTTAGGCCTTTATATCTCTCTCCCTTCAGTGTAATCTGTTTAACAGAAACATTAGGGGGGAAGGGGCTTTAGGCCTTTATATCTCTCTCCCTTCAGTGTAATCTGTTTAACAGAAACATTAGGGGGGAAGGGGCTTTAGGCCTTTATATCTCTCTCCCTTCAGTGTAATCTGTTTAACAGAAACATTAGGGGGGAGGGGGCTTTAAACAATGCTGTATAATGTATAAGGTTTTTTACAATTAGATAGATGTAATCCTTGGTATTGTAAGGGTTAGCTTTGGTTTTAAATTGTGTTTTCTGGTTGGTACTTACAGTATATATTGATTTTTGTTTACTTGATTGGTTAAAATAGTTGACTTGTTTGGAAGTGTTTGTATTTACTGGTAGAGTAGCTTGCAATTATATTGTTAACATTCATTTGCAGAATGTACAGTATATGGTGCATAGATTTTATGCTATGCATCATTTATACAATGTAAATGCAATGTACTGTGTGGATTGGAATGTTATGTTTTATATTGTAAAATCAGTTAGGATTATTAAATGGATTATTATTATTATTGTCTGTATAGAGAAGCGTTATTTGTAGGACAGTATGATTTTGATAACCATTCTACATGTATTTGTATATTGGTTCATCATCTGTGTGTATATACTGTATACTGTATATATATATATACAGTATATATATATATATATACTGTATATATATATATATATATATATATATATATATATATATATATATATATATATATATATATATATACAGTATATATATACAGCTAAACCCCGTTATAACGCGCCTCGTTATACCGCGATTCGGTTATAACGCGGTTTTCCCGTGGCTCCCGTTTAAAAAAAAAAAAAAAAATGTAAAATTTAATTTTTTTTTTTTTTTAGCACACTGCACACACTGCACACACTCACTGCACACACACTGCTCATTGCTCACACTGCCACACTGCACACACACTGCACACTGCACACACACTGCTCATTGCTCACACTGCACACACTGCACACACACTGCTCATTGCTCACACTGCACACACTGGCACACTGCACACACACTGCACACTGCACACACACTGCTCATTGCTCACACTGCACACACACTGCTCACACTGACACAATGCACACACACTGCACACTGCACACACACTGCACATTGCTCACACTGCACACACTGACACACTGCACACACACTGCACACACACTGCACACTGCACACACACACTGCTCATTGCGCACACTGCACACACTGGCACACTGCACACACACTGCACACTGCACACACACTGCTCATTGCTCACACTGCCACACTGCACACACACTGCACACTGCACACACACTGCTCATTGCTCACACTGCACACACTGACACACTGCACACACACTGCACACACACTGCTCATTGCTCACACTGCACACACTGCACACACACTGCTCATTGCTCACACTGCACACACTGGCACACTGCACACACACTGCACACTGCACACACACTGCTCATTGCTCACACTGCACACACACTGCTCACACTGACACAATGCACACACACTGCACACTGCACACACACTGCACATTGCTCACACTGCACACACTGACACACTGCACACACACTGCACACACACTGCACACTGCACACACACACTGCTCATTGCTCACACTGCACACACTGGCACACTGCACACACACTGCACACTGCACACACACTGCTCATTGCTCACACTGCACACACTGCACACACACTGCTCACACTGACACACACTGCACACACACTGCTCATTGCTCACACTGCACACACTGACACACTGCTCATTGCTCACACTGCACACATACTGCTCACACTGACACACACATTGTTCACACTGCACACACTGACTAAGTAATGTACAATAACCCCATGTATTTAAATCCACCCTACAACAATCCTGCATACATGTTTGGTACCAAGTAAAAATGCGAGAATTTTACAGCATGAAGGACTGTATATATACAGTATATATATACAGCTAAACCCCGTTATAACGCGCCTCGTTATACCGCGATTCGGTTATAACGCGGTTTTCCCGTGGCTCCCGTTTAAAAAAAAAAAAAAAAATGTAAAATTTAATTTTTTTTTTTTTTTAGCACACTGCACACACTGCACACACTCACTGCACACACACTGCTCATTGCTCACACTGCCACACTGCACACACACTGCACACTGCACACACACTGCTCATTGCTCACACTGCACACACTGCACACACACTGCTCATTGCTCACACTGCACACACTGGCACACTGCACACACACTGCACACTGCACACACACTGCTCATTGCTCACACTGCACACACACTGCTCACACTGACACAATGCACACACACTGCACACTGCACACACACTGCACATTGCTCACACTGCACACACTGACACACTGCACACACACTGCACACACACTGCACACTGCACACACACACTGCTCATTGCGCACACTGCACACACTGGCACACTGCACACACACTGCACACTGCACACACACTGCTCATTGCTCACACTGCCACACTGCACACACACTGCACACTGCACACACACTGCTCATTGCTCACACTGCACACACTGACACACTGCACACACACTGCACACACACTGCTCATTGCTCACACTGCACACACTGCACACACACTGCTCATTGCTCACACTGCACACACTGGCACACTGCACACACACTGCACACTGCACACACACTGCTCATTGCTCACACTGCACACACACTGCTCACACTGACACAATGCACACACACTGCACACTGCACACACACTGCACATTGCTCACACTGCACACACTGACACACTGCACACACACTGCACACACACTGCACACTGCACACACACACTGCTCATTGCTCACACTGCACACACTGGCACACTGCACACACACTGCACACTGCACACACACTGCTCATTGCTCACACTGCACACACTGCACACACACTGCTCACACTGACACACACTGCACACACACTGCTCATTGCTCACACTGCACACACTGACACACTGCTCATTGCTCACACTGCACACATACTGCTCACACTGACACACACATTGTTCACACTGCACACACTGACTAAGTAATGTACAATAACCCCATGTATTTAAATCCACCCTACAACAATCCTGCATACATGTTTGGTACCAAGTAAAAATGCGAGAATTTTACAGCATGAAGGACCCCCAATGCATTCCTCCTTTGCAAACCGATAAAGAATGAGTTTGTGCACTATAGGGGACTGCTAAACATTACAGGATAGTAAGTTGCATGCCTTCTCAGTAGTCACAGGACTGACCTGTTTTTTTTTCTACCAGCTGTGTCTTTCCACAAAAATGTGTAATGTTTAACCAACCCCCTCCCCCCCCCCAATCCTGAAGGCCCCTCCTCTTGATCCCCACCCTACCATGTTTATCTGCAACTTGTCTCAAGCTTCGTTCAACAGGCTGTTTAAGGAATCCACAGTTCTCTGAAAGCTCAGGTAGGAAAGGCATCTGCGGTGCAGCACAACTAGATACACACACACACACACACACACACACACACACACACACACACACACACACACACACACACACACACAGACACACTAAATCCCCGGTACTAAGCCTCTCCGGAAGAAAAAAAAACTCCAGAAGAAAAAAAAAACACATGGCTGCCGGGGGCTGAGAGTGAGGAGCCTATGAGAGGGAGGGGGCTGTGAGAGGGAGGGGGCTGTGAGAGGGAGGGGGCTGGGAGGGAGGAGGGATGAATCGTGCCGTTTTTTTTAAACATTTTATTTATTTAATTAACTGGCGCCCGTCATTGCGGGACCCACAGAGAGGCCAAATGGGCCCGCATGTTGTGCAGGCCTCTTCCTTCCTTCCCTCCTCACTCCCTCCCTCCTGATCAGGCGCGCGGCGGCCATTTTTTTAAAAATTACCGCGACCCCGTTACTAACGCGGTGGTCTCGGGGTGGACCCCGAGGACCGCGTTATAACGGGGTGTAGCTGTATATACACAGTATATACTGTATATGTATAGGGATTGTTATTATATATATATACTGTATATATATCCAGTATATATATATACTGTACAGTATATATTTATTTCTCTTCATGTATTTATTTATTTATTTAGATTTATTTATTAATTGTGGGGCTGCTGTGCGTGAATTTTTTTTATTGGGGGTGAGGGGGGTGTTTGGCCCTTGGTGTGAGTTTAGGACTTGCAGCAGCAGCACAATTAATAAATAAATCTAAATATATAAATAAATAAATGAATATAAATAAATACATTTAAAATACATTTTTATTGATAGTGTAGATGTGCAGAGGGTCTCCGGAGCTGAAGCGAACAGGTTTCAGGTCTGGGGACCCCCTGCCCCCCGAGATACAGGCCCCTTTAGGAGGTGCCGGTATCCCTCTGCTCTGCTTGGTTTACAGGCCGCGATCACGTGATCGGGCCCTTTAAACCAAGCAGAGGGATACCGGTACACCCTAAAGGGGCCTGTATCTCGGGGAGCAGGGGGTCCCCAGACCTAAAACCAACGCGATTCAGCTCCGGAGACCCCCTGCACATCTACACTATCAATAAAAATGTATTTCAAATGTATTTATTGTCATTTATTTATTTAGATTTATTTATTTATTTTTTGGAGGCTGCTGTGCTGTGTGTATGTATTTTTTTATTGTGGGTAGCGGGAGGGTGGGTGAATGGGGTATTAGCCCCAACGATGGTTGTTTAGGGCTTGCGGGGGGGGGTAGCGGGAGGGCTTAACCCCTTCATGACCGTAGCAGTATTAACTGCTACGGTCGTGAAGGGGTTAAGTGCACCTGCAACCCCCCCCCCCCCGCAAGTCCTAAACTCACACCAAGGGCCAAATACCCCCTCACCCATCCCCACTACACACAATAAAGCGGGCACGGTGGGTTAACCCCTTCATTGCCTTAGCGGCTATCCGCTATGGTAATGACGCAGCATTTCTGTATTTTTAATAATATTGAGCAGGAGCAGGGGGGGGTCCCTGAGCATTAATTTCTGGCTCAGGGAACCCCCTACTCACTGTACAATATTATTAAAATACAGAAATGATGCTTCTTTACCATAGCGCTTAGCCGCTAAGGTAAAGAACGAGTGTTTATTTATACTGTATATTGTATGTGTTTTATTGATACTGTACATGTGCAGAAGGTCTCCAGAGCAGAAGCGCACAGGTTTCAGGTCTGGGGACCCCTGCCCCCCGAGATACAGGCCCCTTTAGGGGGTGCCGGTATCCCTCTGGTCTGCTTGGTTTACAGGCTGCGATCACGTGATCGGGCCCTTTAAACCAAGCAGAGGGATACCGGCACCCCCTAAAGGGGGCTGTATCTCGGGGAGACGGGGGTCCCCAGACCTGAAACCAACGCGATTCAGCTCCGGAGACCCCCTGCACATGTACACTATCAATAAAAATGTATTTAAAATAATTTTTATTGTGCCGATGTTTGCGCAGAGAGAGAGCAGCGGATCTCTCTCTGCTGCAAACACATCTCGCCCCCGCCACCCATACAGTAGTATCATTTATGTATGTGCATATACAGTACTGTACTGTATGTGTACAGTACTGTACAGTATGTTAGGGCTTATAGGGGTTGTTGTTATACAGTATATATATATATACAGTATATATACTGCATTACAATTCATTATAGGGGACGGCTTCACAGAGAACAGCTCGCAAGCGCCACCATGTGTATTTTCACGGCATTGCAGTATTTCAGCAAGCCGGAATAAAAAGCTTAAATCCCTGCCGGAAAATAACGCAATGCACTCTGGCAGAAAACGATCAGAAACCTGAATACACCCGAGTACACCCGAATTCGCGGGACTAGCCGAGCTCAAATAAAGTGTGTCGCCAGTGTATCTATTAAACTAATTGTCCTTTTTTTCCAATGACAGATCGCCAGACTTCAATACTATCAAAATGGTCTGGCATCAGCTGAAGAACCATATCCGGAAAGTGGTGAAACCTTCAAAAAAGGATGAGTTGGAGAAAGGCATACTGAGTTTTTGGAACGATTTACTCACCGTGGAACGCTGCAATAAATATATTGACCATATTGCGACTGTGTTGCCCATTGTGATCGCGCGTAAGGGGCAAGCATCAGGAAGGTAGTATGGTATAGTACTGTACTGTAGTATTGTAAGTACAGTATGATACAGGTAAGTATGGCACATATTTTTTTTTCCCTAGTAGTCAGAGTATACAGTAGTTCCAGTATAAGCTAGTTTGACAGTACTAACTGCATACACAATGCCATAATGCCATAATACAGTATGCACCTACAGTACAGTAACTGCTCAATTTTTTTCTTTCCAGAGAGAGCAGCACCAGCCATCTGGTTACATAGTATTTAACAGTAGTCAGATCCAGTATAGACTAGTTTGACAGTACTAACTGCCTACTGTAGTCCAATATGGAGTAGCTATACAGTACACAATGCCATAATACAGTATGCACCTAACTGCTCAATATTTTTCTTTCCAGAGAGAGCAGCACCAGCCATCTGGTTGCAAAGTATTTAACAGTAGTCACAGTATACAGTAGTTCCAGTATAGACAAGTTTAACAGTACTACACATCACACAATGCCATGATACAGTATGCACATAACTGCACTAATTTTTTATTTTCTTGTCTTTTCAGGAATAAAGGATGGACTGGGAGAGAGGGGGGTGGTGTGTACAGTCTGAACTGTTTGTACAGTCAAGTGTACAGTATATAAAGAGCAGTAATGATGTACACAAAACCTCTCCTCTCTCAATGAACTACAGTACTGTACACAGAATGAGGAAGAAGATAAAGACGGAAGAAATTATATTACTATATATATATATTATAAATTATATATTATTAAATGATATTATTATCAATGTGCATTATTCATGTTTATCCACCGGCCCTCAATTTCAATCTGCCAGAAGAACTTAATAAAGATTATGTATTATTCATGATTATTTTTATATTTGTATTTTTTGGTTCCTGATAAAATAAATATTTATTTACAATCCTGCTAATTATAATCATTGACAACAACCCCCCCCCCCCCACACCTACAGTACACCAAAGAAAAAGAATGAATGACATAACAACATGAATCAGTTAATTGTTTTTTTAACTCTCAATTCTCACAATGCTGTGCAAATTAGATTTACATATAAAATTCGAGAAGGGATTTTTCCAAAGCGTTACCGCAAACAAAGCCTCGAAGGGTTGGAGGGGGGGGGGGTTGGGTGAGTCATGTGCAGTAATCAACTAGCTCCCATCTCAAAGAGGATTACACGCAGACGCAGTGAGGTGACTGACACTCGGCTAGGGACGGATTAAAAACACAATGACAATCTTCAGAAAATGAATGACACTGTGGAGGTGTCTGTCGATAAGAGTTTCAAAACCTTGAGCGAGCCTTGTGTGTGTGCGTGTGGGAGGGGGCTGCATGAAGGTTTAGCTATGCAGCAGTTCAAAGAAATGACATAATTTCAAAAGACAGTTCATCCTAATAATTGGATCCCTGCACCCCCAAATACAGTATGTACAGAAAAAAGCACACAAATCAACCATGTGCAGTCATACGCACAGGGTCACAGTCAAAAGCTACAGCACAGATTGAATATTGTAATATCAAGATGGTTTTTGCAGGCTTGTGGAGAAAATAACACTTAAAAAATTATAATAATTTTTTTTGGTCACTCACTCAAGCAAGCAGTGGTGGGTGAAGTTACAGGTGCATGCGCAGTAATCAACTTGCTCCCATCCCAAAGAGGATTACACGCAGGCGCATAGAGAGGTGATGCTCTGCTAGGGACTGATTAAAAACACAATGGCAAGCGTTTTATATTTATTTTTTTTGTTCCTGGTAAAATAAATATTTATTTACATTCCTGCTAATCATAATCATTGACAACAACTCCCCACACCTACAGTACACCAAAGAAAAAGAATGAATGACAAAACAACATGAATCAGTTAATGGTTTTTTTTAACTCTCAATTCTCACAATGCTGTGCAAATTAGATTTACATATCAAATTCGAGAAGGGATTTTCCCAAAGCGTTACCGCAAACAAAGCCTCAAAGGGTTGGAGGGGGGGTGTTGAGTGAGTCATGTGCAGTAATCAACTAGCTCCCATCTCAAAGAGGATTACACACAGGCGCAGTGAGGTGACTGACGCTCGGCTAGGGACGGATTAAAAACACAATGACAATCTTCAGAAAACTAATGACTCTGTGGAGGTGTCTGTCGATAAGAGTTTCAAAACCTTGAGCGAGCCTTGTGTGTGTGCGTGGGGGAGGGGGCTGCATGAAGGATTAGCTGTGCAGCAGTTCAAAGAAATTACATAATTTCAAAAGGCACTTCATCATAATAATTTGATCCCTGCACCCCCAAATACAGTACGTACAGTAAAAAGCACACAAATCAACCATGTGCAGTCATACGCACAGGGTCGCAGTCAAAAGCTACAGCACAGATTGAATATTGTAATATCAAGATGGTTTTTGCAGGCTTGTGGAGAAAATAACACTTAAAAAATTAGAATATTTTTTTTTTTGGTCACTCACTCAAGCAAGCAGTGGTGGGCGAAGTTACAGGCGCATGCGCAGTAATCACCTGCTGTCAAGCAGGAATGTGATTGAAACCAGAAAGACACACGTTCAAAGGAATGGTGTGGGAGAGATGTACTGCATTGCACAGAAGATAAGAAATTGAAATACCCTGCAGTGCAGTTAATTATCCTGAGTGAGGGGAGAGCGCTGTAAATGCTGAAATGTGACACTGTTACAGTACTGTACACGCCTATGCATTTCAACAATGCATACTGTACAGTACAGCACTGCAAATGCATGTATAATGTAAATATGCAAATTTACAATAACTGCGTGCGCACACACAGACTGTGTACTGACGTACTGCCTGGGAAGTGCTCCTGAGCTGCTACAGTGAGCAGAGGCTGATTTATAGCTCTGCCAGCTACACAGGAGGTGTGGGGGGGGGGGTGTAGAGAGTGCAGGACCTACATGGTATGTGACATGCCAGCTGCTGTGCAACTAGGGCACTCAAAAGGTTAAACTCCTACAAATTACCTCCACAAAACAGAGACAAATAAATCAACTCAAATCTAGAGACAATTTATTTTTTTATATGGCAATTAGATTTGATTTAATGTTTTGTTATGCTTATATGTTTTTTTCATTCTTTCCCCCATTTCTTTTCCTTGTCTACTCCCTTATTCCCTTAACACACCTTGGATTATTCATGTGTGTATATTACACACAATATTGAATAGTTTTGTGGTTGTTATTAATATTGCATTCAAATATTATTAATAATATTAATATTGCATTAAAATTTTACAGCTGTAAAATTTGTTATTATTTATTCAACCAAACATATGTTTTTAATCATAAAATGGATCAAACACATTTCTTAATGCTGTTATACTGATATTTCAGATTCAAACAACGGGAAAAATAGATTTACACATTTAGGTGTGATTACTTTCACAGTACTAAACCAATTTATTTCTTATATACTAAGAAATACATCATGCATACAAAGTCCATAGGCCATATTCACTCAATCAGGGGGAGCAAAAATTTTATGTCGAGACCCACTTTTCGTCCGTTATATTAGTCGGACCCCTCCTGCCTAATGTAATCCAAATAACATGGGGGGAAATAAATTATCGGTATATGTACAATATAAATGTGAATACAAATTTGTAAATATAAATGCATCTTTCAACATTTTTAAAACTGCAAAACATGACAAATTTGATATTTAAAAAAAAATCAGTGTGCAGTAGTAGTTAAAGTTAATACTGACTGAAATGTTTTTCTCTCTCACCTCCCCTCTTCATCCTCTCTCTCACCCACCCTCCTCATCCTCTCACCCTCCTCATCCTCTCACCCTCCTCATCCTCTCTCTGCCTCATCCCCTTCTCTCACCCCTAGTCTCCTCCTCTCACCCCTCCTCCCCTCCTCTCACCTTCATCTCAGCTCCTCCTCTCACTGCTCTCCTCATCTCACCCCCTCCTAATTCTCTTTTCACCCCTCCTCCTTCTCTCACCCTCTCAACAATGCCTCCCTGGCTTCGGTGGAGGTAGACCGTGGGAGAGCAGAACCGTAGGAGTGGAGTAGGGTGATGGCTGAGGATAGCAGTGGGAGAAGAGGACAGAGGGCTGGCCATCCTACTCCTCTGCCACCCTCTTCTCCCACCGCCATCTTCCTCTGCCACCGCTGTCGCGGTCCTCCGCTCCCTCTTTAAAATATCTTGCGTACCCCCAGTTTGCACACCCCTGCACTAAAGTGTGCTGAGCTTTCGCACATCTTAACTCACATTAATTTGAATGGGAGTAAGGGCATGCTAAACCATAGGAACCCTTAGTGAATATGGGCCTTTATATGCTGCACCATCAATTAAAACTAAACCTCACAAAAAGAGATATGCACTTATTTTCACTTAAATAATTAAAGATCTACAATATATAAATATTACAGGAGAAGAAATAGTTGACACATAAATAAGCAATTTATACTAACACGGCTCAGGGAATCTGAATGACAATTTGCCAAAAGTATTCCACAAACGTTAATAGTAACACATTTGTTCTTCGTTGATTCATCATGTTTCACTTCAAGGTTCTAGGACAGTGTTCCCGGACAAATGCATATTAGCTGTAGGTTACTTTTTAGTGGAGCTGTACGAGTTTAAATAAAAGTGTACAGAGCTTGCAAAACCTCATATACTTTTTATTTGAGTACACAAGGAGAAGGAATCTATGAGGTTCTGTAAGCTCTTTCATTTTGTCGACACTATTAAGATTTAAAATGTATTTAAAACTGCAAGACTTCATTATCACTCCTATGGCTACGGACCCAGTGCTCTCTGCTGCATGCGTACCTGGTGGCGTGTGCACAGACAATAGCCATGATCTCTGGTCTGTAGGGAGCTCTAGTGGAGCGCAGGGGGCGTGGCCATGGCTGGGAGCGCAGCTATTATGGGGCATACCTGCCCTTCCATTGGCTGCCCACCAAGCACGTGACTGTGTCGTGGCATAGGTCTTGCACGTGACTTGTCTTCCCTGCCAGCGTACACGTCACAGCGCTTTGCGCTCCCACACACACACGGCCACTGGGGCCTGCCCAATAAAGGGCTGTGCTGTGGTGTGGCACGCACGCCGCAGAACGTGCCGCAGTGGTAACTGGGGACCTTGCCTATCACTTGTTTAGACACATTTCTACAATGACATGGACAGCAGGACCCAATTTATCCAGCTAAGTGGCACAGATTTTCTGAAAAATAATCATTCTGCCCTGCAGCCATTAGCCCAAGGGGTGTGTAGCCAGGACACAAAGGAGTATTATTAACTTACTGTAAATAGAAAGGGATGTGGAACATGGTGTAATGTCAGAACAATGGCAAGGAGGGTGTGGCACAAAGGATAAATGAGATGGGATGAAGTGAAATATTCTAATGCTACTGGACCTCTCTCAACCCTTCCTTAAAATAATGGATTTTATACACCATTCCTACTAAATCCTGTTCATTTAGACTCAAATATGTCTGTATTATAATGATATACTGTAACAATAGGCTTTATCAATTATAACATCCCTCCTCTGCCACATGTCACACTTACTGTAACTGCTGATCACAAATGTACCTCAATTGCAAACAATTTCCCAGATGTCACTGTAACCAAGGGGCGGGGCAATCAAATAGCTGAGTAAATAAAATCAATATACGGATGAAGAATAAAAAAAAAAATCATAAACATTCAAAACAGACTCCCCCTACTTGATCGAAATGTCCTCATAAAGAGAAACAAAGAGATAGGTCAAATGAGGGGAAGAACATATATGTGTATGTCTATTAATACAGAAGTGAGAATGGGAAACAACCCCAATAAATTTATATAGGTAAACATTTTTAAATTGTTAATAATAAATAAATACAAATAAGAGGTTGAATAGATAGTATAACTGAAGCATTTAAGCATCAGAGCCATATAAAGTAATCCCATAAGTATAAACAATAACAGAATTGTGAATATGAACCATAATGGTAACGTATTAACAGAACAATTCTACTAATACATTATAATGTTAGTAGATAATTGGAGAAGTATATACAGTATAATCCAACATCCAGTGTTTATGAATTTGTAGAAACTGAATATCTTTGTTTTTATCATTTCAAGCGTTTTACCAGAGTATCAGTATTGTTTTCAGTTTTTGTTAATAAAGTTGTTCTATTCAAAGTTTCGACTCTGACGCGCTGACGTCACAGTTCCCATCCGATTCCGACATTTCAAGAAGAAGGGGGGATTGGAGGCGATGGCGCTCACAGTCTGTATATATACACTCCGGTAAGTACTTGTTTCTTCACCTTGATAAAGAGCTTACAGTATGCTTGAAATGCGTAGGTGTGGGCTTTTTTGCCAATGTGTGTCTTTTTATATGATCCAATAAATTAGATCGTTTTTTTATAATGGGAACGCTCTCTGCTTGGTCTATTTCTTACCTGCATGGAAGTAGTGCTCGGTTTCTGTGTTTTTCTTCGTGTATGCTGTGAAGACGGAGGCACACCTATACCCCAAGACAAGGGGTCTGCCATACCAGGATGCTGCACTTCATGTGAGTCTTGAGTTTTTGCCCCAGACATCACTCAAGGTATTACTCCACTTCGATGTACATTTGTCTGGACACTTTATTGTGTTGATTCCTTACTGCAGTGCCTAGTGGGATGTCATCCAGCTAGAGTATATTCGATTACATGTGGAACTGTTATGCCTATAATTGGGTTATATACCATGATACCTGAGGGGTATTCCATCTGAGGATTTTGAAAGTTTTAAGCTTATTTCAGCCATATTTGCCTATGTGTTTTTCAATGAGCAACACAGTGTTTTTCTGACCATGAATGGTTACCCCTGATCCGTATATAAGGGTTCATGAGTGTTAGCTCTTGTGCCCAGTAATGCTGTATGTATAAACTGAACTATGCATTAATAAAGAATGTTTGTGTTTTTACCTTTCATGGGATGCCAGCAAGCAGAGATTGCTAGGCATGAATTTCAAGGGGAGAGTTTGCGGAGAAATTGTTGTCAGAATGTGCCTTGGAAGTCGGGGTCCGGAGTTGTTGGTTCCCCTAAAAATTTACCCAGGAATCATGCCTAATTCTCGTATACATGTAGGCACATTGTCCCGGCAATATCTTCCCTTGAAAACGCTTGCGCGACTCACCACTAGGGTAACCTGCTTCAGCACAGCCCAAAAAGGTAAATGAGGCACAGGGATGAAAAGTATCCCTGTAACTGTGGGTATCCATAGGTTAAGGGGGATACCCCAGTTAATGTCCAGGTGGCCCAGAACCTGTATTGGGTTCATGGGTGCTCCAACCATAGATAAGGTTGTGAGGGGACTCTCAGAGTCCAGTCTAAGTCCTATAGATAGTGTTTGGGGAATAAAGGCTGATAGACATAAAAGTATACTTTTCTTTTCTATTCCCCATACCAAGGGCTAAGGGATGTATTAAAGTCTATTTTTATTAATATATTGTAATGTACTGTTGTGTACTGTAATGAGTTGGGACTTTCAGAACCAATGTTCAGACAGGCTGCCAGGGCTACCAAGTTAGTGCCACTAAGTCTCCTGGACATCGGAGTTGAAAGTAAACAGAGGATGCCAGAGGTGTGAGCAATTTGGGTAACAGGGAAAGGCTCAAGTACCCATGTCCTGGGATCAATGGTAGTCGTCCGGGCTGCCATTTCTTCTGCCAGACCTGGAGGAGACTGACCCAGCAGGTGGTATGAGATAGTCAGGGACAGAGGTGGCAAACTTGCGCTTCAGATTTTCAGATTTCCCACAGACCAGGTTTTCCATACGGCTTTGCTCTGATAAAGTTCCTACACTGTGATTTGCTGTACTATTTTGTGAATGAAACTATAAGTAATGTCTGAGCCAATGAGATTTGAGATTTCCAGCGGTAGAAGTGGGGGCGGGCTTTTCAAAGGATGCTCTTGTGCGAATACAGAGCACCAGCTTCAGTTTTCAACCTGACAGGGCTGCCCGAAAAGTTTCTGTCCACCTTTTTGAGCCCAAGTTCTAATAATCTAACGTAGCGGTCATGGTTGGGATTGCAAGCCGATTTTTGTTCCAGGAGTTTGGTACGAACACCCGGTCAAGAAAAATTCCAAGTTCTCAGAACAGAAGGGAGCGGTGGCGCGTGAAACTTCATGCCGATTTGGGAACCAGAGGTTTTCGGGCTAGGTTCTGGTCAGGGGAAACTCTTATTTAGAGTTCCCTGCACCTAGAACAGTCTGGTTTTCGACCCCCAGTAAGTGTGCTTTTTGTCTGTATTTTGTGTTTTACTGTGCGTATGCCTATTTAAGAGAATACACTACAATTTATTTCACTATCCTATTTGCTCAATGAATGATCCTGGTAAAAAGGTGTAAACTGCCTGGTCTCCCGTGACACTTTTATTTTCTCTTTTCACTTAAAATAAGGAATTGACAGCTATTTTTTTGTCTTCAAGAACACTTCTGTGCAAATTATAGGAATATATATATATTATATATATATATATATAGACCATACGATACCGGTTGCAACACGACATCAAGGGACAGCACGCAGGTAAGTAAATCATAAATTTTCTATATTTGATAGAAGACACAAAAAACGACTGCACCACCTTGAGAAAGGTCTAACTGGGGGACCGTAACGTCGTTTTTTGTGTCTTCTATCAAATATAGAAATTCATGATTTACTTACCTGCGTGCTGTCCCTTGATGTCATGTTGCAACCGGTATCGTATGGTCTGTTATTGCTTTATGGGTTAAGCACCAAAACTTATTTACTTGCATATGGTGTGCCGGCTGTGCATTGGACTCTATATATATGCATTCTCCACCCTGCTAATTTAGGGAATTAGGGAAACCCTAATTCTCTGGGAATTGGCTATTATCAACGGTGATCTTATCATTAGCCAGCTCCGTTTCAGTATCACTACTAAGGTCTAATCTACTGAGAATTTTTCACTGATCTTTGGTGGATTATTCCACCCGTGCTGATGTGTACCTATTATTCTCCACCACTTGATAATTGAATTATATGTCTAAGTGGTTATACACTTGAGGAGATTTAGGTACTTTGTTTAATTTCAATTTAATTTCTTTTTTAAAACACAGTTACACAAACACTCGGTAATATACGTTTTAAGTAATAAAAATGAAAGGTTATTTTTTAAATTCGTGGTGTGCATTTAAGTAAATCCTCTCTGGGGTACATCGACCTTTGTACTCTCTACTTCACTGGCATACAGATGTAGCAAGTCTCAGGACCGCAATCGCCCTGGTGCCAGAGATTATCGTTGCTCAGGTCCTATCTCAACACTATCTCTGTGACTGTAAAGACAGTAAATCTTGCTACATCTGCACATAGAATCGGGAACTAAAGCTCTACATGTGCACTAATACCACATCTAACCCTAATAAACAAACAATTAAGTTTCCAACATATTTTGGTAAGAAATTAAGCTGTGTGTCCCCCAGCATTGTTGTTTTATATTATATTATGTAATGAAGTGTGTTGCACAAAACACACACATTATTAATCTTTTACAATTATGTCATGTCACTGTATTGTGTTTATTTGAAACTGGGTGAATGCATTATATTGTATTCATTCTCCTTTATGAGTTTGCTTTTTTTTAGTTCATTCTTTAAATAAATCACATTTGTTGATCTATGTTTTTCTTTGTAAAACACTGACAATGAACAGCAGAAAGTAACAAGGCAGGAAAAATAGCATTGCATATTAATATTGTGCATATTATACTCATGCTGAAATGCTTTCCATTTTCATATAACCATGAGCCAGCAGGCCAAACTACACTCATATCAGCAAACTATTTACTTCACAGTTATATGGTTTCCCATTATAACTAATAGCTATTTGTAAAGCTCAGTGGATCTTTAAAATAAGAGAAGCATCATTCTATATGGAAGATGAAGGCACAATATCTTGACCGTGAGTAAAATACATATATTAATACTGAAGTTGGTAAAAGGAAGCGCTAGATTGTCTATGCAGAAGTAAAAAAATAAAAAAGAACAGACTTAAAAAAAGAACACATTAGAATGCAAATGACAGATAACCAAAATTTAAGAGGCTGGAGAACTGGAGAATGCATCAAATTGAGAAAATGAAAATGTTTCATAAGAAAAAAAAACCTGCATATTTATACTAGCAACATACAGTGCTATGGGACTAACTGACTGTAAAAGTTTTAGCCAAGTGTGGTTACATTCTTCATTTACTATAGCTGCAAAATGTCTATGAGGATTGATGCCTCCAGTCCCAACATCTCCTAAAACAAACAGACTGTAATTACAAAATCTGTTTCCTATGGCTGTGGCATCATCGACTGCAACGCAGGCGGCGTTTTCATAGAAAGTCTATACCAAAGGCTGAGAACAGATTGCTGCTTGAAGTTACAAGTGTCATTTTTAAATATCACATGGTCCACCTTGGCCCAAGATCCACAAAGCTCTGTTATTGCCATAATGAGCGTTTAACTTATGTTAACGCCTTGTTAAATGCTAAAGGATATCTTCAAAGCTCACTAACGCAGTGTTAACTGCTGTTTTCAGCTGTAATGGGTCTTATCATTAGTATAACAGATGTTAGTGCTAATTATATGCAAAAGTGATGTTCCTTATAATAACGCCAGAGCTTTGTTATATTTAACTTATGGATTTAACAAGATGCTATTTAGGTCATACCTAAAGGTGGCGTTGGATCTGCTCTGACCCTGAAATATGGTTTTTGCTGGAGAGGAGAGGACAGCAAGAGAGACAGCAGGGAACATAACGTCCGTTACTGACTTTGATAGCGTAGTTATGAGCCCTGACTTAAAGGAGATTTGTGGATCTTGGTGTGTTCAGAAGCTGTATTACAAAACCATTTGTAATTCAAAGTAACAATTAATAACTTTAGAATTTGTTGTGTATTTTTAATACAGAAAAGAACTATATGACGGAACAATTCTAAATTTAATGTACAGTATCAGAATACAATAGTTAATAAGGGGCCAGGAAGTAAATCCCTGCTACACCTTTATTAGACGCAACTTTGACAACATAAAACATTAGCTTGTGATCAGCATAACAGGGTTAAGAAAAACAAAACATAACTCCTACAGGGAGTGCTGACTTCACCAAAGCTTAAACCCTATCTATGGGTTGGATGGCTATGCCGTTTACCAACAACACCAAAGAAAACAGTGTGGAGGTCAGTTTAGAAAGTAGGAGAAAAAATCTCCAATACCGTGCTCAGCTATATGGTATTCCTTGGAAAGATATAAGTCATGTATCATGAAAAAGGACAAAGTGGAAAGGCTGTCTTCTCAAATATATATAAGTACCGTGTGTCCCATATAGTTAACCCCTTCCTCTAGCGGGCGGGACCTGAATCTACTGGTAACATCAGTAAAAAATATCTGGTTACCTAAGAACAGTTTATAGTCCCCCTGGGAAGTATATGGGTACAAGGAACATAACCCCCAGAGCGCAAGTGAGCGGACTGGGGTACTCACGGTTTGGAAGGTATCACAGACAAGCAGATGTTTTCTAAAGGCCCACACCTAGAGACATACAGCAGCGGCAGCTCTTATTCGAGCAAAAGCCGCTGGCTGTATGTGGCTGGGAAGCGGGTAGCCGCGGCGCGTGGCGGCGCACTGTGACGTCACAGTCAGAAGCGCGCCCGGCTTCCCCGTCTTCCCTGGCTTCCCCAGGCTTCCCCGACACCCCTGGAGATCAAATCAAGGTAAGCGGGGGTGCGGGGAAGCAGAGGGGCAGAGCAGAAGCCGGGCTCGGGGTCCGGAAGCATAGAAAATTGCGCGCGAGTTGGAGGGGGGGTGCGTGGGGGAAACGCGGCGGCGCGCGGTTATTACTGGCGGCAGCTGGGGTAGATCCCGGCATGCCGCCGGCATTTAGTGCGATAAAGTATGTCGCTACTGTATGAAAAATTAGTGGAAAAAGACCTGCAATTACTAGCTAAGGGGTTTAATTTCACCACTACAATAACCAATAATTTATCCAAAGAAGAAGGCCAATCGTTGGCAGCCTTAAAAGCTAGAAAAGACATAGTGATAAAAAATGCAGACAAAGGTGGGGCCATAGTGGTAATGAGCCCTGAGATGTACTGTTCTGAGGCAATGAGACAACTAAATGATACTGATGCATATTCCAAACTTACTAAGGATCCTACACAAATGTATCTTAAAGAGATTGAAAAGCTTATAGATCTGGGCAGAGAGTTGCATGTTCTATCTAAACAGGAATCAGAATTTCTGTTCAATCCCTCTCCCATCATACCTATTTTTCACCATCTCCCAAAGATCCACAAGTCGCTTGTGTGTCCGCCAGGCAGACCTATAATATCTAGCATTGGATCTTTGGGAGATGGTCTATCTAGGTATGTGGATTTTTTCTTGCAGCCGTTGGTTCAACAATTACCGTCATTTTTGAAAGACTCTTTTGATTTACTCCTTGACATAAAAAACTTCACATGGTGTCACACATACACTTGGGTCACATTAGACGTGACGTCTTTATATACAGTCATAGAACACACTAAAGGTATTAAAGCAGTCACTTATTTCCTGAATAATTCTAATCTTCACTTGGCACAAATCACCTTTCTATTGGATAGTGTATTATTTTTATTACAGCACAATTATTTCACCTTCAATAACCAATTTTATTTACAAACACAGGGCACGGCGATGGGGACTTCATTTGCACCCTCATACGCCAATTTGTTTATGGGACTTTGGGAAACTCAACACATTTTCGGTGACACCAACCCTTACAGACATCACATTAAGTTCTATCGTCGCTATATTGACGACCTGTTATTAATTTGGTCTGGAGATGCAAACACACTCTCTTTATTTTTTACATACCTTGAATCCAACGACTGCAACCTTAGATTTACACATATGGTACATGATCATCATATTAATTTTTTGGACCTCCACTTGTATGTGGATACTGATCTTTCCATACAAACTAATATTTACAGAAAAGAAAATTCCCGCAACTCTCTGCTCAGAGCGAATAGTGCACACCCTAGACCACTCTTGAACAGCATTCCCAGGAGTCAGTTCTTACGTCTCAGGAGGATATGCTCGAAAGATGAATGTTTTAATGACCAAGCAGAACAACTTAAGACAAGATTCAAGGCTCGTGGTTACTCAGATTGCATTCTTGAAAGTGCATTACAGAATGCAATACATTCTAACAGAATAGATACATTGTGTAGACAAAAGAACACTAAAAAGAATAAAAGCATTCAGGAGGGTGACATACCCTTATTCATTACCACATATTCAAGACAAGCTGGCACAATAAGATCAATCCTTAACAAACATTGGGAAGTACTTAGATTAGATGGGGACCTAGATAGAGTCACACTCTCTAAACCAAAAATAGTCTATCGCAAAGCCAAATCATTGGGAGACTACTTATCACCCAGTATGTACAGAGACAGAATGTTACCAGAGAAAGGGCTTCCAAAAGGATTTTACAAATGTGGAACTTGCAACTTTTGCAAATATGCATTCCCCATCAAAACAATGAGGAATATTTTCACGGGACACAAATACAGGATTAATTCATTTTTAAATTGTAACTCAAAATATGTAATTTATGTTCTCAAATGTGCATGTGGCTCTAGTTACATTGGTAGGACAATAAGACCATTAAAAATAAGGATCAGGGAACACATCAGAACCATTAAAAATAAAGATGACAACTACCCAGTGGCCAGACACTTCAATAAATGTGTGCAGGGTTCTATAGATCACTTAACATTCAGTGCTTTGGAATACATACCTATTCACCCTAGAGGAGGAGACAGAGAAACACTCCTTAACCGTCGAGAAATGCACTGGATTTATACCCTTGGGACATTGGCCCCCAAGGGTATGAATATTGACTGGGAGCTAAAACACTTTTTAAACTAAATTGAACTAATATCCATTTATCACAAGACATATAATGTCCAAATCATATAGCATATTCTTTTTGCAACAAGCTTGGCGTACCTTGACATATTAAAAACATAATAAAACAGTGCATGATGGGTTGTTATAATGTGGATTAAACAAATGAAATGGGAACAATTAAGAAATATGTATACATGTGACAGTCAATAAATGGGTGATTTCTGAGAGATTCTTCATGAATATCTGAATGATATATTGGGAAACAACATAGTTCTTCCATTGTAGACTCACATGTATACATATATTTAGTTCCATATTTATTGTTTTGTCTATTTTATTCTTATTATTTACACTACCCACTCTTATCATGTATCTGTTTTCATGTATATGTTTTTTTATGTATCTATTTTATATATACAAATGCCTATGATGAATAATGTACTGTGATAGTTCCCAACATCCTCCATTCATACAAGGCTGATTATAGTGAGAAGTATAAGGATATAATTAATATATAGAAGAACATACTAGTATAATTAGAAAACTATTAATACATATATGCAATTGCACTATTTTTAGGCTCTTATAGCTTATTATATCACCAGCTAACTTATACTATTTCATTATACGAACATTAACAGCCTTGCTATATGACTCATACCATTCCGTTATCTCCCTACTACCATTTCAGCCAAGTAGATTGTTTTTCTTGTCTTTATTATATTGATACATTGTTTAGATTAGGTTGTAATGTTGCTATACACACTGTTTCTTTTTACTGACATACTCTGCAGCCGCTCTGTTGATCAGATACACTACCCGCACTCGTTACACACAGTAGAATTGTTTCATTCATTCCATTGGTTGCATCAGACAACCAATGAGATTGTAGCTTGGCGAACTCGCGCGCAAATCACCTCACTGAGATCAGCTGTTAGCGGGGAGAGATCTATATTAACAGGGCGTCTGCAGAGAGTAAAACAGTTCTCTTTGATAAAGGGCAGAAGCCTGAAACGCGTTAGAGATTTTACTTGTCCACTAACATGATGTTGATCATGCAATAAAGGATTTTTACCTACTCTGGTGTATAGCCCCTGCATTTGCTTCGCTGTGCTCCGCTTACCTCCTGCAGGATTTTTCTACTGGAGGTCAGTTTACCTTCGGATCCCAGCATCCTCCTGTCTAGCTAAGAGGTGGGGGCAGAAGATTCCCAGGGGAATTCTCTCTTCAGCGGTCCAGGTTGCGTCCCTGGATCACAGAGTCGAGTCACAGCATGATCTCTCCAGCGGTCCCAGGTATCTCCCAGGATCCGATATCTCCCTGCAGTGATTTCTGCAGGCTTTTTAAAGGCATCTAATGAGGCAGCTCAGCATGGTTCAAAGTCCATAGTACTGGATTCATTTCTGTGTCACCAACTGACACCCTCCTGTCACCTGTGTGATATCTTCAGTCTTAGCAATGGTCCAGAGTCAGGTGTAGGTAGTCGCTCCATGGTTTGAAGTCTATAGTGCTAGTTCAGTCAGTTGTGAGTTTTCGTATCATACATGGGGAAGACGAAATGGTAATCCCCATTGGGGTGCAAAAACTATGCATTCTGTCTGTGACTTGGTTGATCAAGAGGCAACATTGAGTTGGATAGTCTTCATATGAGAAGATTTAACGGGACTCCATATTGAGTTTGCAAAAATTAAATATGAAATATGCTTTGTTACCAGGTTGATCAAGGGGAGGCAACATATAGTTGGGTTATCTTCATATTGTACAAATGTGTACAATTGCAATAATACAATTATAACAGCACTCCCTGTCGTGTTTGCAAGCATTACACACCCCATCTGTAACCTAGTTTATCAAGAGGCAGCATTGAGTTGGACTGAATATATGAAGTGACCGTACATTAGTAGCTGCAACTGCAAGCCTGAGACTGGGCTGCTAGTTTGTCCTGGAAGAGGATTGCCTCTTTTTGGCTAGATGGAGGAGGTGTCTCCATGATAATCCAAAGTCCGTAGTACTGTACCAACCAGCAACTCAGTGAGATAAATTATTTGGGGTATTTGTCACCATATTTTTTTATCATTTGTAAAAGTTTGTAAGTTATATTATTTTAGTTTTCTAATTATTTTTATGATTGTATACTTATTTTAAGCTTTGTGATGTTAGAGTATTTTCAAAATTTCCCGCATATTTTGAGTTTTTGCCATCATTTTGAATCTAAAATAAAAACCAACACAAAAATTAAACAAATCAAGTTTTCGCAAAACTAAATCCAAACCCAAAACCCAAAACATTTTAGAAACAAAACCAAATCCAAAAGCAAAACACAGACAATTTTTAAACCTAAACCAATACCAAACCATCAGTGCAATTGCCCTCCCTTTTTAACTATTGTATTCTGATACATTACATTTAGAATTGTTCCGTCATATAGTTATTTTCTGTATTAAAAATATACAACAAATTATAAAGTTATTAATTGCTACTTTGAATTACAAATGGATTTGCAATATAGCTTCTGAACACACCAAGATCCACAAATCTCCTTTAAGTCAGGGCTCATAACTACAGTACTTTATCAAAGTCAGTAACGGGACGTTATGTTCCCTGCTGTCCCTCTTGCTGTCCTCTGCTGTCCTTGCTGTCTCCTCTCCAGCAAAACCCACAGCCTTTTTGATAAAAGTGGTCCAAAAACTATTATAAGAGAATTCCGATTCCTTTAATGTGACATGGATGACTGGAAGATGACTTTAATAATATCTTAAACAAATAGGCCCTGCTTGTTGCTGTCTGGCACTAGTAATCTATATTATTTTCCTAATTGTTTTTCAAATATATTTTATATTTTATATTGTATTGTATTGTATGTCTTTATTTATATAGCGCCATTAATGTACATAGCGCTTCACAGCAGTAATACAAGCGACAATCATATAAATAACAAATAATAGCTGTTTTTATCGTGTCCCTGTGTATGACAGACCCTGTAATGGTCTTTCTCCCTCCAGCAAAAAAAGAGAGGTACATGAGAATTTTACCAGGTAGTGTTAGGACCTGCAAATTGGTCATGCCTTGATGTTGGCTACTGGCTTATAGGATTTGGCCAAAGGGTTTAACTAAATGACCCTTACTCATGAACAGATTAGCACTGAAGTATTGTACTATATGTTGTGTCACTTTGCATATTGCGCTGGGCCTTTCTGTTTTTGTTTGTAACAAATAATATAAATAACACATAAAGGGGAGAAGTGCTTCAGACATAAAAGTAACATTTAGGAAAAAGAGTCCCTGCTCCGAAGCGCTTACAATCTAATGTATATCTTTTTACAGCTTTTTTCCATATGCTACATTTGTACAATAGAGTTACTTTTTTGGGGAATTAATGTATTTTACTATACTTTACTTTCAACAAGAGGGATAAATAATAGGACATGCTCGGCATACACCCTGACTTTGTTTTTTTTCAGTAGCCAAACTCTTGGTAGCATTACTCTTGGTAGCATTTTCATAGTTCCCTTTGTGTGTGGCCACCTCAAAAGATTGTAATACTTCACACATGGACTACAAGTTTCCACTGTGATGAAAGTGATGAAGTGAAGATATTTGTTACCTTATTCAACATCATGAGATTTCATATAGCTGAATATTCGGATGTAGACGTCCCACTAACATACAGTATATAAAATGTATTGGATATACTATCGTGCTCGAGATGATGGTAGGGCAAATTATGGGTCTATTAAAGGTCACTCAGATTTCTGTATGCAATGACACTTATGCAAATGGACACATATGTATCCAGCATGCCACTGCAAGCATCTCCTGTACAGGCCTGTCATTTTGAAGAAAACTCAATGAAATTGATGTGTGGGTTAAGTGTAGTCTCCAAAACAGAGTGCACATAAAACATTGACGTTATCAAAAACTGTAAGTCCCGGGGAAAGTACAAGGTGGCCGTTTATTCAGAAGATTGAATTCAACAATATACTGTACCTCTACAGAGCAGATTGTGTGAGAGTGATAACTGTGTCCGATTCTGACTGAGATGGTAAAAAAAGTAACGTGCTACTGTAAATAGACATTGACATTCATGTAGTCTTCAGTTTGAATAGACAGTGACAGTCATGTAGTCTTTAGTTTGAATAGACAGTGACAGTCATGTAGTCTTTAGTTTGTCTACATACAGTATCTGTGATTAAGGGCAGAGAAGCCACGATGAAAGTCTTCAATGTTTTTCTTATTTTTATACATTGCTCTCTTTGGACTTTTCTGTAGAACCTTCTTGGATATTGATAGCATTGGCATATAGTGACATTTTGCCTGTGAAAGCCCCACAAATCAACAATTAATATGGTACCTACAGTATATCTAATGCTATCTCAACTGCCATAGCATTTGTTACCGGTATGTTTTATGTCACATGATGTCTATTATCAAACTTAGCATTCATTTAACACAAGATTTGCCACCTCCCTCCCAACAACTTATTTACTCCTCAATAAAAAATACCCACACAAATCCTCTATTCACACCCTCTATCTACTCCTTCCTTCTGCTGGAGATCTCCCCTAAGCCTGAACCAAGACATACACACCTGCTCTCACCCTCGCTTCCCTGCATCTCTTCCCCTGTAAATGGTGTTAATCTTCTTATTTAATACTGACAAACCTTAAAATTCACCCCACAAATTAAGCATTCCAATAGCCTGCACTCATGGCTATTGTCCCACACTCACAGTCACTCCTACAGTACCAACCATTGTGGCCAAGCACTGCCATCTACAACACTTATTCCCTAATCTGCTGTCTCTGTACGTCTCTGATCATACCTCTTAGATTGTAAACTCTTTGGGGCAGGGGTTTCCTTTCCTCTTGTCTGATTTTGTTGAGCTTAATATATTATTATAATTCTCTGTACTGTATTCTTTGTGAAGCCCTGAGTACACTTTTGGCGCTATATAGATAACGACATACAATATAATACACAGTGCTATAAAAGTAAATGATGATATGAGAATAAATGACGCATCACTGCATCATTTAACGTGTTAAGGGAAGCAAAAGATTTGGCTTCATCTCTATATTGCAAAACAGAAAGTGAATCCCTGCGCTTCTCCCAAAGGGATAGCAATCAATGGGGAATATAAATAAATGTATGGTGTAAATACCTATAAGAAAAAAGGAGACTTTTGGTATACATCCTTTGAACAAATAATGCCAAGCCTGCTAACCACGTCAAGGTAAGTCTCTTTAGCAGGTCCCTACGCTAAATGCATACTATTGTTATGTGAAATAAGCCCAGAAGGGGTTAAAATATCAAAGCATACAGTATGCTTATATAACCTAGTGCAATTAAAAACTGGTATATACCAGTACAGATGTACGTGAAGTGAAATAAGGGGACCTTGCTAGGAGATTAATCATCTCTATATTAGCAGACAGTAGAGAGAGGTCAGATGGGGATATCTGTTTGCCAAATATGTATAAACTTGAATAATAGCCCACAAATAATGACGTTTTTTCTTTTTCTTTCCCCACCTACTCTCTCTCTCTCTCTCTCTCTCTCTCTCTCACTCTCTCACTCTCTCTCTCTCTCTCTCTCTTCTCCACCCTCCTTCTCCTTCTCTCCCAACTCCTATCTCTCTATATCCCCATACTCCTATTTTACCCCCCTTTTCGCTCCACCACATCTCTTTCATTTTAATTCCTTATGATGTAATCAATGCTTTCCTCCTTTCTCTACTCCAGCATTCTTGCTTTCTCTTCTCGTCAACTGACTCACCCCCTTTTATTTGGTGATGATGGTGACGTCAGACTAAACCCCCTCTTCTGTCACTCCTCCCTCAACTGTTACTCCCACCCATTACAGACCTTTATTTGGTCATTATAACATCAGACTAAATGCCCCCTTTATTTTCACTGCCCACTTACCCCCTTATCCTGACACTCTTGGTCATGATGATGAAGTCAGACTGAAGAAGACTTTTTTCTGCTACTCTCTCTCCTCCTTTCACTCTCTCCCCTCCTTCCTTACTCTCCTCTCCTTCCCTCACTCCCCCACTTTCTCTCTCATCTCCACCTCTCTGCCCCCCACTTTCTCTTCCCTCCATCTCAGTGTCTTCCCCCACTGCTCTCTTTCCCCCTCTCTCTTCACCTCTTTCAATTTATAATTTGTCCCTTCTCTCTCTCCTTCTTCAGTGTCCTTGCTTTCTAATTACGTCAGCTGACTTTCTTTCTTCGTCTGCTTTCTGTCTAAACGGTATAGCTACCTGTCACTCTATATCTGCCACCAGGCATTAGGCATTATTATTTCATCATTGCGGTCACGCCAGATACATACAATCATACATGAGCCACTGGATTTTATATATATTAGATAATAATATATGACTAGAAAAAGGATGGTGTGATTAGCGCTAAAAAATATACAATGCAGTGCAATTATTACAACATGTGATATAATACAATAATAAAATAAGGCTGCCAGGGAAACTAACCCAAACACAGTTAGTGATAAACAAAGGAAACAATACAGACCGGCGCCTTAAAGTCCAAATGGGAGAGTTAGAGTTCAAATTGGTGAATTGGAGTGTCCAGCGAATGTTGCTTTAATCCAGTTGTCAACAGGTTCCTCAGCATCAGGATTATTAAATCATGCAGGGGAGACAAAAGGACAAGATCATAGTGTGACACTGTATGACTATACCAATATACATATACACATAGACAGACTAACATACATAACACTATACAACACTGAACAATGGACAATTAAGCTGACTAATAGTAAGAATGATTTAATAAACACAATAAAATAAATAACAGCTGTCTGGTGACGAGCAGGTCTAGGATCCGGTGTGTAAAAACTGGAATCCTACTTACAGCAAGTCCCTAGAATAAATGCAGGTGGGGAGAGTGTAGACGTCCGACAGATGGTGTTGGTGGACGCGTGCCACGTGTAGCCCTCAGGAGTTTCCTATGCTGTCGGCTGGTAATGGAGGCACTTCCTCCTTTCCTCGTGGAGTCCTCCAACCGTGCCCGGAAGTGCGTCACAGCGGGCGGGACGATTTACCAGATCTTACTGCCGATTTCAACTCCTATAGCCTGCAACTCCAGAAACTGTTTTGAAGGTCTGCTCCTCTCACAGTACAGCTGTAGAATGATTCTCAATAGCCCAACGCGTTTCGTGCACATGCGCACTTCTTCAGGGGTAGATGAGCTCAGTACATGGTGGATTTAAATACACACAGGTCACATTTCATTGGTTCCATACAATGTCACTCATAGTTCATATGTGCAACTAGTGATTGGATGTGCTGCCTGTCAATCCTGTACTGTGTACAAGTCAGCTAAAACATACAAATGGACAACATATATACAAATATAACAAACATATAGAATATACAAAAATACAACAATTGCTAATGATCTTGCTTACTACATCTTATGAATCAGAGTATAACAGCTAATGTAATATATACACTTAATAGAGTTAATTATATAAAATATACCAAATTGATGTACCATTATCTGCACGCTAGTGTCTCCTATGATTGCAGCATGTCTCAATTGCTAAAAGACCCATTCATTTCAAAATTTTAAATGTATTAAAAGTAGAGATTATAAAAAATATAAGGAAATATATTTATATCTATTAAAATTCTATTAAATATATCTTAAAATTTATCAAGGACATTAATTAAAAAATCAATATATGAGACACCTGCTGGCTGTTGGAGGGAATGGAGACTTGATTTCAGAGCTCCTCTCCCACCGGCACTATTAAAGCAATTACAAGCGGCAAAAGCGTGATTCTACCTGATTACTACCTAGCACATCTTTTATAAACATCGAGAGATGCCGATTAACAAAACAGCTCGATCCAAAGGCCAACCGGTTACCACTTTTTTCAAGAAAAACGGAGCGCCCCCACCCGAAAATAAAGAGATCCCTGGGCAGACATCAGACAAGGCCCCTGCTGTGGATCCTCTTGTGGAGGAGGAGGGAGATGAAGATATAGTCCGGCGCAAAGACCTAAAAGCATTCTGCGCAGATATGAAGAAGTTCTTCATGACAGAACTTTGGGCGCTTAGAAAAGACCTAGATGCTCTCGGAGAGCGTACTGACTCCATTGAAACTAAAATGGACGAGACAACCACCGCCATAGCTGAAACACACGACCAGGTCACTGCTTTAAATGACAGAGTTAGATTTTTAGAAGATAAGGCAGAGGACGCCGAAAACCGCGACCGGCGGTGCAACATCAGGCTACGGGGGGTCCCTGAAAATATAAATGACCCTGAAGATTTTACAAATAGGTGGCTGGAGCACCTTTTTCCGGATAAACCAGACTCTGAGATACGGCTGGACAGGTGCCATAGAGCTTTGCGCGGGAAACCCCAGAGCGGCGACCCCCCCAGAGATATTGTGGCACGATTCCACCATTTTCGCACCAAAGAAGAGGTGTGCAGGATCTCCCGTGAAGCTAAGACCCTTGAGTTCGAGGGGGTCAAGCTCCAGATATACCAGGACTTAGCCCCTGCCACCTTGAATAAAAGAAAAGCTCTGACTCCAATTACAAAAGTTCTCCGAGAACATAACATCAGATACAGATGGCTGTTTCCCTGTGCCCTCCTTTCAATTAAAAATGGTGTTGCTCACACTTTAAAAAACCCAGAAGACGGAGAGGGCTTCCTCACCAAACTCGGGGTCACTGGAGCCATACTCAACCCAGCACAGCCACCATCCGTCATCGCCAACCCCCTCACTCCCTCCTGGAACAAATCAGGGACCCCCCGTACTAAGCAGCATGCGGTGCGGGAGGCTTCAGGCTCCAACTGATCTTAATCAGCACAACAACACAAGTTTATAACCTCTCAGACCACAAGGAATGAATCCCTGTTCAAGCCCACTGTCCCACCAGTACCAGATATCAACCAGACTTACCTCCTCTGCCAGATGTCAGCTATAACCTGGAGCAGATCCGTTTGCAGTTTTGGAGCAGCAGCCATCTTGGTCCTGTCCTCCTCTGTGTGAGGCGGGAGCAGCAGGGGTTTTGGCGCGAAGGAATCACTGACGTCATCCGGAGGTTCCATCTTCACGCGAGATCTCAGCCGCAGACTGATGACGTCGGGGAGACCGGGACTATGGGACGCGAGACGGCCCCTCCATTGCTGGTGGGGTAGGAGGGGGAGAGGGAGTCTCGGCGTTCGAGCCTCTCTCCCTGCTCTCAATTCTTGGCCTGCTCGCCCCAGCATCTGCGCGCCCGTGCCCCAGCATCTGCGCGCCCGTGCCCCAGCGTCCGCGTGCCCGTGCCCCAGCGTCCGCGTGCCCGTGCCCCATAGCCTAACACCACATAAGCTGCACTCCCCGCCTTCTCGTGAGATCTCGGTCGCGGACTAATGACGTCAGAGCGACCGGGACTTCTCTGTAGGAGGCGGTCTCCCCGCGGCCCCGCATGGAGTAGGAGGGAGACTGGGAGATCGAGCCCCTCTCCCTGCTGTCAGGTCTCGGCCCGCTTAACTGGGGAGACCGGGGGGGGGGTCACATAGCCCAGCGTCGCCGCCCAGCATCACCTGCCCAGCTCAGCATCACGCGCACTGCTCAGCATCACGTATACAGCACCACCTGCACAGCCCTGCACAGCCCAGCACCACCTGCACAGCCCAGCACCACCTGCACAGCCCAGCACCACCTGCACAGCCCAGCACCACTTGCACTACACAGCCCAGCACCACTTGCACTGCACAGCCCAGCACCACTTGCACAGCCCAGCACCACTTGCACTGCACAGCCCAGCACCACTTGCACTGCACAGCCCAGCACCACTTGCACTGCACAGCCCAGCACCACTTGCACTGCACAGCCCAGCACCACTTGCACAGCCCAGCACCACCTACACAGCCCAGCACCACCTACACAAACCAGCACCACATGCACAGCCCAGCATTACACACACATCTCAGCATCACCTGCACAGCACATCCCAACATCACCTGCACAACACAGCCCAGCATCACCTATGCAGCCCAGCTCAGCACCACCTGCACAGCCCAGCATTACACACACATCCCAGCGTCACCGCCCAGATCGTTGCCCTCTGCGTGGTGCATCCACAAGCTCCTAGTGATGTCAGTGCAGCCGGGACTTTTCTACAATAAGCGGCTCCTCCACAGCCCCAGATGGAATAAGAGGGGGAGAGGGAGACTTGGAAGTCGAGCCCCTCTTCCCCCTCACGGGTCTCGGCCCGCTCATCTGGGGTACCCGGAGGATATATATGGGTCTAGTTACCACCAAGCATGTCCCTGCCCCCCACACAATACACAACACCCAACAAACATAAATAAATAAATAAAGATCATCTCCATGTCAAATAGTGCCCCACATAGGGTGACACAGGATCTGGGAATCACACAGGATCTGGGAATCGCACAAGAAAGAAGTTAAACCCATATGATCTCATATAACAGAGATGATTAACATTTTATTAAAAAATAGTAGTATATATGGAGAAGATATGTTATATGGGTTAGAGGTATATTATTGTTATGTTGAGTACATGTGTATATATATATATGTGTATGTTTGTGTGGGTGTACATATGTTTGTATATATGTGTGTTATTACATATTACCAGTGGTTGACAGGTCACCGGGAAATCTACTCGCCACACGAGAGGGTCTGCTCGCCACCTGGTGCCAGGCGTGTGCTGCTTGGACCAATGTTTACTCGCCCGGGGGTTGGGTCCACTCGCCCGGGGCGAGCAGGTGTGTGGGTTTGTCGAACACTGCATATTACTATATACGCTATATAAGATTCCGCTATGATAAATATCTGCTGTTTCGGTTTGGCTGTACACGGTGTGCTACGAGAAGGTCTATTATGTCACGTCATAAGGACTACATCAGTGATGGAGACTTTTCAGCACATGCGGACTCGTTCGATATAAATATATTTATCTCTATATGAAGAAGCGGGTTATATGGAGGATACATACAATACAATTTACATATTATTTGTCTCTACGGATTGAAATTACCGCACGTATTGTATCCATATGCTAATGTTTCTCGTGTCATATCTGCCTTATATGTTCGGGAAGATGGTGTGCAGACATATATATATACATGTTTAAAATTTCATAAGTTAGCTTAATTAAAGCTGTTTAGAAGATGTTCACATTAGATAAGATTACAAACATAAGGGCTCAACGGCCTAAGGTTACTGTTATTTTACCAAGGTTAACCCCGCTAACCCCATTACCAGTAATAGCACTATCTAGATTACAATCGGGATTCAAGGTTCATGGTCATTAAGGTCACTGTTAGTGGCACTGAGATAATGTCACTATCATTTTATGTTGCAGTTCACAAAATATGCTTTGCTTTTTCCTTTTTGAAAAGTGCCGGGGGAGATACTCCCCTTCGAGCATGTGTCCCCTTCATCGGTCCCCAAATATGAGGGACCGATTCCAAGACCCAGGGTGGGATATCTTCAACACAGAAGACTGGCCCATCTTTAAAATGGAGTCAGAAGACCCACCCTTTGGGCACAGGAGCTACTCTCGGGGGCTCCCGAGATACGCCCTTGTTTTTTGTTTATCCCTTTTTACAATTTTATTATTATTTTCTTTTTCCCGTTTTAGCCCTCTTGTCGCTTCCCCTGTCTTGTCTACCTTTCCCTGCCCTCTCCCTTTCCCCTCCCTCTCCAGGGAGCATGGATTCCACCCAGAGCGTCTAACCGACACGATAGTTTGGGACACATCCGCCAGAAACCTCAGATATAATTTCACAAGTAAGTATGCAGATCACTATATATATCATTCCCTGCTTCGTAATACATGGCGTTAACATTAATCTCTCACAATGTGAAGGGCTTTAATAGCCCAATCAAAAGAAAGATTGCCTTTACAGATTACAAAAGAAAACAAGCGGATGTGCTATTTCTACAAGAAACACACTTTAGTAATAATAGCTCCCCCAGGTTCCTAGATAGGGGCTTCTCCCAATTTTATACAGCATCAGCATCGGTCAAAAAACGTGGGGTAGCCATCGTATTTAACAACTCAATCCCATTTATTCTCCAGACAATCAAAAAAGATGTAGATGGTCGTTATATCATTTTAACAGGGACCATACATGAGCAGCCTATTACGTTGGCCTCCCTCTACGCGCCCTGTACACAGGATGCGTCCTTTTTTGACAGATTCTTCCGCCTGCTAAACTCAGCAGCTAAGGGATACACTATAATAGCAGGAGATTTTAACATCACAATGCAATCCTCAATAGACAGATCAGGGGGAAATGACTCCGATAATAAAAAAGCTCAAAATTCCCTGCACAATGCCCTGAAAGATAATCAATTAGTAGACATATGGAGGGAGCTCCACCCTACGACAAGGGACTACACTTTCTATTCCCACCCACACACCTCATATAGCAGAATCGATTATCTCTTCGTTTCGTGCCACCTGGTCCCTAAGGTCAATCATACAAAGATCCATGATATTTCATGGTCTGACCATGCACCAATTGAGCTCAGGTGCAACAATATTCAGACCAATAGACCAGGCGCAAACTGGAAACTTAATGAATCCATTCTTAAAATACCCGAAACCTGCGAAACGATAGGTCAAGAAATAACTCAATTCTTTGAGATAAACACAGGCTCTGTGGAATCCCATATGACTTTATGGGAGGCTCATAAAGCAACGCTAAGGGGCATAATAATTAATCTCACTGCTAAAAGAAAACGAGTGAGGGATTCCAAAATTCGGACGCTCCAATCCAAATTGAATTCCCTTTCATCGAGTCATAAGACCAATCCCGATCCACTTACGACACAGGAACTTAAAGATACAAAAATTGAATTGAATATGTTATTGACTTCCCGGGCGGATAACTCCCTATGTTGGTCTAAGAGGAAGTTTTATGAAAAAGCTAACAGGCCGGATACGATGCTGGCGCGCGCACTGAAAGATAGGCAATCTAAGTTTAATATCCAAGCTATACGCTTACAATCGGGTGTACTTACGGCCAATCCTAAAAAAATAGTGGAAGAATTCGGTTCATTTTATGGCTCCCTATACGACGGTAAGAAGGTGGCACACAATAACAACACGAGCAGCGCACTAAGAGATTTCTTAGCCAGCTCAAAACTGGAGAGATTGACAGAGCTAGACAGAGAAGCTATGGGCGCTGACTTCACATTGGAAGAAGTGTCGCAGGCCATCAAGGAGCTTAAGCCATCAAAGGCACCAGGCCCTGATGGCTTTTCGGGGCTTTATTATAAGAAATTTTCCGAATCACTTGCTCCGAGGCTGCTCCAAATGTTTAATGCTATCTTAGCAGGAGCCCCTATTCCTGGGGACATGCTGCGGGCGTCTATATCACTTATACATAAACCTGGCAAGGATCCGCTAAATTGTAAAAGCTATAGGCCAATATCTCTAATTAATACCGATATCAAAATATATGCGAAATTATTGGCCAACAGATTAAGTCACATCCTACCCAGACTAATACACCCAGATCAGGTCGGTTTTGTTAAGGGGAGGCAGGCAGCGGATAACACCCGACGATTTATTGATCTGTTGGAATTGGCTAACAAAAATAACACACAAAGCATGCTATTAAGTCTGGATGCAGAAAAAGCTTTTGATAGGATAGACTGGCCATACTTAAAAGAGACGCTCGCGGCATTTGGCTTCGGAAATCGGGTGAGTAGAGCGATTATGTCACTATACTCAGGCCCAACCGCCAGGGTCATACATCAGGGCTTCCCCTC
Source organism: Ascaphus truei (assembly GCF_040206685.1). Lineage (NCBI taxonomy): Eukaryota > Metazoa > Chordata > Amphibia > Anura > Ascaphidae > Ascaphus > Ascaphus truei. Next base: position 19,398,320 of record NC_134486.1, read on the forward strand.
GGTCCCATTTCAAATCCAGAGTGGCACAAGACAGGGATGCCCTTTATCTCCCCTCCTGTTCGCCCTATGTATTGAACCCCTCGCGGCACGAATTCGAGATAGCCCGGATATCTCAGGGTTAAACGTTTACTCCCAATCACATAAAGCGGCCCTCTATGCTGATGATATCCTATTAATTATCTCCAAACCCCTTACGTCATTACCTAACCTGTTTGACCTACTAGATAAATTCTCCAAGGTCTCAGGTTTCAAGATTAACCAATCCAAATCTGAAGCTCTGAATATCAACCTCCCTAGACATACAGAGAAATTACTGAAACTAAATTTCAATTTTAACTGGCAAAAGAACTCGATAAAATATTTGGGGACCTATATCACCAAAGATGCAAAAAGCATCTATAAAGCAAATTATCCCAAACTGATCTGGACTCTAAAACAAGACCTAATCAGATGGTCTTCCAAGAAGATTTCTTGGATCGGAAGGATTCACAGCGTTAAGATGAATCTACTTCCCCGTATCCTATACCTCTTCCAGACACTACCTGTGCCACTCAAACTGAAGGACATACTCTCACTTCAGTCTGGAATATCTAATTTTATCTGGGGAGGTAAAAAACCGAGAGTAAATAAGTTATCTATGAAGAGACCTATTTTAGCGGGTGGCCTAGCGGTACCCTGCCTGTTGTCATATTTTAAAGCGGCTCAATTAAGCCAGGTCATACAATGGCATTCCGACCCCAAATTAAAAAGATGGGTTGAGCTCGAACATGCGGCTTGCTCCCCTTTAGAGCTTAACAATTTGATTTGGCTACCTAAAACATCAAGGAAAAACACTATTTTACCGCTCACCTCAATAGCTAACTCCTTATCTGTTTGGGAAGCATCAAGATTAAAAAACTCACTTACTTCAGCAAATTCCCTGATGTCACCCATTTGGAATAATCCTAGCTTTGCACCGGGTCTTATTGGTCATAATCACTCAATTTGGAAACAAAAAGGCTATACTAGACTCAAAGATCTGGAGGGCCATGATCTAAAAATTAAATCTTTTGACCATATCAGACTAGAAAAAGACATCCCCCACACTGAATTCCATAAATACCTCCAGCTCAAATCATTTTATAATAAATTTGCCCCATACCCCCCATTGGCGAATTTTGAAAAGCTCTGTCGGGCAGAAACCGACACTAAGGGACTCATATCTACGATATACAGAGAGGTAATCGAGCCTGCAATCTCAAAGCACCAATCACCTACATTCCGTACCCAATGGGAAAGGGACCTAGGGGAGACCTTGGACGACGAAGAGTGGAAGGCTATATTCCTAGGAGCCGCAAAAAGTTCTATATGCACCACACTGAAGGAGAACGCATATAAAGTTCTTATGAGATGGTACCTCACCCCACTCAAATTATCTAAGTTTATACCAGGGTCCTCCCCATTATGCCCTAAACAATGTGGAGGAACAGCTGACCTGTTACATATGCTGTGGTCTTGCCCGCTGATATACCCGCTATGGGAAAAGATCAGAAATTGGATCCAGAGAGTTTTCGATCTCACTATTCCCCCAGACCCGTGGCTGTTTCTCATGAACAGACCCCTAAAGAACCTATCAAAATCACACAATAAACTAATTGCACATTTTGCTCTAGCTACGCGGTGCGAGATCGCAGCACTATGGAAACGCCCCGATATTCCAATTATCCCAAAGATTCGGAATCGTATTTGGTTTATCTGCCAGATGGAAAAGTTAACGAGCTTAGTTAATGACACTGGTGACAATTATCTAAAAGTTTGGGCCCCCTGGCTTGCCCAAACAGACATCCCTGGGGTAGAGCGTAACACAATTTGGCTATAATAGTAATAAATGCGTTCTCCTTTGGGGGCATGAGAACCAACCCCACACCTAGAACCTCATACTCCTTACGCCCAATCACTTATTCTACAGAAAAGCCTCACTAGTTGATACATAGTCCTCACGCTGTCCTGGTGTTCCCCAGATATATTCTTATTCTTGTCCTTGGATACACCTTCCCCCTCTCCTTCCCCCCCACCCCTCCTTTACCTCCTCCCCCCCACCCCCCACCCCTTGGTTTTTTTATTTTTTTTTTTTATTTTTTTTTTATATATTATTATTTACCCCAGTACCTTACACATGACGATTCCCACTCACGTGGTTAAGTAGGGCTCGAAAAACTACGTGAGTTTATTATGCTTTTGTTATTGTATATGATATGCTAAATATGCACCTGATGTCTTTTTTTTTATGTATATCATGCATTTATGTATAATAAAATACAAGTTATAAAAAAAAAAAAAAAATCAATATATAAAAAAATCATTTTAAAAATACGCCGAGATCAAAATCAATGTTGAGACCGTTAGGTGAGAGTGTTTTTAATTCGTAGATCCAGTAGGCTTCTCGCCTACTGATCTGTTTCAGTAAATTTCCTCCCCTCCAATTATTTTGTACTGTTTCAATGGCTTGACATTTTAGACCAATTGGATTCCTATTGTGATTGATATTAAAATGGTGTGACACACTGTGTGTACTTAAACCTCTTTTTATATTGTAAATATGTTCATACACTCTTCTTTTATAACATCTTCCTGTTCTACCTACATATTGCAGGCCACAAGGGCACTGCAATAGATATATGACAAATGTGGAATCACAATATATTGGTGTTTTGATGTTATATATTTTTTCTGTTGCATTGGATTTAAAAGTATTAGTGGTACTGCTAAATGAACAAGCCATACATTTAGTACATTTAAAAAAAACCTTTCTTTTGCTGTTTGAATTTGGTTCTGAATTGTCCAATGGACAACTAGGTGATATACGCATTTTAATGTTTGATGCTTTTGTAAAGATTATTTTTGGTTTCTCCGGGAGACATTTAGCTAGAGTGGTATCGCACAATAGCATGGGCCAGTGTTTGTTAAAAATTTGACGAAATTTTTGGCGCCATCTCATTGTACTGAGTTATAAAAGAGACACCATTGTTTTGATTCAATTTATTTTTATTTTTATCTTTATATTCAAGTAATGTGTCTCTCTCAATTTTCTCCACCTGTATAGATGCTGCCTCTAATAGATGCTCTGGGTAACTTCTATCACGGAATTTATCTTTAAGCTCAGTCGCCTGAAGCGCAAACTCCTCTGAATTTGAACAGTTGCGCTTAAGGCGAGTGAGCTGACCCTTAGGAATATTCCGGATCCAGCTAGGGTTATGCTGGCTGTCTGCCCTAAGATAATTATTAGCCTGGACAGACTTGAAAAATGTTTTGGTTTCTATTTTATTGTTACTGATATAAATTTCGAGGTCTAGAAATTCTATATGTTCCTTATGGTGGTTAAATGTGAATTTCAAATCCCTATCGTTCAAATTTAAATATATAAAAAACGACTCAAGCTGTACCTGGCTGCCAGACCAAACAAATATAACGTCATCTATGAAACGGCGCCAGAGCACGAGGTAGCACCCGAGTGGACAGTTGTTCCAAATATAATCTTCTTCCCAACTGTCCATGAATATATTAGCATAACTCGGGGCAAACCTCGTGCCCATCGCCGTTCCACAGACCTGTAAAAAGAATTGTGAATTAAATTGGAAGTGATTGTGAGTTAAAAAAAGTTTCTGTCTAAACGGTATAGCTACCTGTCACTCTATATCTGCCACCAGGCATTAGGCATTATTATTTCATCATTGCGGTCACGCCAGATACATACAATCATACATGAGCCACTGGATTTTATATATATTAGATAATAATATATGACTAGAAAAAGGATGGTGTGATTAGCGCTAAAAAATATACAATGCAGTGCAATTAATACAACATGTGATATATTACAATAATAAAATAAGGCTGCCAGGGAAACTAACCCAAACACAGTTAGTGATAGACAAAGGAAACAATACAGACCGGCGCCTTAAAGTCCAAATGGGAGAGTTAGAGTTCAAATTGGTGAATTGAGCCACTGGATTTTATATATATTAGATAATAATATATGATATAATATAATCATTTTATATTTATACTATTAGATAACCCATTGCTCTGCAACAGAAAATTAGAGACATGTTTAATATTTATACTATTCAAATAATCCTGTCATTGGAGCACAAAAATGAATCTGCCTTTTTAACGTAATAAAAGGCCAAGATAACATGTACAGTATTGTGAGTTTTTTTTAAATATTCTCGAGGATTTAAACAATATTCTGTCCCCCATCACCTTATGCCCCCCATAGCCCCTCTTTATTTGATAATGATGATATTAGACCAAATAAGTGAGAGATTTTCCTCTCCCCCCTCACCCCTTTCTACACTTCTGTCACTCACTCCAATTACTCCATCTGCTGTCACTCTCCTCTCATTTACCCCTCTGCTGCAACTCCCCACATCACATCCCTCTATTTGGTCATAATCACATCTTTCCCATCTCCTATCACTCAACTGTATGTAACTGGTATTCCCCCTACCCCAATCGCATATAGAGTGCATGTGAGGGGGAACCTATATGTTACCAGGTGTGTGGTGCTTTATACCTGTCAGGCTCACAGGAGGCCTGAGCCTCTGCTAGTAGAGCCTGGGGTGAATCCTCTGGAACGATCTTACTTACAGCGCCTCCACCTATGTAGGATTCTAGGAGTGTAGAATGTACCCCACACAGGACCCACATATATTAACCACATACACCAAAGGTATATATAACACAGGTTTACTATATGCAGATAATAACATCACACAATACACAGACATCAACCATATGACATCAACAGTGCACCCTGTAACACTACTAAGCACAACTATCCTCCACCTCGCAGGGCCTTAACCCCACACTGTATTTCCAAAGTCCTTGTACCCAAAAGTCCCAAGAGTCCCGCAACCCCACCCACGTGTGGGACAGGGCTGCCCACTAAAATGAAATGTATAGGTGGTGCACTTAGTGACTTGAATAATACCTGCCCGGCTCTCCTGCAACCAGGTACCGCAGAACTGTGCAAATTGACCCGTCTGTGTCCAGCGCCAAAGCCTCAGCAATGGGGGTCTCCTTCTGAGCAAGCTCACCGCTCAGACAGTCTCTGTGTCTGCTCTGCAATGATCCACTGCAGCACTGATCCTTCTTGTCAGAGCACACAGCACTGCAGATGTGTCCCTAACTAAGCTGGTTGCTAACAGGGCAAGGTCTTTACTTAAGGGGCCTTCCTTAAAGCAACCACAAACTGAAAGGGAGTTGGGCCTAGCTGGGACCTAGGGGGTAACCTGGCCTAGTGTAGAAGCACTGCTCCCTACACACACCTTCTCTTACCTTATCCCAGCACCAACTGACACTCTGTCCCTGCCTAGCACACAGCTGAAGGCACAGGGTCCTTACCTAAGGGCCTGTCCCTATGACCACCCACCCTCACTAGTGGGGAGTCAAGGCCTCAACTATAGCCCGGGGGATTTCTGGCCTAGGGCAGAAACTCGCAGCTCTCTGCCCCCCTTACTACCCCCACTGTCTCCTTAGCCTAACTGACTCATGTGCTTCACAGTCTGCTTCCTGACACTGCACACAACAATGTATCCTTCTCCAACAGGAGAAGCTGCAAGCTCTATTGGCTGTCTGGCTGCCTGTGGACCAAGGTGAAAGTGCAGTCCCCAGAGGCTGCTGGGAATTGTAGTCCTTTATGGTCCTCTTTAACATTGGGGCCGCGTGCACGCACTATAATGGCCGCCGCTACTCTCCATGGAGCCTGTGCAAACCTGTAATGGCCGCCGCATTGCCCTAACTGTGCATGCGCAACTTCTAGGAGTCCATGCACTATGGAGCGCCTCTTGTGCCAGTTCTCCCACACTAAAATGGCTGCCACGTCGCGTCTGCGCATGCATGAGCCTCCGCGCCAATGCGGACATAACAAAGATGGCGGCGCCGTGCCTCCAACGCCACCGGGAGACGCGCTCACCCACCCGCAACTGCCTTCTCAGTGGTGAAGGTAAGGGGAAGAGGAACGGAGAACCGGGGAGCCAAAGGGGACCTGGCTACATGTATAACACCCTTCTCCTGTCACTCCCCTCTCATCCCCCTCTCCTTTCCCTCCTCTCCATCACCACTCTTTATTTTCTCATGATGATGTCAGACTAAATCCCTCCTCTTCTTTCACTCCCCTCCAAACCCCTTTCTTCTTTAATTCCCTGATTTACCCCCTTCTCCTGTCACTCACCCCCTTCAACCCCTTTCCTTTCACTACCCCCCACCCTTTCTGTCACTTCTGCGTTATCCCCCCCCCCATGTATTTGGTCATGATGACATCAGACTAAAACCCCAATCTCTTGTCATTCCCTCCTCACCACCTCTCATGCCACTTCCTCCTCATCCCCTCTTTTCACTCTCCCCCACCCCCCCATTTATTTGATGATGAAGATGTAAGACTCAACTCCCCTCTTCAGTCGACACTCGCCTATCACCCTCCCTCTCCTTTAACCCCCCCCCACCTCTTTGTTACTTACCCCATTACCCTCCTTTATTTGGTCATAATAAAATCAAACTAAGTCCCCCCCTCTCCTTTCTGTCCACTCACCCCCCTCTCATGAAATTCATGAAGAAGAAAGCCTGACGAAGAAAGGGGCAGGTTTTTGTATAATACTAGGGTTCATCCCATGAGCATTTCACGTGTCAACGCCACCATCTGCAAAATAATGCTTTAGTTTTTTCCCCACCTTCTCTCTCCCTCCTTCTCGCTCTTTCCCACTTTCTCTCTCTCTCTCCCTCCTTCTCGCTCTTTCCCACTTTCTCTCTCTCTCTCTCTCCCCCACTCCTCTCTCCCTCCCTTCTCTCTCTTCACTTAATACCATTATTTCATCAATTCTTTCCACTTCCCTCTCATCCAGCATTCTTTCTCCTCATGTCAACTGACTCTCTCTTTCTTCGTCTGCTTCTGTCTAAGGGGCTTATGCAGAGAGGATAGAGAATGGAAATAGCGCCATCTTTTGGCGAAAATACGCACCAGAGAAGCTTGTCCTGCAGAGAACATGGCGAGATTCACAAAATCCGCCACAGCAGGTTTCTTTAATTTAAAATTTGCCAAACACGTGGCGAGATCGGTAAATTCGCCATGTTAAGATAAGGTGGTATGCAAGTCGCATCGATGCGCTGGAACACGCCATTCTGCCCTATAATATAGCGAGTTCCAGGTCGCCAGAAAAACTTGGCAATTTTGATCCCATCTGTAAAATGAGGTAACGCCGCTTTCAGCATACGACCATAAGTTACTCCAATTCTGTGGCTATTTTCTTGCCGTTTTCACATTATATAACGTTCCTCTCTGCATAAGCCTCTAAATGTTATAGCTATCCGACTCTCCATATCTGCCACCAAGCTATGTGAGTTATGATTTCACCAATGAGCTACTGTATATCTCAGAGAGGGGGTGGACAAGATAATTGCAGAATATAGTAAAATAAGGGAATATTCACTCAATTAAAAAACCATCCCAAATTCAACTCTTCCCTTTGTTAGAATAAGCTGCACTCACATCTTCTCTGTACCTCCATTGGTCTTCATTTTTTTAAGAGGTTGTTGAGGTAAGCAAGCTGATGCTGGTACTACAAAACACTCCATGCTCTATGCTACCCAATGACTGATAGCTCCTCCTTGCAGGCTGCAGCATTTATAGCTAACCAACACTCTTTATGATATCACTGATCAGTTCATGTAACCTCACAATGCTGTTGTCAGCTGCCTACCTAGCCAAAGACAGGAATTATTTTATGGAGAGTAGCCCAGCCAGCCAGCCAGGAAACTTTAGGCACAGATTATTTTTAATAGTAGTGTGATACAGGTATATAAATATAAAGTATTAACCACTAATGTTAATTGTAGAGAAGTTATTATAGACTGAGCAACTGTGGTGTCTCTTTTTCTGCCAATCTGCAGTATGATCTGATCTGTGTGCCCCTTTGCCTATTCTGCCACTTTGCTTGCCTTTTGTGTCCCTTTATTTATGCCTGCCCCTTCCCTCTGCTTGCTTTCTGACTCTCTTGCATTTTGGTCTTTACTTTTATCATTTCCTTTTAATTGATGTGCAAAGCCTGCAGTGTAATGCCATATCTTCCCTTGCCCTGCTGGGGCAATATGACAGCAAGTGAAGGACGGGCGTATTTATATGGGAGGGGGGAATTCCCCCAGATTTCCTTTGAATGGGAAGAAATTATTTGCTGTCCTTGTTTCACCTCAGCTCACTCACCACGGCTCACTCACGTAGATACACATGCACCTGTTATTTTCCTCATATTTCATTTTAAATATAATGCACTTTTTTACACATCCTTGGAGTGCTCCCCGGGAAATTGTATTTTTGCTTATGTACTGTAGTGCCGACGAGTATTCTAAAACCAATCTGGGGCAATCACCAACAAGACCCAGGTACATACTGGGTACATGCTGAAAACATGCTGAGTACATGCTGCAACACTTCTGCAGACAGACTAATGGCCCATCGGATTAATAGCGGGGGTCCCTGGCAGTCCAATTCAAACTGAATGGGACTGCCAGGGACCCCTGCTGTGTTAATCCGATGGGCCATTAGTCTCTGCAGAAATGTCACTGAAATGTTTGCAGCATGTATGCAGCATGTACCTGGATCTTGTTGGTTATAGCCCCTGATTTTCCAAGGCAAGTTTAAGGCAAGTGTTAGAATACTCGTTGGCGCACCTGTAGATACGGCATGCGGTACAAATGGCAAAACTGTCCCTTTTTTGCGTTATCTGCTCCTCCTAATTAGCTAAATCAATTATAGTAAATAAAATAAGAAAAAAAACCTAGAAATATGTTTCACAGAAAATAGTATGCAAAATATCAATAGAGTTTAATGTTGTCCCATTCTAATTTTCTACATAATGCAATTTGCATCCTGCTTACTACAGTAACTTGTTTACAGGTATATAACTGGTCTGGCTAGTACTGATGTACATTTACAAGAACATTCTGTTACAGATATTTTATAGCTCTAAAGAAGTGTTAACAAAGTGCGTGATACAAATAAATAGACTGATAATTACAGATGTGCTTCCTGATATCCCAGCCCCTTCTATTAAAATGGACAGTACTGGAGTTCCTAATAAATCTTTTGGGGAAGATAATTTATTGCATGTCAAACAAGATACGTAGTGAATTTGCTGAAGGGCACCAGGAAATTCATTTATGTTGATAAAACAATGAGACAGATGAGAGAAAGAGAGTTATTGAATGTAATAAGTTAATTGCAATGAAATTAGAATCCATCAATGAGAAAATGCATTTGCTCAAGTGAATATATATTATAGTACAAAGAGAAGAGAAGACAAAATAGAGCAGAATATCCGAAAAAAACACATTCAAGTAATATTTTTTTATTATAACATTTGGACGATGTAAGACCAAGCTGAGAATGGTAATGTTGTTCTATATATATATATATATATATATATATATATATATATATATATATATATATATATATATGCAAATATAGCTGTATGCTCATCTGCATGTCTTAGGCAGGTCTGCAACCCCACCTTTCCCCATTGTCACCCAGCATACAGCACTTCCACTGCAGCAAGGGATTCTGGGAAATGACATGCAAATGAGCACACAGTGTCACTTTTTGCCTCAATAACCATTTTTAACATGGTTCCCTATATATATATATATATATGAAAACACAAAGTATACCGCATCAACACATCTTTAATTTTGGGCTTCCACAGCCCCCATCTTTGCATTTACTGCTTGAATTATAGTTATGCTCTATTTCCTATGCACAGAACTGCAGTTTGTGTATTAGTATGATATACAACAGATTTAGAGCTGCCTATATCGATTGATGATTTTTTGGTCTATATTTTGACCTTTTATGTGCCTTTGCCTCATGAATATGTGTTTAGGTAGATGTGAGTCCCCCCTCCTCTTTTAATCTTTCTCCCCCTGTTTTCATTTCACTATAATAAATTTTGTATTGTTATCACTCTTTCGGCATGCCCGTGTGCTTTTTCAAAAGAATACTTTTTTGTTGCATTATATATATATATATATGTGTGTGTGTGGGCAACAGGCCATGTCTATACATACTGCGCTATATGAATGCACACACAGCTGTCTCTTACACATACAAATGTACAATGTAATTCTATCCCTATATACCAATAGGGACCACATAGTATCTAAACAAATTAATAGTAATGTACACACTCTTACATTTCTACACCTACCCACACCATTGGTATACACTGCCACTCTACACACATCTTTTGTAAAGCGCTGTGGGAGCTTTATACATTTATATTTACACACATACACACACTCATAGACACACACACATACACACACATACAGATATAGTGGCCGTTATCCGGATATTTCTATGGTTTTATTCCTTGGGATACCCAGCTCATTGTGGGTGATTTCTTAAAATTTTCCCGCGTTAAAACGTGACTTTACTAGTGTTTTGATCGAGTGCAGAAAATGTGCATTTGAGCGTTTTCTGCAATACCATCGAGAAACTCAAGTGGGCGATCATGAGTTGTCTTAAAAATCTAATTGTTATTCAACCTGTCTTTTATTGCCATACAGTATTTCTAGTGTGTGTAATTTAATTTGAATATTAATGTTACAAATTCATACTGTATATTGTACATGGGAAATAAGTCATTTTTATAGATTGAAATGCCCTTAGAACTTTAGGTATAGTACTACTGTAAGTGTCTAGATAGTAAAAATATGAACAAACCATAAGTATATTTAATAAATGAACATTTTTATTTGTACAGGATAATAAAGGAAAAAGTTATTTCAAAGGATATCAGTATGAGAATACAGGATATGTACAAGAGAGGACACAGAATTTTACAGATCAAAAGCTTGTGACTTACTTCGGGCCTCAATTTAGCAAAAAGCACTGTCAACTATCATGACCATGGTCAGAAAAAACGTGTAAAGCGGAGTCCCCCCATTCAAAACAGAGTAAGAATTTTTGTTTTCATTCTGTAATTACTGTATTACTTGTATAAGCTTCTTGCATATCATAATATATTTTTTTGTTTACTTGTTTTATTTGCAATTATTTTAGAGCAAAACAAAATACTGTACTACTTTTAGAAGAAAATATAAAATCTTTGTTTTTTTCTCTTGCTGCTTTTATTACTCAAAGCGTCTTGCATATCAAAATACATTTTTTTGTTAATTTGTTTTCTTTGCAATTATTTTAGAATACTGTATACTGAACAGCATGTCATGTATTTGTTTTGACTTATTTTTGGGCCTAACAAATTGTTCTCTTTTCCATTACACTGTAAAATGGCAAAGCGTCTGGTAGACGAAATCAGCGAAGCTAATGATGAGCGCTGTGCAGCAACAGTCAAGACTGTTCTAGAGAACAGTCACAATATCACAGCATCTGAGACAGCATCAGGGTGAGGAGACGCCAATTGGTATGGAAATATGGACGTGTAAAGTAAGTGTCTTACTGTAATAAAGTACAGTATATTTCAATAGTATGCATAGTGACTGAACAGGGTTGATACTGTTCTGTTATTACTGTGCCGTAGTTACAATAGGACAGTACACGTAAAGTGTTGTACATTAGACTACTGTACTTTAGGTAAAAGTGGGGTTTGACTGTACAGTACAGATGCAGCCACCAGTATTCGGTCACTTGCCTGGGTAAAAACTAAGGCCTCTCACATTAGATGCCTCAACGTTTCTGTGAGATTCTGCAGTCAGACTAATGGACCATCAGATTAACACAGCAGGGGTCCTTGCAGTCCCACTCAGTTTGAATGGGACTGCAGGGACCCCCTGCTGTGTTAATCCGATGAGCCATTAGTCTGGATACAGAAATGGCACTGAAATGTTGCAGTTTATTGGGAGATTGCCCCAGATTTTCCAAGGCAAGTGAAAATCTGCACTCATACAGTATACGGTATGAGAGAGATAATGGTCACGAAAAGCAATTTTAAAGACATCCATCCCATACCTTCTAAAAGGATTTCCATACCAACTACATAGAAATGATAAGCCTAAAGCACCAACCGAATTACTACAATGGTGTCAGACCCAACTGCATTTGAACCCACAAACACTGCTTTTGTATGTCACAGCTCTAGTAGTGTGAGCAAAACCAGTTGATGGCTGGCAGTGCACCACTGTCTACTACTAATTTACCTGCAAGGGATAACTATTTTGTTGATTGTAACCTTGAAAGGACTTCAAGCACAAAGTAATAATATGTACTGATGGTTATGAGTTACAGTACTGAGGCCAGGTGAGATTAAATAAAACACAGATTTTCTGACACACCCAAGTAAAAATAGATCCAGCACAGAAAAAAAAGGAGATGCAGGGAGAAAGTAACATAACACAGTGAGATGGTGACTTGAGTTAGTAGTACTTCGAAGCTTATAAAGGATGAAGACAGCAGGCCATATTTACTAAGTAGTTTTCCACCATTAGGCACCTTCAAGGCTGGAATACATTACAAGCTATTCAAATAAATGGAATGTTAAGTGTCTTTCCGCTTCAAAAGGGGTGTAATGGTAGAAGACTGGTTATTATATATGCTTTCCAGAAGAGGGTAATGTAATTTGTACAGGTTTGATTGCTCAATGATAAGTGAATCTCAAAACTAAGTAATCTGTGACACTGGTGCTAGCCATCAGCTGGTTTTGCTCACACTAGTAGAGCTGCTATCCTGAAAAACAGAGGTTTTGTGGGTTCAATTTCTGATCTTGGTCGGACACTAGACCCAATTCCTCATATGGTGCCTTAGACTTGTCAACCCAATAACACTTGATGTGCTGTGGAGAGCCAGCAGAATCACTTCTTGCAGTTTGCAGAGTTTTATTTATTTTATAACAAAATATTTCAATTCAGTATGTGTCTGGCATTCTGGCAGATGGCACAGTGAATACTTGTGTCCCTGTTGTGTTATACCATGGCCACCTTTATGCATATCCTTCATGTATCACCAAAATCAGCATACCTGTAGTACAGTAGCTTCTTCCCCATGGCTTTAAATGAATACCATTTACTCTAGTTGACAGTTTAATGTTCGTTGTTTGGACTTTTAAAATGACTGATCTGATTGCGGATTTTCAGTGATTGATAAAAACCCACAAATTCATATTTTTGAGACTGAGCATGTGATAGGAATTTGCAAATTTGAAGCAGATTAGGGGTGAATGTGTCCCCTCCTCTTCTTCACCTTTTTTGGATGTCTCTTTTTTGGATGTCTCTTTTTTGGATGTCTCTTTTTTGGATGTCTCTTTTTTGGATATGTTTGTAGATTTATTAATTTCTCCTTTCTTCAGCAACATTTCTTTGTTTCTTAGTATCCCAAGAATTTAGTCAACCTATGGTATTAATCATAAGCCCAAATGGTTCATGACTGGTATCGTATATACTGTCCATATAGTCCAAAATGTCTGTTTGATTCCCAATATTAATATGAGAGATTTTGGAAATCAGCTAATTCATGAATAGCTGTGGCACACTTCACATTTATCATAATGTATTAAAAAGCTTCAAGAGATATATAATAATATCCATTTAATAATTAACTATACTTAGATAGGACATAGCATTTATATATTTATAATATTGAGACAAATTTATATATATTTTTTTGATTTTTTTTTAATCTTTATTGACAATCATTGGCTTAAAAATATACTGTATATAATCCGAATTACAATATTATCTTACATTCAATCTGAATAGAACACAAAATTAAAGCCTATTACGAACGTTAAAATGTAAGCTCTAGTTATTATACAGTATCTAATTAATATAACTACACAGTAATTGATGAATTTTGAAAGATACTATTTTTCACATATATACCCATGTGTTACACAATATGTATGATATTAAATGTAATGTGAAGTATTGAATATTTACACCAATAGGTTCTTAGCAATAACATGATTGCTTATATAGTATGTGCTATTAAACAATTTTTTTTAGAAAGTTGATTGGATGTGCCAGTGTATGTTCGGTATTTATTTTATATGATCACGCAGGTGATTAATTAATCCTTGGATGACAGTATTGATGAAGGTATTGATTGTGATGATTTTTACTTGTAGATTATATAACTATTGAACATACACTGACACAATTAAATGTATAGCAAATTTTGCAACTAAGGCAGTACTAACAATGTTTTTCTGTATTTTGAGTTCAAGAGAATATCAAGGGTTAATTATAATGTTTTAGGAAGTTCGGCAAGTATAGATGTTATTTAGATGAGCATTTACTGTATTAATTCTTAAGTGATATCACATGTTTAACTTGTATGTGATTAATGATGGGACTATTTAAGTTTGTACCAGATCTAACTCCCATTCAACATGCCCCTGAAGAAGCGGAAGGATCCGTGAAACGCGTAAGGTGGAGTTTGCCCGATTCCCACGCATGCGCAAAATGTGCAGGATCTACGTGCACTTCACTTGCAACCATCCGGGATCTCCCGAGACGTGACGTCACACCCGGCTTGTGTCTGCGACACCATCGCTTCTCGCGAGAGAATCTACCGGACATTCGGGATACTGGGAGACCCAGAACAAGTAGAAGGGAAGCGAGCCATCCAACCGTCCAGCTAACCACACCGGAAGATCATCATGCCCCAGCGGGTCTGGAGAGCATAGTGTTGGGACTCCGGAACGGTTGCTGTTAGCGGGAAGTGTCTGCCCCTGTGTTATTATCACGTTGTACTGTGCATGTCCTTCTTGGGTCTAGTAAGTAGGATTCCAATTTTTGTTTGACACCGTGAGGAGAGGAGCTGTTTTTAATCATCATTGTTTTTAATAAATGTATTTTTTGTTCATCTAACCTTCTTGCCGAAACCATTATTAGGGAACTCACCATTCCCTACCCCTTGACTTATTGAATGTAATTTAGCAGTATTACACTATTATTTTTGTTTCCCTTTCTTCTTTATGTGCTGAATTCGACCAATTCATCTTCCACTGGATCCAAGGAACATTGGAGATTGAGATTCGTTTGTCATCAACATTTAACCAAGGATGTGTTGGAGACGTAAATCCCGTTGCAGCATGTGTGCGGAGCGTCTCCATTGTAGGCTCCCACAGCAGGGTTTACTATTTTTAATCTCTGGTGCGCATTGTGTGCAATTTTGTTCTTTACTTAACCAAGGACTTTTGATATTGGTACCATTTTTATTTCACATTATTTATTTATTTTTGTTTTTCATGCACATTTATGACATTTCACTTTGGCGCCGTTAGGTACTGTAACATTTTTTCAGATTAGAATTTCTGCAATAATATCATCTATCTCTACAAATTTTGTAATGGGTAGGCACTGTTATCATTACAGATGCAGCCAGCTTCATCTACAACCTGTCATACCATATGTACTGGTGAACCGTGGACCAAACATGGAGTACTCACGGAAAAGTGCAGCACAGGGGGAAATTGCCCATCAGGATTAACACAGCGTGGGTCCTTGTTTCTGAATGGGATTCGTGCTGTGTTAGTCCTACGGGGCTGCATCGGTCTGTAAGAGATACGCAGTGAGAGTAAATAGAATGTCACTCTCTCTGCACACCTCTAACAAGCGATCACACTGCTTTTGTTTTATTATGAGAACATAGTATTGAAGCAGGGGGTCTCCAGAGAATAAGCGCATTAATATCTTGTCCGGGGAGCACCTGCTTCCCGAGTTACAGACCTCGGTATGTGCCATATCTCCATGAAGTTTAAGGGGCCTACAGTATTCTAGAAGCCGTCATAATTCAACTCACTGGGCCTGTTACACCGTCATTTTTTTTAGTGTATTTATCACGGTATTTAGAAAGCCTTTATGAAGGCTACTAGAATAGGCCTCTTTCCCCGACCAAAATTTACTAGGATCGGCGATGTGATATTCGCAGCTATCAAAAGGTCTCACCCGTGGAACTGCAGCGATCTAACCAAGCTGCATACAGAGCTGCACAGAGAGAGCCACCTCTCCCTGTTCATATCTCTCCAGCGATCACAGGGTTTTAATTAAAAAATGTATTACTCGTGTATGTGACCAGGGGGTCCCTGGGGCAAAACCACATTGATTTGATTTCCGAGCACCCCCTGCTTCCCAAGATACAGGCCCTGTTATGGGGTGCTGGTATCTCCTATACATTTAAATGCCTTGATCACGTGACACAAGACATTTAAAAGCATAGAAGATACCGGCACCCCATAACGGGGCCTGTATCACGGGAAGCAGGGGGTCCTCAGACCTGAAATTAATGCGGTTCTGCTACGAAGACCCCCTGCTTACGTACACTTGTATTAAAATTGTTATTAAAACAACTTCATTACGGGCTTCAATGAAAGGGTTTAACTGCAATAGCCTGTTTATTAGCAGCAGAGGGGGTGGATGAAGGGGGCAGTAGCACCAGGGTGGGTGGTTAGGCCTGCTGGGAAGGTTGCGGGAGGAGTTAACCCCTTCAATACCATAGCAGTGTGAACTGCTATGGTAATGAAGGGGTTAACTTGTCCCGCTACCCCCGGAAGACCTAAACACCCACCCTTGGACTACTACCCCTTCACCCAATCCCTCTACCCCAATAAACAAAAATTACACAACAACCCTACTACCCACCTCCTCTCCCCCAACAACCCACCTCCCCAATACATACTGTACAGTACAGTACTGGGCAAAATTACTATTATTCAGAAATGGATAATAGCTCATTTGCCCATTCAAAATCAAACATTAGCCTGCCAGCATAAATAAAGTAAATACAACTTCTACTTACCCCTGCCATGATGAAGGGCATCCTCATCACCATACTCCAGGTCCATATCCTCCGTTGGCAGCAAGATTACAAGAAAAAATACAATCTAATGGCCCTTAACCCCTTAATCACTTTAGTGGTTAATAACAGGTATAATAATTAAGGGGTTAACTCACCCTCACCCACTACCCACCCGGGAGGCCTAACCACCCACCCCGGGCCCAAAATTCCCTCCTTCTATCCATTGATTGGCACAGTGGTACATCATGCCCAAATAATATAATCATAGCAAACGTTCAAACTTTTTGTGGCTACAAAATCAATTTTACAAAGTCTGAGGTTCTCTGCCATAGTACAGGACATGGGATCCAGTTGTCCTGTTTAAAATCACTAAATACTGTATTAAGCATTCAGCTCCGCTTGAATTTACAGAAGTTGTACGATTTAACTTTTACCCCCACTTTGAGTAAGATTGATAGAGAAATCTCTGGGTGGATTAATCTTCCATTATCACTGTTCAGCAGAATTGCCCTAATCAAAATATGTTTTTTTCCCCCCAAACATATTTGATTTTTACACTTTCCCTCTCTTATTAAGAAAAAATATATTTCTAAAATACACCAGAACTTTACCAATTTTATTGAGAATAAAACATATGATAAGTGTAAATCGATAACAGGTCGATGGGGAGAACAGTGGGGGTTAAATCTTCCAGGTGTGGAGATTTTAATCTTTTATCATTAATGAGATATATTAGATACTGGTTGTTTTAGAATATAGAGTTTGTCAACTTTAAATTTTAAGGACAGTTTGCTCTCCCATATTCTCTGAGATCTTTGCCTTTCCTCAAGAACATGAGCAATCTAAATTTTATACTGAAGAGTGTCCTCTTCTGAGACACTGTTGTGGCATGGCGAATAATTAGAAAATACTTCAAATTGTCCCCAGACATATCTAAATTTCAGCCGTAGTTGGAAATCCAGAATTTGTGAAAGCCCAAGATCACTACATTTCGAAGAATTGGGCTATTAAAGGACTGATTCATATCTCCATTTGTTTTGGTTTAGGTCAGCAGACCTTCCCAAACTTCCAGCAACTCAAAGACAAATACCAACTGTTAAAAAAACTTTCTTTGCCTTCCTCCAATTGAGACATTATGTGACTAGTTTGATAAGGGGGAAGCCATCCATATTAGATGATAATACTCTGGAGGCTGGCTTAAGCCATCCCTTCAATCAGATTTAGGGGCCTATGCAGAGAGCAGCGCTATTTTGAAATTCGCCATTTTTTGGAGAAAATCGCGCAGAAAACAGCAGAAAATGGCGAGTTCCGAAAAACGCGCCAATTTTTCTTTTCTATTTCTAAAACTCGCCTCGCAGCTGGCGAGAACCTCAATCTCGCCAGTTTTAAAAATATCCTAATGCAGAGAGGCGCGAACGGCATCTAGCGGCTGTTCGCGCCAATAAAATGGCGCGATTGTCTCCTTTTTGCCTCGCCAGAAAAAATTGGCAAGAAGCTGCCGCTCGCGGCCATTGCAAAGGGAAAAAAAAGGCGCAATTTTTTTTTTACACATTTCTGTAGCGCGCATCTCGCCAATTTAAACTCGCCAGACGCATTCATGTTAAACATAGCAGAATTCGCACATTTCTGCATATGGAGAATAAAACTCTCCAAAAAAGCTACTTTTTAATAAATTCGCCAATTTTAAAATTCGCTGCTCTCTGCATAGGCCCCTTAATCTCCTAAACCAAATTCAATCCTTTGGTAGAAATCTGCACTGGGATTCATTGGAAGCATCTGCTTGCCAAATGGCAGATAGATTTCCCAGATTTATTGGATCTGGAAATGTTGATCAAAGGGTTTAGCAATGTCCAATCCATTACTCAGAACACACATCTGAGAGATACAGATGAAGATAGTGAAGTGGGCATTTCTGACTCCAGAACAATGAAACAAATTCCAACAAAATGCACTAATGTGTAAAACATTGTGGTAGTATAAATGTCAATATTTCACATTGCCTGTGGTTCAGCAAAAAAATAAACAAATTCTGCTATAAGTCTTCTTAAACACCATGTTTAAAACAAACTTCTCATATTACTTTAAAGCAGTGCTATTTGGTTAAATGTAGGTTTGGAAAATTATGACGTTTTAGCGGCAGAAAAACTAATAGTGGTAAATTTGATGAAACCATGCCATCCAGCGATTTCCTTTTTATTTTATCCCTTATGAATGGGGAAGAATTTGATTCAATGGATAATTCCACTCAGACAACAAGTACATTTTTAAATAAACAGAAACCCCTACTGCAAATATTACTTTCAAGGAGGTGATGATAACCTTTAAATATTCAGATTGGGTATCCATTGCATTGCTGGAAGGGTAATGGAAAAGATTAAAAGATTTATACATTTTCACCAGGAAATGTACATTACTGATTGCCTGAGAGAGAAATAAGGATCAAACATTATCTTCTTTCCTCTCTTCATCTTTCCCTATTCCTCCAATCCTAACAGCTCGTTACTAAATTGATAAATAAGAGAAATGCAATTAGCTTTTTCACCCTTGTCAAGCAGAAATTGATAAGAAACATGAGAGGAGGGAACTATGTTTACTGCAAGTTAATAGTATACCTGAATCTCTTCACTCTGTAAACACACATTCTTTGTTTTCATATGAATATATTTCTATATCTCTGAACTGTGATCACAGACAATAAAAGAAATATATAAAAAAAAAAATCTAATGTTCATTATTTTTACATTTAGTAGGTTGATGGAAACAAATTTAATCAGTGTTCATTCGTATATACGTAAAATAATATGTAATTGAAATATGGCACATACTGTACAACATCTATCTATCTATCTATCTATCTATCTATCTATCTATCTATCTATCTATCTATCTATCTATCTATCTATCTATCTATCTATCTATCTATCTATCTATCTATCTATCTATCTATCTATCTATCTATCTATCTGTCTACCTGTCTGTCTACCTGTCTGTCTACCTGTCTGTCTACCTGTCTGTCTGTCTACCTGTCTGTCTACCTGTCTGTCTACCTGTCTGTCTGTCTGTCTACCTGTCTGTCTACCTGTCTGTCTACCTGTCTGTCTGTCTGTCTACCTGTCTGTCTACCTGTCTGTCTGTCTGTCTACCTGTCTGTCTACCTGTCTGTCTACCTGTCTGTCTACCTGTCTGTCTACCTGTCTGTCTACCTGTCTGTCTACCTGTCTGTCTACCTGTCTGTCTACCTGTCTACCTGTCTGTCTGTCTGTCATTGTTCCATGTTTGTCTTGTCCTGTATGTCCTAATTGTTTGCATTTAACAGTGTTGCATTATAATTTTTTTTCCTTTCTCTTTCACTTCACACATGTAAATCCCTGCTGTGGAGCTTGAAGCTAAAGATTGGACTCTCCTCCATTTGGACATTGTCACAATTCTTGGACTCCACATTGTTCCTATATTGGACTTTAAGGCGCCGGTTTGTATTGTTGTTTTTTAGTTATGCACGTATATGACAATTGCAGTACAGTACATGCATCGATAAGTGGGAAAAAGGGAGTGCTTCACTTTAAGTACATTTTCACTTTACATACATGCTCCGGTCCCATTGCGTACGTTATTGCGGGGTATGCCTGTACTGTAATTAAAAACATACAGGTATATTTTTAAAAAAGCAGCAATTTATTTTATTGGTGGGTGCAGTAAGTACAAAAACATTAATGGTGTCCAATACAGTAAAAACATTGACAGTATGAATACAATCTACAACAATCAACATTATTTTTATTGGTGGAGTACTGTAAGTAAAAAAACATTAATGGTGTACTGTAATTAAATACATACATGTATATTTAAAAAAACATATTAGAATACAATTTAAAACAATGAACAAGTCAGAAATGAATCAACATTTTAACAGACGACCAATCACAAAGCGAATTTAATCCCCAGAAGATTGTCCTTCCAGGGCCGATACCTTGTATGCCGCAAAATGCCATTAATGGAGTCTCGCACGATTTTCATTAAAGGATCGGTAATTGAAAAATAGCGCCACAATTCCTCCACAATAGTCTATCTTAAATTTTCAGGAAGAGCCTTTTTCTTGCGATTCACTTCGTAGTTTACATTGTGGGCCCACCCTAAGTACAACGGGTATGGCACGTGGTGCTTGAAAATTAACAAGGCATGCCCTGGGGTATACAAGCACTTGCAAACCTATACTTCTCCCTGAGTGGCTGGGGCAGCTCGTGCAGGATGATGTCGGGCACCGTCTCAATGCAAGCGTATGTGGGTTGGATTCTGGGAGCGGGTGTTCTTCTGGGAGCTGGTGTGCTTGTGGCGGCGGGAGAGGGTAGGTTGTCTGGGAGGATGCTTTCCTCCTGCCTTGGTCTCCTTGTCAGTGTTGCCTCCTGGCGTGGTCTTGACGGGGTTGTCATGGCATCCTCATCAACGGCATACATGAACACATATTCTTCTGATGGGTGGGTGAGCTTGGCGATGGAAGGTTGAAGGTCCCATTCATCCCATCCATGCCACCCTCCTGCTCCGGCGTCCGAGATACAGGGGCATGAACTCCGAGCAAATTATGTATCCCCGCTATGTCAGTCTCTATCTTCTCCATCCGTTGATCCATCTTCTCCATCTGTTGATCCATCTTTTCCATCCATTGATCCATATTTAGCATGGTCTCTAAAAGAAGATCTACCAGCATAGAGTTCCCAGGGATATCGACACTTAATCCATTCAGCATGCGGTCTAACGAGCTGGATCTTGTGCATGAGGTGCTGTGGACATCTGCTGTGGACATCTGGGTGGATGGGTGCATAAGAGGATGAGATGGGGGTTCCCTGGAGATAAGCGGCAGCATCGTCGAAGAGTGATGGAGAAGGTGCCCTGGGGATTTCCGGGAGAAAAGCGGCAGCAGCGGTGAGGAGTGATGGAGAAGGTGTCCTCTGGGTTTCCGGGAGAGAAGCGGCAGCGGCGGTGAGGGCTGATGCAGAAGGTGACCATTTGTTTTGATTTGAGTTTACATCACCGAATTTCTTCTTGACATAATAAGGCTTCTTTAAAGCCTTACCTGTAGCTTTTGGAGTCATCAGAAGGTTTTCTTTATTAGCCTTAGTCTGTCGCTTTGGCCTTTGCTTGGAAACGGCTGCCGCCTTTCGCTTTTTCTGCATAACAGGCACAGCAGAGGCGAGTGTGTTCCTGCGTCCGTAGAATTGGGGTTGATCCATGGAAGCAGATGGCACAATGCAGTATCTGGACAAGGGCAAGTTCAGATACAGATCATCGAGTGGGAGGCTATGCAATGTGTGTCACCTTTTATGCATGGCGACGAGGTGCAGGTGTTAAAAGTGTGCGTATTCTAATGTGAGTCATTAAAGTATAAATACACCATCCATTTTGTGGATTCACTGCACATTGAATACACATCGACTAAACATCGAATATACATTCTTGTGCTTGTATTTAATTAGACATGCAGCGATGCCTGTTAAAAAGATTTCTAAGGATCTCAGCATGAGAATAAAGGAGATGTTCATGAGAGGACAACGAATTGCGGATATTCAATGCTGGCTAAGTACTTCTGGCCTCGTTGTGCCAGCAGCAACCGTGAGCTATCATGCCCATGGTAAGACCAAAAAAGTAAAGAGGACACCAACGGTAACTACTGCGTAAGTACTGTACTGTACTGTATCTATCTATTATTATTGTTATCGCTGTATATTTATATAACTCTATTCTATACAGTATTTATCTATTTTTATTGTTATCGCTGTATATTTATATAACTCTATTCTATACAGTATCTATCTATTTTTATTGTTATCGCTGAATATTTAGATAACTCTATTCTATACAGTATCTATCTATTTTTATTGTTATCGCTGTATATTTATACAGTATAACTATTCTATTAAAGTAAAATCTATATTTGGCCATACTGTAGGCCTGAGCATAAATGTACCTGTACTTCTCTAGGCGTGGACCAGGATGCATTGTCATCTTTTATGGTACAGTATAATAATGCACAAAGTCACATTCCTTAGCCTTAAGCACTGTACTGTACTATTGTAGTGTGCATTATTTTGAGCACTTTTCTTTTCTTGTTACAGGAATCATGAATAAAGCTTTTTTCCAAGAGCAAATAGTGCCTGAGATTGTGGAATACATCAGACAATTCCCAGATTGTCACCGTTTCTACCAGGACAACGATCCGAAGCACACTGCATCAACTGTGCATTCTGTATTCTTGCCTGCGGTATCTACTGGGTGAAGACGCCAGCGGAGTAAGTACGGTAACCGTGTCTCGTTTTTTCACACTGTTTACTGTGTATCTCTTTAACTAATTCTCCTTTTTCCCCCTCCAATGACAGATCGCCAGACTTCAATCCTATCAAAATGGTCTGGCATCAGCTGAAGGACCATATCCGAAAAGTGGTGAAACCCTCAAAAAAGGATGAGTTGGCGATTGGCATAATGAGTTTTTAGAATGATGTGTTCACCGTGGAACAATGTAATAAATATATTGACCATATTGCGACTGTGTTGCCCATTGTGATAGAGCGTAATGGGCAAGAATCAGGAAGGTAATATAGTACTGTATTGTAGTATGGTAAGTACAGGCACACCAAGTACAGCATGATAAAGGTAAGTATGGCACAGATTGTTTTATAGTATACAGTATACAGCATGCACTTTACTGCACTAATTTTTAATTTTTAGAGAGAGCTGCACTACCAATCTTGTTACAAAGTATTTTACAGTACAGTAGTTCCAGTATACAGTAGTTTGACAGTAGTAACTGCATACAGTAGTCCAATATGGAGTTGTTTTATTG
Organism: Ascaphus truei; assembly: GCF_040206685.1. NCBI lineage: Eukaryota > Metazoa > Chordata > Amphibia > Anura > Ascaphidae > Ascaphus > Ascaphus truei. The sequence goes on from NC_134486.1 coordinate 19,421,938, forward strand.
TACACAATGCAATTATATGCACTTAAATGCACTAATTTTTACTTTCCTTTTCAGAGACAGCTGGCTGCACTACAAAAGGATGGGTGGGGAGGGGGGTATCATGTGTAAATTGTATGAACTGTATGTATAGTGTATCTACAGTCATGATTCACACAAAGAAGATAAACACTGAAAATGATTATTTGTATTTTTTATTCCTGATAAAATAAAATAAATATTTCATTACATTCACATTTTTTTTCTTTGAACTTTAAATTCACTGTGAATGTGTGAGGAAAGGGATTCTTCAAGAAGGCTTACATTTTTATTCATTGGTTACATAATCAGATTAACATATTCAATTCGAAAAGGGTTTATCACAAGTGTGCATGCGTTACCGTAAACAAAGCCTCAAAGGGTTAGAGGGGGGTCATCATAATGGATTAGCATAAGGGATTAGCCAAGCATTTGAAAATTAATGTGAAGTTATACATGCATGTGGATTAATGATCAACTAGGTCCCTTTCCAAAGAGGATTACATGCAGGTGCAGAGATGTGATGCTCGGCTCGGGACGATTAAAAACACAAAGCCAAGCTTTTGAAAATGAATGGTTTTCGAGAGGTGTCAATAAGAAGTTGAAATCCTTGAGCCTTGTGTTTGTATGCGGGTGGGAGGGGGTTAAAGCTGCATGAAGGATTAGCAGTTCTGTACTGTAGTTCAAAGACATATTTTCAACAGGTCATCATAATGTTTTGATCCCCAGACCCCCAAATCAATAAAATTTACATAAGCATGTGAATGACCAGTGTCAAATTAAAAAGCTGCAGTACCAATAGAATATCAGAATTGTTCTGCAGGCAGACATGTCTGGAAACAAAACATAAAAAAAAAAAATAATAATATTTTTTTCCAGACTTGAACTTTCACATGATTGTGAAGTTATACACGCATGCACATTAATCATCAACTAAGTCCCTTCCCAAAGAGGATTACACGCAGGCGCTGAAATGTGACACCAGGCTCCGTATGTTATACACGCAGGAATGTGATGACAGGTTTGGGATTATTGAAGCCAGAAATCCATCTGGCTGGTAGAGGTGTACTGAACTGTAGATGAAATAGTACTTTAGCTGTGTGTGTGCGGGGGCGAGAGGGAGAGCGCTGTACACTACCGACACGCTTTATTGCGCATCGGCCAGATCCGCAAGCCGGGAGATTTCCCGGCTTGCTAGTGGCTAGTGGCCGCCCCTCGGCGTGCCGCGCGTCATAGACGCGCGGTCACGCGTCTTCGGGAGCCTGCGCCCCCTGCACGCGCGTCCAGGGCTCCCCGAGGGAGCCCTGGTTTCCCGCGATGTGGGGGACGGCGGCAGGGGGTTCCGGGGGACCCGGCGGACCCGGCGTACCCGGCAGCGGTAGGGAGAGCGCCCCGATCGGAGGGCGCTCTTCCGCTGCTTCGGCGCGCGCCCGTCACCCTCGGGCGCGCGCCAGGCTACTGCTGCGGCCAAGAACGGGCAAATGCTCGAATAAACTTGGCCGCAGCAGTATGCGCCGAAATGTGATATTGTAAGACGCCTATGCGTTTCAACAATGTTCAAATGAGACATACAGTACTCTACGGTACACGCATAATATAAAAAGAGTATGAAAACAAGTAAAAGTACTGATTACAAAATACTATAATACAGTACATACAGTACTGTATAGAAATGTGATCATTTTATATTCGAAGAAGACGCGACGCTATATTTTTGTAATACTGTATACTGTAAATCCTCCATTTTACAAATACTGCATGCGCACACACAGACATAATGCATTAGACATGCATTAGACTTACAGTATTAGACTTTTAAGACAACAGCTCACAAACGCCCACCTGGGTTTTTAGACGGTATTGCATTATAGAGGACAGCGCTAACATACCTGAAAGCGCTACGGAAAACAGAAAATATACCGCATCTGGCCACGGTTAGCAGAGCGCCGCAGATCCGGCCGCATTAGGATAAAGGCGGCCGCAACTGTACAGTAATTCAGACTTTTACAGATGTAGTAGTGAGACCAACATACAACTTGTTACATCCACGTGATACAACTTGTTACATCCACGTGATACAACTTGTTACATCCACGTGATACAACTTGTTACATCCACGTGATACAACTTGTTACATCCACATTTTAGAATATAAAAAACGGAATCCATATTACATATAACCAGTGGTCGACAAATCACCAAAAAATCTACTCGCCGAACAAAAAAATCTACTCGCCACCTAGTACCACACGTGTGCTGCTTGGGTCAATAGGAGCTCGCCACGATGTTAAATCCACTCGCCCGGGGCGAGCAAATGTATAGGTTTGTCGAACACTGCAAATAACAATAAATTTATATGAAGCACCTGCCACGGAAGATTCGTCCACTACATTGTTATTGTCCCCGATGCTGTAGCTCACCTGCTGGTTCAGGAGGTCTGAGTGGCTCTGCAGTTGTAGTTTGGGAGCAGCAACAGGGCAGGCGTTCCCCATCTCTTTACTGTGCAGCGCCTCCATCCCATGAGGATCCTGCTGAATGCAGGATGGTCCTCAAAGGCAAAACTCCTCTCCAATAACCACACACAACAGCTGGTCCAAAGGCAGGTTTATTGCAGCATGATAGTTCTCCAGCCCTGGAGCAGACCCCAGGGGCTTGAGGTCCCAAGAGTCCCTCCCAATTTCCTTGACCCTCTTGTAGGGGAAAAAGTATAAATCTGTCCCATAATCAACAACCTCAATTTGGTGGTGTCAGCTATTACACCCGGGGGGAAGGGCTTGTAACCCCGCCCCAAAACAGGTCAGTCTAGGTACTGACAGGCATCACACCATATACATGAAACCCAGTCATGACACACTAGTTATGACACTGTAACCGCCGGTTCAGGCCTGCCCCTGGATAAGCAACATAGTACCCATCCAGGCTGCAACTGCAGGCTAGGCCCTGCGCAGGAGTTTAACCGCAACACTTTTCCTATCAGGACTTATAGTGTTGAGGCCAGTAGAAGGATATAGCCAGGGGCACTTGGCTACACATATTTATTAGAATAAATACATGACCAAATCTTCTATATTTAATATTACTATCTGCTCCAACTAATTTTGTCTGTGACATACTGTGGGGACATGTTTTTCATCTAATATATATATATATATATATATATATATATATATATATATATATATATATATATATAACAAGCAGAAAAAGAAAAAAGCAGCACCTCTATTATGATTGATCAGTAAAGTGAATAAACTAACTAAAAAGGAATAAAATTAAATAAAATGTAAATAAACGGTATAAACTATATGGTAATAAAAATAATTAGTAGCACAGATCAATATTAAAACTGTAAACCATAAACATAAAAATGAATTGTTAAAAATACAAAAAAATATATATATCAAAAACAAGAAAAAAAGAGAGTGTAAAAACCAGTCCTCAAAGATAAGTCCAATAATGATGTGGGTTCCGGTATGGAGGGTCTCCGGCAGCTCTCAGTGTGGACAAACCACGTCCACAGTGAATCTAAGGGAAAAAGGGAAGAGAGAGCGCACGCCCATAGCGTAAAATTGTATTTTAATGAGGGGAGGGGGAAAGGGGGGTAAAAAATGCACTCACAAGGGTACAATAAAATCTAGCATTGCGTGATATAATCACCACCATCCGGTTAGTGTCTGCAGCGTCTTGGGGCAGTCCCAGTCTTGCAGTATCAGTATCGTAGTCCCAACAGATGTCCAGGGCAGATGGTATTTAATACAGCTGTATTAGAATCCTGGAAGATGGCTCCGTGTAGTACAGGCTTCTGCAGCAGTTGCGCATGGATCAGTCCGTTCCAGCGCTCGGTGATGACGTCAGTGTCAATGCGTCTGATGTAATTACGCTCCCTGACGCGTTTCGTCACTCTCGGGTAACTTTCTCAAAGGGAAGTGTGGAGAAGGGGAAGGTCCGGTATTTAAATACACAACCTGATCATATCAATTACCTTGAACGTCCCCCCTCTCAGCTGAAGGTACTTGGTGCTAATACATTAGCAAGTATATATATATATATATATATATATATATATATATATTTATATATATAGTAAACAAGAACAGATGGCACAAAAATATAAAATATAGGTGCTTATCCCATAGGTATTGAATAGGTAACAGAGTTCCTTTCCAGGCAGACCAGGAGATCCAGGACCACGCAGCAAGAAAAGGGACAGCACTCATGGTAAAGTCCAAAACGATGTATTTAAAAGGCACAATCAACCTCTTTTGACGTTTTGGTCCTAACAACAGGACCTTTCTCAAGGGAGTGCTCATAACCAATATGAACAAACCACCAATATATATACCCACACCCAAACTATCCACCATGTGTGATCCGCTGAAAGCCTACCTCACCCATCCAGCACAGCTGTCTGCAATTATGTCTGGATAGGAGGATGATGTCATAATTGCGCACCTGACTCCCACTGCCGTCGACAGACAAGGAGCATTTACTGTAGTCATGGAAACCACCCATGTAAACAAAGAACCATAGCGCATGTGTCGCGCTGTCAGTGTAGCCGCACTGCAGTCTAAGAGCCTGACATGGCTCCGGGTGGTCCCCAGTAGCTCCGCCCAGACTGAAGGTGGCGTGGACAGATCACAGGCAGCAAAAAATGAGCTCTAATAAGGTGAATCACCAAACAAAGTGCACCCCAACAGTGAAAACACAATGGGATGTAAGGAGTGTGGGAAGGGAGGGAAAGGAAGGGAGAGGGTAGCAAGCAACATACAAGGGTATGAAAGACAAAGGAAAACACAACAGGAACAGTAAGGGCAGGAAGGGTGGGGAAAAATGACAAAAAATGCAGACAGAGAAATTATAAAAATAAGAACAGTGAGACACATTGAGATATCAGATGCAAATGGCAACAGGTAGAGCCAGAGCATGGGGGAGAGCAGAGGATTAGGTAGAAATGCAAAAAAAAAAAAGTTAGATAAAGCATCCCAGTCTGAAGTCCTCATTCAAGCCATATGGTGCCATGGTCTTCAGATCGTAGATGGTTTTTGCCTCCAATTGCAGCATCTGCCTATTGCGATCCCCACCATGTGCATAGGTGTTGGCTTGCAGAATCGGCATACATTTGAGTGACGAAAGACTATGTCGATGTTGCTTAAAATGTCTTGCCCCCGGGACACTGGTTGATTGTGCCTTTTAAATACATCGTTTTGGAGTTTACCATGAGTGCTGTCTCTTTTCTTGCTGCGTGGTCCTGGATCTCCTGGTCTGCCTGGTAAGGAACTCTGTTACCTATATACTATATATATATATATGATCCATATCATTATGTTTTCATTGTCTTTTGGAGATTTAAAGAAAGTAGGTGAGTTCTTATTTGCAAGGGCTGGGCCTTCTTTCAAAATATGCTTGGTTCTTGGCAAGCTGTGGATAACAGGATCAAATGTCATAATAGGATCAAATGAGTCTATATGCCAGTGTTTTTTTATAATAGAGACAATTTGTTTATATTGTTTACTATATTGAATAATACAGTATATTCAGGAATGTCTGAGAAGCATTGGTTGCCATATTTATTCGTACGGTTAGATATTCAGTTTAGTTTGATTAGGGTTTACAGTATACATATAGACATACTCTATAGACATATACTGTATATTCCCAGTATACAGTAGAGAACTCCTCTGGAGTTTCTAAAAGGTCCTTAGCAATATAGCTCCTAATAAAAAAGTAATAATAAAGATTACTAGATCTCAACCCAAGTCAGAAATATTAGAACAATTGCGACCAGGTCGAATAAACTGTCCTTTGGCTATCCCTTTGATTAAAGATCTGGAATGACAGCTGGCTGCTCTCAATAATGTATTATGTGAATTTGGTTCCGTATAAATGTCTGTTTGCACACATAATGACAAATCAATATAGAGATATAGATCGAAAAAGCTGATATGATGGTGATTAAACTCATTAGTCAATGCCAAATTTAAAGTATTGTCATTTAAATAGGAAATTAACTTCAACAGGGCTTCCTCTGGTTCATCACAAATAAACAACAGATCATCAATAGAAAGCCAGTAAAATATTATATTGTGAAAAACAATCATTTTTATCTCAAAACATGTGGATACCCTCCCACCAACCCAAAAAAAGATTGACTTAGCAGGAGGCAACACAAATGCCCATTGCAGTGCCACTTGTTTGGAGACCAAAAGCATCCTCAAACAAAAAGAAATTGTGTGTCAGTATAAAGTGAATGGGGTCTCAAATTAATATTCTCTGTACAGATGAAAAGTAAATCTATTTAAAAAGTGATGCGCTGTAGTGCAATATAAAAGAATACACTGTTACAATTATTTGGTCTACAGGGAACAAATATTAAAAAATGTGTGTCATTTATTTAATAGTAATTTATGTGATAGTGTAGATCTGTTCATGGTAACATAGCCTAATAAGAAATGAAATAATAATGACAGTCTTCTTATTTCAGGTGTAATGCTAGCATGCCATACAGCCACATAAAAAATTATATAATTTCATAGTGACCAATAGTGTGTTCCACATCTTTATGTTGTGAATAACAGATTCCTCTAAATCAGTGCATGTTGTGCTTTAGGAACTTTAGATATCAGAAAGATCTGATACATAGCTGAAAAATGTAATCCTGACAAGGGTAAGATACACTTTTATTGACTATAGTGTGCACATTGATTGCAAATTTGAATATCTGTGCCCCCGTTGAGGGCATAGATAACCACAGTGACAATCAATGTATTTAATGGCTAGTGTTTATTTTTATTGTATTGCACTGTGTATTTTATTTATTTGTGGTACATTTTTATGCAACACAAATGTTAAAAAACGCTATTAGCCATATTTGGTTGTGTGTGGTGGTGGAGGGGGGTTGTGGGAGGTAGAATGGCTGGGTGATGGGGGTAGCAGGGTGCCCAATTATTGTCAATGTGTCTATCTGTGCATAGGTAACCGAGTTTTTGGGCATAGGGAAGCCGCGTTCTGGCCACGGTGAGGCTCTGTTCAGCTCCAGTTTCTTTGCACCCAAATTTCATGTAAATGATATTCCATCTGTATGTAGACCCCTATATATTCTCTGAGCCTATCACAACTAAACAGAAACCTTGGCAGAAAATTCTCACATCGGCAACTATAACTGATCATTTCTGCCATAAATATGTATTATCTTCTATGAGTTAACACTGTAATATGCTCTACTTTGAGCTTGATTGTAAATTGAACTAAAGCCCAATGCCTTTTATCTTTTTTTTTAATTTGGAAAGATTCTGAACAGATCCTATGAATTATTCATCTTGTCTGCATACAGTTTTAGAAACTGAATAGAACATTATACACGTTTGTTATTTTTACCAATGATTATTCAGTGTTCTTTTCTGCTGATTCTTTTCATATAAAAATGTGCCAGAGATAAAAACAAGGTAGACATTTAACATTACTCTATCTCTGTTTAAAGTATTGTTTGGATTTAAAAATAAATACATTAAATGTCGCCCTCCATTATTATAAAACCAGGTGATGCTAATTATTTATATGTAATGCATTCACTGTTGCCTAAAAAGAGCCGACTTTGTTTAAGGCAGCAGTCAAAGCTGCCGTTTATCTTTTTTATTTAATCCCCCCCCCCCCCTTTAATATGTGCATCAATACAATCCACACAATGAAAAGTAATTAGCTCATTCTTCTGTGATCGATTGGTGTTTGGCTCGGGGTTCATTACACATCTGTAAGTGCAGCAGAAGAGGACCAAAGATGCAAAGTTCTGTGGGGAAGATCATGTGACCAGGCAGTCTCTGTACAATTGATGCACTGCTAGAGCGAGGACAGGGCTCAAAATGGTATTCCAGAGCCTATTTCAGAAGATGAAGGGGATGTGACTTTGTAAATGGATGCTATAAAAACAAAAAAATGGTTGCTACATTATGATACATTAAAAAATGTCAATCAGAGATGTTGTTTTTTTATTTAAAATGCTACAAGTTTTTTTTAAGTTTCATTACCCATGGAGACTGTGATGGCAGATACAATACATTTGTTCAAAAAAGGTTGGACATCTTTTTAGAAAAGAAAGGTATACAGGGATATACCAAATGAGTAAACATGGGAAGGATGTTGATCCAGGGATTAATCCGATTGCCAATTCTTGGAGTCAGGAAGGAATTTATTTTTCCCCTTATGAGATATCATTGGATGATATGACTCTGGGGTTTTTTTGTTTGCCTTCCTCTGGATCAATAAGTAAGTATAGATATAGGATAAAGTATCTATTATCTAAATTAGCATAGGTTGAACTTGATGGACGTACGTCTTTTTTCAACCTCATCTACTATGAAACTATGTAAGTGAAACTTCTTTCGTGGCACTGCTATCCACAAAATTCTCATTGGGAAAAAACCTGCAAATGGACACGAAAATATTAACGGAACTTACTCACTGCGCATGTCTCCAATTGTATGTGTGGAAGCGTCGGTCGAAATCTCCTGCGCATGCGCCAGGCCAAAAACGCCTGCGCATTCACAGCTCCAGTACTCACCGCTGCAGTACCGGGCAAATTCTACTGTGCATATGCATACCCAACTCCAGTTCTCGGCGCTACAGTAGCCCCTTCATGCGCTGTTCACAAAGCTGTTATACATGATCCATGCATAGAAGGAGTAAACAACACTGTATGGTGCTCTAGCACAGACCTGACCCCTTGCTGGGTTATTTACATAATTAACATAATTCCATATTCTTGAAGTGTCCCACACTTAAATGGACCCTCTATAGATTGTCACACCATATCCATTACATCAATAAACTGGAAGAGCAACACCTCTTGATTGATGAATACTCACACTTGCTTGTGTCCAGTCTCATACATTGAATAGGATTTCTGTGGTGTAAAAGGAGCAAATCACTCACTGTTAGTAGATGGGTCTTCAGTGGGTCTTTTCTTCATGGGTGTGTGCTTCCGGTTCTCCAGAATATCCACAGGTTCGACAGGGAGAGTTGGAGCACTACAGGAAAAAACTGCTAGAGAGTGTGTTCCCAATAAAAAGGTTTATTGGATCAGAGCATAGTACACAAAAAATGAGCCCTATGGCCCCCACCAACGCGTTTCAAGCTTCCGCTCTTTCTCAGAAACGCGTTGGTGGGGGCCCTAGGGCTCATTTTTTGTGTACTATGCTCTGATCCAATAAACCTTTTTTATTGGGAACACACTCTCTAGCAGTTTTTTCCTGTAGTGCTCCAACTCTCCCTGTCGAACCCATGCATAGAAGGGACATGCGTCTGTGCCTCCTCCACCTCCACGCAACACGCGAAGGTGCCCGCCCGACAAAACACAGTCACTGCTCAACGCATGTGCAATAGTTTCCATTCCCCACAACACATGCGCAGACAGATGCCTAACGTCCCACAAGCATGCACAAATACACCCCGCAATTCACACATGCGCACGCAAACCCCTCTGTCTACTATTTCCCCTGTACAAACTCTGCGCATGCTCAAACGCTCACTAACGTCATTCTCTCCTAAACCATGCGCCTCTTCATATAACTCCTGCACAACTCTAGCCACTCTGGACAGAGAGCTTTCGCAATGGAGCACATCAGTATCATTGAATTACACCAACTCCCATTGTTCCTTTATTATACCAGCAACTGCACTGCCAAAACACAATTTACCACCTTCATCCTAACTTTATGACCCCACACACACTATCTCCTTAACATTTCCTATTCTAAAACTAACGTCACAGTCACACTTTCACCCTTCCCTATTACATCACACAACATACATTAGGTAACTTTACAATCAAACTTACAACTAACCACACCCTGTCCTTCACTAATAATAGAAAGAAAAAAAACTAACCATTAGAAACAAAAACAAAAATTAAATGTAAAACAAAAAAATGATGGCTAAAACAAACAAAGAAAGACAACAAAAATATTGCTTGAAACTTACACAAAAAAATCCCCCAAACCCCTCTGCACAGTGAGGAAGCACTTCCACGCATTACATTCTTAAAATAAACATTTAGGGGCTTATGCAGAGAGGAACGTTAAAAAAGTTTAAAATGGCTGTAAAATAGCCACAGATTTGCCGTTAGTGAAGGTATTCTGCAGGGAACGTCGTTAACTCATTTCCGCAAAAAACTGCAAATTGCCAACTTTTCCTGGCTATTTGAAACTCGCCATACTAATGCACATATTGGCGTGTTCCAGCGATTCGGAGCTTCTGGAATACAACGCTACATTAGCATGGCGAGTTTCAGGTTCTCGCCACGAGTTTGGCGAGTTTTACAGCTCTGAAAAAATTTCAAAGCACTTTTAAAAATCGCGCCATTTTCTCCCGAGTTTAAGGATTTCTGGCTAGTTTTTTCACCAGAAGATGGCGCTATTTCCTTATCTATGCTCTCTGCATGAGCCCCTTAGTTTAACTCTCAGCACCAATTCCATCCATCGCAACTATAACATCAGGTCCTAGCATTGAGGCTGTCGTCCAGTGCCATTTAAATACGTTACAATACCAAATGTACAGTATAAGTCTTATTTTAGTTATCATAAATCTACAATTTCATGTATTAAAAATGATACTATGTAACTGGCATACCAGTACTACAGCAAATGTATTACATTAAAACCAGTCTGTAATTAATCCGTCAACATGCCTATTTACATTTTATTTAATTTACAAGCCACTATGAAGTTTCACTTACATCGCGTGCGCTTGCCACCCCCCCCCTCCTTTTTTTCACATATTACAGAACTGATTAATTTAAAAAAAAAAAATAGGATATTGTTTGGTCTGCAGCTGTAAGGCTTGCGCAGAATATTAATGTACAGTATAGGGTGGTAAAACGTATGCTTTTGCCAAATATTTTATAACTAGATAATTTATATGATTATATTAACACACAGCAATCAAAATCCTGGTTTGTGATGTTATACTGTGTGAGTTTCTGGAAGGAAACACAACTCTTCCTACAGCATATCTTCACCCCCCACTCCAAACAACTTTCTTTGGGTTTCTATTAAAATTACTGGACTACAGGTATAAAGTCTGTCCATTAGTTAATACTATATGCTGTGAATATGAGGCCACCTTTGCATTGCTCTGGAAGATGTATACTCTTTTCATTTTAACGGAGGCCTATATTTTCTAGAGTAAATTGAAGACAGTTTTGAAAGTTCAGGGGAAATAGGTAAAAAGCTTAAGAGATAAAAGTATTTCGGCATCTACCATAAGCTTTGCATGCCAGTAGAGATGGTTCAGTGTGTCAAAATTCGAGCTGAAAATTCTTCACTGTTTTTTTTTTAACAAAACCAACCTTGAAACACGTGGATAGACAGCCACCGTGCTGTAAAAGTACAATTTTTCTGTCCAAATTCTACCAAAGAAATGTGCTGCTACTGTAATCTGCATGGAGTTGCTTCCCTGGTTTGTTTTCTCCTTCATATCAAAAACCTTTTTGAATTTCCCTCTTTTTTTTTCTTTGACCGCTGAGTAGTTTGGGGACTGGTGCTGAAATTATCTGCTTCATGACATTTCATGATAGAGAGATGAACAGGTTAAGTTGTGTGAAAAATAGAGCAACCAAAGGGTTAAATAATTTTATTTTAATAAAACTATTACTATTTCCTCTATATCTTTTGGGAGTTACCTTCATCATCATGGCACTTGCGTTCATGGGCCAATACAACAAGAATAAGGAGGAACATGTTTGCTGTGAAGTGACTTGTGACATTGTACAGATATACCAGTAATCGGACCTGATCTTCAAAAGAGCATCATAAAAATTCCTGGTCCGCCTGTGGTCAGCAGACAGAGGTGATTAGAGGGTCACTACATTACTTATTAAAGACCCCTCATAAAGTAAGATAATTAAGAACTGGCAAGTCACAATGATATAAGATGAAGATTTGTGACAAGCAGAAATACATGGTTTGAATGATTTTAAATATAAAAGGGTGCCTGAGTTATAAATGTCATATAATTTGTTTCCCTTTCATCATTAGAAGTCACATTGTCACAACAGATACCTAGGCATACGTTAAAATCATTTGCACGCAAAAATGTGGGTCACATTATGCTAGTGGTTACAGGGAGAAAGTTTAAAACGTCAAGGAAAGATTGATGAGTAGGAGATGAGACACACCCACAGAAGTGTGGCCCCTTTATCTGTTCCTTGTTAGAAGAGAAGATGTCTCTTTATAAGTGGGAGCCGAGCATCACTAAATCAGAATTAATGTTAGAGGGGTGTTACAGATGTAGTAAGACTGACTGTCTTCAGTACCATTACAATGTCTGAGATTCCATGCAAAGGAACACTTTGTGTACTGCAGTCTGACGGTGGGAAGTCAAAGGAATCATATCCTGCTGTTTGGTGGCTTTTATTTATATTATATTTTTATTAAGTATATATCCGGCAGATTGTCCCCGGCTGTGGTGTGGCTTTTAAATGGCACAAAAACTGAACAGTACAAATAATTTTTCTACACACAATTTGTTTTGTCCTGTTTTTGTCTGTTCTAGGGTAAACTGCTAGATCATGTCACTCTTCTTAAAGTAAATTACAAGTCTAAAATAATTTAGCATGTGCAGAAACAAACTGTACTGTACAGTCAAACCAAACTCACAAGCCCAAATGCTATATTATTTGTCTAATGCTGGACTTAGACACTGGAATATTATGCTTGTGATGCAGAATATTCCTAACCTCTGCAGCAGCAGATTATTAATGATTTTCCAGGATGATCTAATCCAGCACCAAAATCGCTTCACTATGAAAGACAAAATTAGAAAGATGAAGAGGAGTACTGTGACATTCTGTGCACTACATTCTGTATGCTCCGCTAGTGCTTTGTGTCAATAGGTATACACATACTTCATCTGTACAGACAGGTGACATCACATGAGGCCCAGACTACATGGCGGGCGCCATTGACAATAAAGAGCGTGGGCACTATAGGTCACTCACAGCGCCAACTTGTGACTGAAATTAATTAAGCAATTTAATTGGTTGAGTCACACACCATTCTGTGCATGAGTGCTACATTCTTAATGCACAATCCCGTGTTTATACTGTAGTTGCAATAATGTTGGCTACATCAGTAATTTACAGGAAAGCTGCTTTATGTATTGATGAATTCCCTAAGAAGCATATTAGTGTCAATCTCTTGGAAAAACTGGAGAGTTTTATTGCTTAATTATTGACCCTCTTGAACAGTCCCGATGCTTCATTACAGCTAACAGAGCAAACATTATCTGTGCACTATGGCTCTGAGACTTTGTACACATTCCTTCTTTTACACGCATGATCAAATTGATGACAAACATGATAGGCCACTACAGGAGCTGGCTGTGACACAAACATTTTCTGGTAATCTTTGACATTCAGCAATAGCATGTAGAAAACAAAAGGATAAACTACCCACGACTTCCACTAAAGGAAGAGGTTGTAAAAAAGTAGGATCCACCCTCTGCTTCAGCAACTTCAGGAACAGCGACAAGACATCATCAGCTACACGGTATCCCTTGAGAGATAAACAGGAGGGAGTTATCTTATTCCAGAACACTGAAAAATCCATGCATTGTTGTATGTACTTAAACTGCAGATTAGACAGTGCTGCCTGTGTTTAAGCAAACCTGCCTTCTTTCCTTTCAACAGTCACAGATGTAAACACCTACTAAGATCTTCTTGTTGCCAAGGTGTCAGTTCAAATGTCATATCATATACCTTATTGTCCTTCAGTAGTACTTTAAAAAGCAGTAGTGGTCCCAATCAGCAACAAGCTGATGTAACAGATGAAGAAGATAACTGCTGTGGCTTAAATTGTGATTTTCCGGCACATGCAAGGAAGTGACTGCTTCTCCAAAAGTACTGATGACAGAACGTACGTTTCAATTCCAAAGTGCGGAGAAACAGTTTCAGGCGAGGAGAATCCTGTTTGTGTAGCCAACACAACACAACACAGACAAACAATTTCTTCAAAGTACAGTTCTCCTCAAAGACAGAGATACAGAGTAGCGCGCTACTCACAAGTAATGCAATTTTCCATTTAATAAGACAGCCAAGAACAGCAGAAAGACAATGTTTCAGGTCTCATACTGACCTTTCATTATGTGAACTTAAGTTTCACCAGGCAGTCCTATGCATAATATGAAAAATATTTATATTTGCAAGTGGAAGCTCAGTGGAAGGGGTCGTCTGACCCTTGGATCCCCTCCTGCTGCCCTTATACCATCCTCTTGGGGTTGTGGCAAGCCCAAACCCGCTGCTACTGGACTGGCCATGGATAATGTTAAGCCCCACTCACTGGCTGTCCCTACCCATGTCCATGCCAAAGCTGCCCCTGCTCAGGATATTGTCAGGTCTCGACCACTGACCATTAGCCACACTGTCCGTCCCATGTCGCCCTTGTTCAGGACAGTGCTGTGACAAATGTCCCTACCTCTGCTGAGCCCATTTTTGTGCTATCTACATTTCCTGGTGATAATGTGTCCCCGAATGTATCCATTGATCTGAGGGATTGGGATTTTGGAGGAAGGAGTGGTTGGACTGAGGATTAGGATTCAGAGGGGGAGATACCTTAGATACCTTATGCAAGCAGGATACCTGTAGTTAAATCCACGGGGTCCTTCAGGTCCTTTACAGAGTCCTCCTTGTCTCAACAGTCTAATACTTCTGGAGAGTCCTCTCAAGTGGACACTAGATCTGGTTGCCCTAATCCAGAAAATCTGTCAGGGGAACCTCTTAAGTGGTGGGACCCTATGTTACAGGGCTACACTGCTAGTATAAACAGGACCAGGCTCCTTCTGGTTAACGGTTCTGTAGTAGATCACTGGTGGGAGGAGGTTCAGTTTTCCCCTGGAGGACACAGCTGAGGCCATCCATGAAAGGGAACATGATATTAAGCTGGGGGTCATAATACCTATGGGACCAGTTATACTATATCAGGAGGTGGAGGTTAGAGAACCTCAATTTTGGGTTCTGCCAGCCCAAGGTACTGGCCACAAATTATTAAAATTCAGCCGAGCTGCCCAGGCTATAATATCTAGATACCGTCAGTCTCATGGGTACGAATTCCCGTACAGTACGTTCCTGAACCAATTATGGAAGAACTGAGAATAACAGTAATGATTGGCTAAAGCAGGCCGTGACGTAGTATCTCTGGGCCAAAACTTCTGAAAAGGTATTCAAACGGAGTCCACCATCTGTACCATTATGAATGAGTGGTTAGTGGGACGGTGCATTTACAAAAGATAGGGTGGAAATCCAACAGAGGCCTGGTTCACCTAGAGTATATTTCATATGGACCAAGATGTTTGATGGGTGGGTAGGAAAGAAACCCGACCCCAAAGTTTACAAATAGGGATCCTACACTCTTTATGTTGAAAGAGTGTTCTGTTATCATCATCGCTGTAATCAGTGGATGACATGGGTTCCTAATGTCTGTATACTGTACTTTTGTTAATGTTAAACCATCTTACATGTGTAACCTGTTATTGTCTTGCAGGCTCCAGGTTAATAGATGGTGCTTCAAATTTGGTCCCAGTGAGGACATGGGAATTTGACCAAAGGAAAAAGTGTAGCCATGGCTGGTCCAGGGCAATATTTTCTGCCTCTTGTCACGTAAGTCCTAGTAGCTGCAGGCAATAGTAGTAGTAGTGTCAGGCAATCCTGTGGGGTTTACCCCCCCCCTCATGGATGGGGCGATGCAGCGCTACATATACATAAATTAAAACAGGAATGGGGAGGATACAAACGGGTTCAAGCATATGAATATATTAGCCACAATCTGACGTTTTCAGTTGAACTAAGCAAACCAAAGGGAGTGATAAACATTGAAGTTGTGCGATAACAGGTGAAATGACGTCTGCTACATGTGTATGTGTGCTCATTATATAGAGTATGGGATCAATTGAGGAAGACCCTCCAATAAGATTTCAGTACAACATACTTACTGTGTTAATCATGGTCCACATTTTCTAGCTAGATTTAAAAAATCTATTTCTCTTCCTTTACATAAGCTATTTTTCCTTCTACCTTTACACATAATACCTTTATTTTGTTTTGCTTTTTGATCTTTCTTTTCCTCTTAGACACAAATAATACTTATTTACTGTATGTATCCCAAGGAGATTTCTTTCTAACAAGTTACCCGACTAGCCATACAGTACATATTTTGGGATGCTTTACCCTTGACAAAGAGCGTGGCAGATACCTGAAACATTGTGTTATTTCTTTTTTTACCACAGACGTTATTGAAGGAATGCTAACGTAAGCTTTGAGATGGCATCCTTGGAGTGGTGACTTCCTTCTTCAGAAGTCAATCGTGCCGCTGGTGGTTTGATGGCTGCCTGATGTATCACCTTAGTAAATTAGTGGAGTGGGTATATCAGTAGGGATGTGCGTAACTGACAATATTTGCTTTGCTGCTGTTCAATTGAACTTTCCAAAAAGTTGTGTACATTCGATTGCTAGCCTTTCATTTTAATGCCATGATGATTTCACATAGCTTTAAATAATGCAGCCTCAGTCCTTTGTCATGATAATCCTTTTTCGCTAAACTTTACCAATGCAGTTACTCACTTACGGACCTGAAGATGGAAGATTTTTCATGTCTTTGATAAATGGCACAATTTCACCTTTTGAGCTGCCACAAAAAGGCAAACACAATGTCTCATTTATGCAATGGGATTTTAATGACTATGATGGCCATTCTGAGATGAAAATGTCAGGCTGGCAATAAGGAGCAATTTAATATTAAATCCATTTTTTAAGAGTTCACTTATAGTCATCACTTTACTGCATGAATTATGTATTTATATATTTAAAACTAATTAATTATTGAAATCCACCTCTTAAATCATTTCAACTCAATTCTTTGCACCTTCTTTGCACAATCTGAGATAAATACGTGTTTGTTTTTATTTTAAAACCGCAACATTATCTATCTGACATGAATTAATCTTCTTTGAAATAATCCTCTTTCATACATTTTTTTGTTATTGCTGATGTTGAAAATGATAAGCAGTATTTTGAGTAAATATGCACCCTGTAAAGATGTCTGCTTTGATGAATATAGATGTGTCGATGTTATTATTAAACATGCCAAGAGCTATCGAGTCTCATTCAGTAAATTAACAATTAATTCACCTACCACAGTAAGTCACTTAAAAAATGTTTTATTACTTCAAGAACGCAGCTGAGTCTGATGAAAGATTGTGCACCAGAGCATTAACTTCTTCTTTTGTGTGACCCCACGTACTGATCATATCATGATGGAGAAAGTATAGGAAGCTACTGTACAGAGTTTGTAGAACAGTGGAACCTGACCCAAGTCTGCATAACACAGTGGACCAAAAAGCATTTAGAAGTTAAGTTTTTAAAGTGCCAGTACTACAGGAGTTAACGTTTTTTCTTTAAGGTTTAGGAATTAGGGGTTGGATGCCATAAACGATAAACCTTTTAATGAAATAAATAAGAGTTAATATTAAAGCACCTATCCTCCTGCTTGCTAAAATAAAGCAAATATTGTAAATGTTTTTGCGTCTTTTTATTTTTGTCGCGTCTGTAATTGTCTTTCTATACAAAATATTTTCAATTCTGCACACAAATAAACAAAAATGAAACATTCTTAAACTAGATTGAGGCCCGCTTCCTTCTTCTTATCAGATGGAATTCTGGTGAAGGTTGATGGATCCTCAACTTTGACCCAAAGCAATGGATCCTCTGTTGACTGAAGAGCAGACTCCAGTGAGTAGTTATTCTTTCTTCTTCTTTTCTTGATGTCTTCTTTTTTGTCTTTCTTCTTCCAAATATTGACACTTCATCTTCTTCCTGTCAAATGAAATGTTCCAGGCTTGATATAAGGTCGGTGACATCACATTTGGCAGTCACATGGTACATCCACCAATCTTATTGGCAACTATACCCTACTTAAGGCAAACATCTTACCTGATGGTGGGGTCACCTTGAGAAAGTATCATTGATGAAGAGAAATGTACACTGGTGCATGGTACGTGAAGTATGTCAACTCTGATGATGTCACCATAGCACGACCTCAGTGCATAGCTCGGACTAAGAGACTGGTTTTCTCCTGAAGCCGATATACACTAATAATTATATATTAATGTAACGGATACCACATAATACGGAAGGGATACCAACCTAGGATCCCCAGTGATATTAAGCTACGTTCTAACAAGGCATCACATTTTACCAAATCATTCAGAGCATGCACTGCATCTACTGCACCGACACACTTTATTCGAGCAAATACCCAGTATGTACCTGGCAGATACCTGGAATGCGCCGCTCCTCACCTCTGACAAGCCCCGTTGCGTTTGCCTTCCCAGCCTGGGTTCATGCCTGGCTGACGGGCGGCTGATCTGTTAAATGATAATGATTAGGATTTAATAGGCTGCTATGCTTCGCGTGTCTACCAGATGGCATAAATTCATGAATTGTAATGCAGTATATATATACTGTGCAGTATTGCAGCCAGTGGGAATAAAATGCTTCAATCCCTGCTTGGAAAATAACCCAATGCACTCGGGCAGAAAACAGTCACAAACCTCAATACACCCGGGTATACCCGAATTCGTGGGACTAGCCGAGCTCGAATAAAGTGTGTCGCCAGTGTATGGTCAGCATGATGCCAAATAGAAGCAATAGGTGACATTAAGAATATTATTCAGTGCTGTTTATGATTTGCTGTCTATAAGCATCAACCACTAAGGTATTTCCAAACAGTGAAACTACCACATGTGGTGGCATCTTATATAGAACCACTTAATCTTTATCCAGGGAAACAGGATTGCAGCATTTAATATACATAGTGCTGTGTTTTACTCATTAAAACCAAAACTGTGGGCTATGCATTACAGTCCATTCTACACTTTCTGATACAATAAGGGGTTAAAATGGGACGAAACCATATTTCCTGGAATAACTCCATTATTAGGAGCAATTGTTAATGTATTTTATTTGCCATGTAACCCCTCGGCTAATAATCCTCTACCTTCAGTAACACATAAGCCCTGGTACCAGTGCCAGCAGTGTTAGGGTTAAATCTATGCCCTTGCTGCTGCAGCAGTAAATAACTCCCTTGAGTGACAAGAGGGGTGGGCTTAAGGCCTGGATAATGCCCTATCAGGGGCTCAGATCTAGGACCCTCCCCTGGGTACAAAAGGGGCTGCAGATCCAAATGTAGGCATAGTGTGGAAGTGTGGAACCAGGGCTCTGGTTCACCTTCCTTCCCCTCCCTAAGGGAGTGGGAACAGCTGCCTCATATTCCACCAGGGGATATGGAAGTCAGGGATAGACCTTTGGGGCCTCAAGCCCTGGGGGTTGAGTCCAGACACCCAAGAAAGAACATGTAGGCTGACATGTACGCTGTGTATGCAGTAATTGCTGAATAAAGACCCAGATGCTGTTTATTATACTCCTGTCTGAGGCTGCAGTTCTTCAGGGGAGGGAAGAGTGTTTTCCACAAGGGACAGCAGCTATCTATGATAGGCCCTGTGGGAATGGAGGTGCTGTACCAAGAGAAAGAACCACCCAGCACTGACATCCTGTCCTGCTTGTTCCCAAATAACACCGGCGGATGCTCAGGGCCTTCCTGTGAACCAACAAGTAGCACCAACACCAGGTAACAACAGTGAATAAACCTTAGGGTGGGGGAATACGTGTTACATTTATGAACTCCAATACTAGGAGAAGGGTATAAGTACATGGCCATTATGCTATGTACAATCCAATTTTAATATAGGGATGATATATGTTATATAAGCTACTATTGATATATACAGGGGATTGGATTCTGCATCAGCTGAATACTGGGGGTGCACTCAGGGATAATAGTACTTAGGAAACTATGAGAAAACAGAGTCCCTGTTTGGATATGCACTCCACCTTATATGTGTAAATTATACATACTGCAAAGATATGGTGTGTACCACCTTCACTGATTTGAAATATTTTATTTATTATTGAACAAAAGGAAAACAAAAAAAGTAGATTAAAACTAAAACTCGCAACAGTGCTTATTGTAGAACTGCAGGTCAATGTATAATAATATTGTCCCTGCTAATACGAAACTGTGAACCTAACCTAACAGATGCCAGGTATAGCCTGATCTTGCCCACCATGGGCTAAACACAACAACCAATATTATATATATATATATATATATATATATATACATATATACAGTAGGTGTCATGATATTGTTGAACACATATTTTCCCTATTATTAATTGAGTCTGTTCACTCAGTAACTATATGTCTGTATGTTTAGTTTTGTCCCATTTATTTTAACTACTGTATATACCCATTAAAGGTTACATTTTAATAAAGTCACAATTCTATGAATAGAGTACAATTCTAAGGGGGTCCCGTTCTTGTCTCGGCAAGTTTTTGTTTGCTATTATTTCCATTAGGCACAAAAATATATTAAATCGATATACAGATAAACAGCCGTGGCTGGCATATTAAGATTCTAAAGTATGTAAAACCATAAAATCACTTATCACAAATAGACATATGAGCATTTGACATATAGTGCATCTATAGCCATGTTCACTATTTTCTTCTACTTTTTGTAAGTTCTCAGAGAAGCAGCAATCACTCTCCCCCCTCCTGCCTACCACCTACTTTTCTATTTCTTCTCCTCTCCCCTCTTCTCTCTTATCCATAAAAGTGTTAAGAGCACGACGCCTGCACACTCTGGCCCAGATCCATAAAAGGATGCTAAACTTGGATCTGGGCCTCTTGTCTGTCAATCTTTTAAAGCTGAGTGAGCTACCTCACCTCCACCTTGTCATAATATGTGATCTCTTACAGCTGCAGAAGCCAGCCTCTCACTTAAGCTCTGTGCTGCATTCATTATTTCCACCATGGCCATAAGGTATGGGGAAACTGTTACAGATACTGCAGCTTTAGAGCTATTTGGAGCATGAAATAAAAAAATAGAGGAGTCAAAATGATATGTTTTGTAGAAATGTATACAGCAAAAACAAAATGCCTCTTGTGGGTCAATTCGCTGTCTCAGACAGATCTGCAACCCTGCCTTTATCCATTATCGCTTATTCCCTAATGCTTTCACTGCAGCCAGGGATTCTGGGTAATGACATGCAAATGAGCACTGCGTGAGTCACTCTTTACTTCTTAACCATTTTATCGTGGATCCCTCTAAGCTTATGCCTGCCGCATTACACACATTTTCAGCACAGCGTGGGTTACAGAAGTGTGACATTTTTGCAGAAGATGGCAAACCAGGCCTTTTTTTTTTCTTTTTTCCTCACCCAAACTTTTTGGAATAATTAAAAAAATATAGCAAAATGTATTTGCCAAGCATTACATTAATTTGTAGGTCATATAACCATATACTACAATTTTATAAACTGTTGACCACTATAACTCACAACATTTTCACAAATATGCAACATTGTAGAGAACAACAGAAAGAAAAAAATTGTTAAGCATTTTTGGAGCACTTCACAAATATGTAGTGTTTTGGTATGATACCTTGCTTTTGCATAGAGGTAACATCCCACAGTATTCCTTTAGAAATGCCTTAAATGTTATGGTGGGTAAAAAAAAGTGACAATAATCCTCCACCGTATAGTATACAGCAAATGAAAATATCACTTGTGAGCACATTCATGTCTCAGACAGTTCTGCAACCCTGCCTTTCACGATTATCTGCTAGCATAGTGTTTACGCTGCATTAGGGGATTCTGAGAAATGACATTCAAATGAGCACACAATGTCACCGTTTGCTGCAAATCCATTTTGACATGGACCCCTTGTAAGCTTATGTTATACAGCTTTTCAGCACAACCTGTGTTAAAAAAGTGAATAGCCAGTAAACCTGTGTAACGAGTTTTCTGGACTGGCCTGACCCACCCAATCTCATATTGGCCCCTGTGGTCTAACCAGTCCCCATTACAGTGTGATGTCTGGTGGTGCACCTGTTGGCAACAGGACTCCTGAGTCTCCCGCATGATAGTGTGTGGGGATTTGCCAACCCAGACAGGCAGCTGAGGTAGTGTGCTTGAGTCCTACCTAGATCCAGTGCAGCGCCTCCACCTCATCAGGATCCCTGCTGTCGCTTGGGGATGGTCCTGGTGAGGAACTCCTCCGTGGTGCTCCTCTCGGTGCAATCACTCCACACTTACACACAAAAGTATATTTCAACAGGGTCATCTTTATTAGTACGGTGGGCCAGCTGCCCTCCACAATGGGTGTGTTTAGCCCTCCATTGTTCACCGTACTTCCCTTTGAAAGGTATAGTCCTCCTAATGTAGGGATTCCCTATCCCCGCAGGGATGTCTCCCCTGTGACCAGGTCCCTGGTCACAGTTACATACACTGTCCTCCCAACAACTTCTTAACTCCTCTATAACTCAGCAACCACTAACTTTTGATCAGTGCTGTGTCTTATGTATCCTCTGGGGGCTGACACAACTCTGACATCACTAACCATGGATTCAGAGCATGTGACCACTCCCATCCATACATAGGGCACCTCACCAGGGTGTGAGGGTAAACCTCTATGATTACTGCTGGCATGCCCATATCTTACCAGGCCTTACTGTCAGCAGGAGAGATGACTGCAGCCATTTTACAGCATGGCTACACCTGTAATACTCACAGACAGCAGTTTCAACCTTTTGGGTCTCTTCAGTGTGAGGAAAATACACAGTATAAAATGACTATGCATATTGAGTAAATTTATCAAGCTATAGATTCTGGACCATGGATTATATATTTCTCACTGCTGCAAAATAATGGTGTACTAATAAAGAGATCGTCTGCTCAGCATTTGTAGTTAATACGTACTGGAGGGGTCCTATTAGGGAATGAAATTGGCTAATATTTTGATAAGAAAGATTCCCTTAACTATGCACTCAAGGACCCCAACTAATTTCCCCTGAAGAAGCTCAGCCGGAATGAAACGCGCGTTGAGTAGTCATAACGTCAGACACTATGATGTCATGACCGCGCCTGAGATGCTGGTCTCAGCAAGCTGCATACATTTCAAGCATAGCATTTTGGACAACTACAGAGGGGCTTCCATATTACTATTTATCTATAGATAGATAAACTATGATGTGGACCTTATGCCGTGCTAGTGATCCTAATTCTCCTGCATGTGTTCTCATGCCATGTACCGTATGGTGCTGTGCCGTATATGTGCACAGTAAGTGAAAAGCCTCACCCCCACCTGATACATAGTGACTGAGAGTATACGCTATGAAAAGCAAGTGGCTTGCTTTTCGTAGCGTATACTCTCAGTCACTATGTACAGTATCAGGTGGGGGTGAGGCTTTTCACTTACTCTGCACATTTACGGCACAGCACCATACGGTACATGGCATGAGAACACATGCAGGAGAATTAGGATCACTAGCACGGCAGTTGGTTTCAGTACCTGCCTCCTTTTTGTTGTGTTTTGTTGTGTTTTTTTGTTTGTCAGTTTGCTTGTTTCGGCCACATTATTTACACTGCACAAGTAAGTATCATCTTTCACGTATGTTATTAGATTTGCAGCACTTTAAAACACTTTGTGTTTCTTATATCACCTCATCCCACATCATACTCCGTTCCCCGGCTGAGTACCCTATTATTTTTGTCACAGTATCGCTGCTCTATTTAGTTTTTATTTATAGTTATCCTCTCATAGTTCATTTTATCCATTATTAATGAAAGTTATATTTTACTTGTGTAACCCTTTTATCCCACCCCCCCATAAGTGATCTGGGGGGGGGGGGTATTCTCCTTCACTGGTTACACAGGGGTATTGGTGCTGGAACCTGCTGGAACAGGAGGGCTGAGGGCTCTGCGGTGGTGTGGGGAGAGCCAGGACAGGGACAGAGAGTGGGACAGGTTACCTTGATGTGGTCATCTCTGGGTGGTTGCAGCACCTCCAGCCAGTAGGTATCCTCTGGGTCTTCAGTGGAGGACCCCCACTGACACCCTTCACATACCAGAGACAGGGATTCCACACAGCAGTATCTTTCTGTAGCTTTATTTCAGTGTATCAGCACAGCAGCATAGCAGCACAGCATCTCATTATCACAGCAGCACAGTATCATCAGTATCATTCCTGACTCTCAAGCTCAGAGCCCTGGCTAGCATCTTGTTCTTCTTGGGCCCCCTCCCTCCTACGCAGCATGGGTGGAGGGAGAGAGAGAGTTCCTGTAATTACTCCTCTCAGTAGATCAAAGACTCAACTAACTCATTAACTAACTGGCTAACTGACTAATTAATTTAGGAGGTGTGTCTCAATTGGAACATCTCAGGGGAGTGTCTCTAACTTTGAATCTTTACAAGACAAAGCCGGATACAGATTGGCCCACACACAGCAGGTGGCGTTCCAACCAATATCCACCCCTTTGATTGACAAACCTCAGGTTGCAAGGTCCGCTCTTGAATATGGCTACATATTCTTGAATATGGCTACATATTCAAGGCTAAATAAACATACAGGCCTTTTGAAAGAATTAACCTTTCCACTGCCTGTTCTAACAGGACTGACAGAGGAAAAGCCCCAGAACAAGAAGTAACTGCCGGGAGGCCATGTTACACTTGTTAGTGGAGGTCCTTGAGTGCATCGTATAGGGAATCTTTCTTGTCACAATGCTGCAAAACATTTGAAGAAAACAAGTGTGTTTTACCCATTATTTCAGTTGGTACCTTACGAATTATTGTTAGTGTAAATGATCTGTGACTCGTCTTTCATATCTTATTAGGTACACTACTCAAAATGTTTAAAAGATTACTTGCAATAAACACATGGGAAGCCGAAATGAAAAGAAAGGGCAAAAATAGAGAATTAGAAATTCAACATTCTGTTCTGAAAGATGGATAGACAATTATTGTTCATCTGTCATACTTTTTAAAATTACTGTTTAATCTATTGAAACGGAAACTTACAGTATATTTACTTGTCTGTGACCCGTTATATTTTATGACTAATTTCCTATAAAAATCAATGGCTTCTATTCCAGCTCAACATTTAGCAGCAGGACTGCAGTTAATCATCCTCTTCAAAGCCATTATTCCGAGTAGTTATTTAAGGAACAGGAGCACTAAATAACCTAGTGAATAAAAGCAGGGTAATCCCGAACTCCAGTGCAGGTCAACATGCATTCACTTGTATGTCAGTTTTTGTGTAATAAAAAGTAACACAAATTCCTGGATGCTCAAGAATGCGACAAGTGACACAATCAAAAGTGATAGAAAGGTAAATTCCCTTTGAATGTTTAGATATGGAAAAAGGAATCTTACAGTTAAAATGCTTGATATTTCATCTTCGAGACAATAAATGCTGCACTGTCTTCAATGGACCATTGTGGACAAGAGCAACAGCTATGACTAGACATATGAGAGTAAGTCTTTAAATAAGCTTGCTAGTGGATGTAACCAAATGGTACAAATCCTTGAAAGGTTTTGAAAATGATTTAGGTTCTTAGGAAAAGTTTTGAACTTGCATATTTTTTGCACCTAGGATATCAGTGTTACAATGACAAGAATATGCAACGAATACAATATTTATTTTGGATCCAGAAAAGTTTAAATGTGTAGATAAATCTAATATGGGTCTCTTCTTTCACTTACCGCATTACGGAAGAAAGAAACCTCCTGCTCGCCTGATGTTACCGTATTACTCTATAATGTTCTTGACAATTATTTTCCTCATCTACTGTATAGTGAATAATAGTTTTTTCTGTACAGCACTGACTGTACATATACAGTAGTTGTATCTTTGCAGGCATGGGTCCCTGCTGTGTAGAGCTTACAATCTATCTGTTGGTGCTTAAGACACAGGAAGGTAAATTGACTTGCCCAAGGTCACAAGGAGCCAACACTGGGATTTGAACTATATTCCCCTGTGTCAAACTCAGTGTCATTGTTTTCAGAATCATAGCCTTTAATCACTGAGCCCAACATTCAGCCTTGCTTCAATTGATATTTTTTGTCATCAATACAACTATGTGTCCATATGCCATAGGATTTTACAACAGAGCTAATGTATGGTTTTCTAATTGTCAGTTCACAGAATTAAACATAAAACAGTCAATTTTTCAGTGACGTTTTACATAAATCTAATTAGAGATGTGCAAACTATTCAAAATTCAATCATAACATTTTTAGCAGTTTTTATTATTATAATAATTATTGTTATATTATTATTATTATTATTATTATTATTATTATTCACTAATTTTAATGTTAAAAAGGATGTGACATCACTTTAAGTGATGATGTCACATCCTTTAAAACTAATGGAACATATCACATGGTACAGGATCCAATGGGATTGTCTTCAATCCCATGCCGGCTTCTCGCTAGACAGAAAATCTTTCATTTACTCCTTGAAGCGAGGGTCTAGAAAATTGGCCCAAAGATATACTTCCTTAGTGTTTACAGATACTACACGGGGATAGTTTCTGAAATAGTGAAGAATGGCATTCACCAGTTTCAATAATAGAATATTATCATTTTTGTCACACAGACTGTATGCAAACAATGGTAATTTCTAGTAGGAATATAAATGAAAGGATTTGGCTGATGTCAGCAATGTCATTGCTGATCAGAATGGTAGCTTCCTCAAACGCCTCAGTAACCCACACAGCACCCCCGCTCCCCCACTCCCTTCCAACAAATGCCGCTGGTTAGGTAACAAGTATGCTCCTTCGACGAGCCTGGAGGTTACCATGAGGGGGTCAAGTACAAATGCTGCTTTATTCCTAGGAGGATATGTTACTCTTCTCTTTGTTCCCATTAATTAGTCTTTTCCGGCTACTCTCACCATGGCCATTACCACAATGACCACCATGCCAGTGAATGATTTTGCCAATAGCAGATATAATAGTTTTTATTATAATTCACTGAGTGTGAGTGATTAGAAAATGACCCTGTACTGTGTGGAAATACTCCCTGTGTCTCAGCATTAAGAGAATTGTGATTTTAGCATTTTTAGCACAACTGTAATATAGACTGACTAATCCTATTGACTGGGGAATGAGTTTTATGTGACTGAAAAATGGGAAGTTTTGCATGGTATGTGACCTCATGCAATAGTTTTGCATATCTCTAGCTCTAATCTTCTTAACAATAAAATCATACCGTACTTGTGAAGCGCCCATGAGTATTCTCGTTATTAAGCTGCTAAAACATTGAACTATTTGACTGCATGTATTCACTAAACTAAAATAAAGTATTGTGTGCAACATCATTTTAATTGGCACTGAATTTACCAGATGCCAGGTTTGTAGTTTTGCATTGTTTACCTATTTTCTCCATAGACTCACTGGATTTAAATATGGAAATTATCCTTACCTGCATAATGTTGAATCTTCCTTTGTACTGTATTGTGTTAGATAATGTTTATACAGAACATGATCTGTGAAGTTTCGCTGCTCTAATTTTCACTTGGATTAATACACAGGAGATTTTCAATGATAACATCTGGAGCTATGAGTTTTTGATTACATAAAGCGCATATCACTTAACCAGATCATGTAAATCAGACTTTCCAATGAGATAAAAAATGTACCCATATACTGTAAGAGCTTATCTGTTTTTAAAAAGCTGCATCAAATTGTAAAATATATTTACTGTATATTAGTATTTAAAACACTATAGGATCAACAGCATCATGGATCATGCACTGTCATTATCACTTTCTCCTAGTACACATGCATGCTTGTAAACATAACAGTTACTTAAGACATGTTATACTGTACATTACAATAATGATTGAATTACAACCTTTAATTACTATTACTGTATAACTAAAATGTATACGCTAATAAAATCGAATAACTAATGAATGTGCAGATGTAGCAAGACTTACTGTTTTTGGTACCGTGACTAGGCTTGAGATTCCACCTGTTGGGAACACTTTATTAATCCCGGTACGGCCAACAAAATTATTTGTTGGTTTATTTATTTAATTGCAATTCAGTAATGTATGTGTCCGACAGATTGCACAATGAATCTCTGTCTATTAAACCAGCAAATGCGTTGTCAACAATGACACACCCACAATGAAAACAGAACAGCATGGCAGAAGCCGCAGCAACCACCGCCGCGTTCATAGCACCAGACACCCATCCCCTGGCAACCCCACCTCGAACCCAGCAGATCCCACTCCTTCAGTTTGAATGGGACTGCCAGGGACCCCCGCTGTGTTAATCCGATGGGCCATTAGTCTGTCTGCATAAATGTCACAGAAATGTTGCAGC
The DNA here is from genome assembly GCF_040206685.1 of Ascaphus truei. Classification (NCBI taxonomy): domain Eukaryota; kingdom Metazoa; phylum Chordata; class Amphibia; order Anura; family Ascaphidae; genus Ascaphus; species Ascaphus truei. Next base: position 19,450,227 of record NC_134486.1, read on the forward strand.
ATTACTGGGGTATTGCCCCAGATTTTCCCAGGCAAGTGTTCGGATACTCGTGGCTGCATCAGCAGCGGGGAACAAGGCAGACACAGCTCTTGCTTGGGTGGTTACAACGTGCGTCTCCTGGGTGTGATAGCTGCATCTGGCTAAACCGCTTGTGATGGTAGTTAAGTCCTCGTCTCCTGCCCCTGGTGGAGTCCCAGACATTGTAAAAGGGGCACGGCTATGGCTTTCATGCCAAGCCACACATACTTTGCAAAATTAGAATTTGCATCTTGCAAACTCTGCAAACGATTCTCCTGATTTTGGTGGGAACTGCTCTCCGACATCAGGATCCTCCTCAGGGACCCTAAATTCACACCAGTGCATGCTTGGAGTTCCATCTTGAGGTGCTATTGTTTCAAGCAGCCACACCATTGGCATACTCTACATGCACTGTTAACAATGATAGGTGAAGGCTGGTAGTCCCTTCTTGGGGTGATATCTTTCAAGTGGTCCACACTGTTTGCATACAACCACGTTTACTTGGTTGATACCATTGGTTTCACGCAGATCTCAGCCCTGGAACATGTAAAAATAGGAGTATATCGCAAAAAATTCCAGCTTGGGGGTGCTATCTTTCAAGCGGTCCACACCGTTGGCGTATTACCCATGTGCACTTGGCTGTTTCCATGTTTTTCACGTGCATCTCAATTTTTAATGTGAAGGGACATGGCTATGATATTGTGGGTTTCAGGCACCTCTCAGATTTGCAATTGTCCCAGACAAGGTATAAAACAGCCCTGAGGGCAAACTATGACTGTGCCTCAGTCAGCCTCCATTGAGGCTTCAGTTTCCTTCAAGATAAAATGTTAATGAATCATGCTCCATCTGTATGAGAAAAGGATTTTCAAGGAGAAAGAAGTAAACAAAATACTATTTAATTACATACAGTTTAGGCACTGTGTGGAAAATGAATATTTGTTTTAACATATATAATTGTAACCCATATTCCCCCCCCCCCCCCAGACACAGATGCCATATCTAGGGTGTAGTGAGGGCTGGCTACATGTATGTTGGTGGTGCATACCTGCCGGTAACAGGAGGGCCTGAGTCTCCCGTGGTGATGTCGGGGATACAGGACCAGGCTTCTGGGGTATATGCCTCCATCTTCTCCTTAGCAACGGTGCAGCGCCTCCATCCTCTATAACTTCTCAGAATGTGGGGTAGGACCCTTATAGAGAAATAACCCTGGTCCCAGGGTGAATGCTCCAGAATACACACACAGTCTGATGTAAAACCGCAATGTCTCTTTATTGTCTCTTATCACAGCCGCAGCACACAGTAGCCACAGTTCAGATACAGCAGCAAGTCCTGTGCAGCAGGCTTTCACATGTGTCCGGTATTCCTCCTCTCCTTCCCTCCAGTAATGTCTCCAGATAGGATGGTCTGGATGGGGCCTCAATACCCCTGCCTCCACCTCCACCAGGGTAGGCCCTGTGGGTGAGGCTAGATCTCCTTCCCCTCACCCCCTGAGCAGGGTGAGGGCATTGGTCCACCTCTATATAGGTCTGTCCTTATCTCCTCTTGGTCCTACAGCACTTCAGACTTCACACTCTCATCAGCTCCCATCTGATGCTCCCAGGCTGACCAGCTACCCGCGCAGCTGTCACAGGGTCATCTCTCCTTTCTCTGGTGCAGCAGACACACTGCTCTCCAGAGACTCCAAACTCTCACAGGCCTGACAGACAAGACTCAACTCCATGCAGAACTGACTCTCCAACAGACTGAAATCAACTGGGGCTCCACACACACAGGACAGCCTACTAAATAGACTCAGCCCCGCCCCCTATTATGTCAACAGGACCTCCCCTCTGTCTAGCCTGCACAGAGTTCAGGGGCCTGCCTCCACCACAGAGGCGGGGCTTGGTGAAGGTGGAAAACCCATGGTCACTACTGGCGCCTGCCCGTACCAGGACTTACTCCAGTAGTAGAAGAATAAGTAGCCCGTTCTGTTTACAGGGGACTACATAATATTCTAGTGACTATTGTATATTAACGTTCCCTAGGAACGTTCTTTCCCAATGTGCAGGTGAAGTGTATTTTTATTTTAAACTATGTAATCCCTGTTCATCCAGGTAACTTATATTTGTCGTTTTGCTGATGCACTTTACTTTTGAATAGCATTAGCCTTGAGAATACCTATTAATAAGGAGGGGAATAAGGTCTGTTACCTATTTCGGGAACGTTACATTATTTGCACAAAATTAACGACCGCTAAATTCCTTAGCAAATAATTTCAAAGCTGTTTCTTGTGCTGACAAATGTTTAATTTCAGTGCATGGAAACAGATTTTACAATATTCTTTAGACTACAAGGGTATTCATCCCATTCGTCCCATAGTCCTTGAATACTGTTTCATGAGCAGACAATGCATCTATAATTTGTTGAGCTCAGTAGCTACGTACAATGTTCTTGTTTTGCGAAACAGGTAAGTCAGTCATATTATGATTACTCCTATGATTATGTATTTTGTCACTGGAAAGATTATCTTTGTTTGAACTAACTTGATCAAGTCAGTAAAATATAATAAATGATATCCCTACAACCAGCGTAAAGAAGAGATATCATCTATTAAAGTATAATTCCATAACATAGAAATGTAACCTTGGTTCATCTAAATTATGGGTGGCCAAATCCAGTCCTCAAAGGCCACCAACAGGTCAGGTTTTCAGGTTATCCCTGCTTCAGCACAGGTGGCTAAATTACTTCAAATCGGGTTACTTACACTACCCTTTCAAGTCTGCATGGCTTACTTACCCCTTATATTTACCTGGCACTTGATATTTTGCCTTATGTGATAGTTTTCAGGTATTGTAGCTTTTTCAGACTTTGTCCAATTCACTTGTTATCACACCACTTACTTTATTGTCTTGTTACCCTGCACTTTTCAATAATTCCTTTATACAGTACATACTCATGTTTCCCCCTTGGGGGACACACATATTTCACCCTACTCTTTGTGGACTTTTCTGTTTCCATGTCCTTTATGGACTTGGACAAGAGGCTTTAGATCATAGTCCCTCTGTCTACCTTCCTAGGTCCATTAATTGTCTTGGACACCATCATTCATGTGGCTAATATCATCCTTCAATGTAACTGATGGACAAGGGCACACGGATTTGAATCAAAAATAATTTATTGTGTCATAGACAACACAGCGTTTTGGCCACTTCACTTGAGAAAGGCAAGCAGGCCGAAATGTCCTGTTGTCTATGGCACAATAAATTATATTTTATTCAAATCCATGTGTCCTTCAGTTACATTGGATAAATTGGACGAAATGCAGGTGTTTCCTGGGGCTAAGGAGCACCGGTAAAATAATCACTATTTATCTTATTTCTGGTGTGCAGCAAACATCCACTAATATCATCCTTCATTTTTGAAGGTGATTGTAAGTGCACTGCAATTAGGGGCTATTTTTGAGATTCTTTCTTGGATCTCACTCTTTACCAGATCATTTACCTGTGCCAAAAAAAAAAAAAAAACAGAGCGGGACTAATGTTTTTTGAAAATTAAGTATCTCCAGCAATGTTATTTTTCTTCTAAATTATTCAAAAATAAAAACACGTTTCTTCTGGATTTGACAAATATTGGAAAAATATATAGCCTTTGGAGGACTGAGGAGTTCATACTTTTTAAAAATACAGACTATTTTAATTTGTCTAAACTTTTATTTTTCCTAAACTTGACATTACTTCGCTTTTCCCATACAGTAGCATCCCATGGATGACTTGTTGTCAATTGCTCTATGATTTTTCCAGAACAGTTTTGGGAGCTTATTCAAAATAATCCCCATCATGATATTTTTAAGAATTCAAATTAAAAACTACAAAACAAACATTAAGGAAGTACCAGTACTTCAGAATTAGGTGAAACTTTTTTTTATTTGAACTAACAATTGATATTTAAGGAGAAGCTTTTCAGCATTCTGTCTCTTCCTCAGGTCAAGCAATAAACAATCATTAAAAATAGTGGAGAATGGGATATTTTTACACTTTTCTTGTTCCAACATGTTGACAAATGGAACCAGTAGAAGATATTTAATTTCCTGTTTTATTTTCATCAACCTAAAAGATTTAATCTAGAAGTTTAATTATATACTTTCAGACAGAGATGGATTGATAAATAAAGATAGGGCAACTCAAAGTGCATCTGTACATAGCATGTACAAATATATTATTAATTTTCTACTATATATTGCTTTTATCATTTGACCTTTGCCCTGCAGGATGTTTTAGGGTTAGTTTGGCCCTGAGCATGTCTTTCTTATTTTTTCCATGAAATAAAATAATATTTAACATACAGTTCAATGTATTGGGGAATTGATGGTCTTAGAATTGTTTTTTTTTTTAAAAAGAACATAGTTCTATAAGTGGAAATGTGTTAATGTCATAAACTACTTTGCAAACTTCTTAGCACGTTTTTCTTTAATGTTGTGTTTGTCACCCGAATTTGCCAAATATTTGGTGATTTTTTTTAGGCAAAGATTAATTTCTGCAGCAACATCACCTTGAATCCTATGGAAACTCTGTGATATATCTGGGGGAACACTGAGGCTCGCTAGATCTGCATTTGGGATTCCCATAACAATATATAGGCATTGCCAAAAAATATTCAACATTTTATGTTCTTTCAATTTAGCATTCAAGAAAATCCAATATTTTTTTGTTGAATTTCCTTTTTGCAGCTTTAACAATTCTCAAACTGCTCAAAAAGGTTTGATTGTCACCAAAGCTGCTACAGTATGTCAATCTAATTACCTTTCAGATTGTGAGGATGTTTGTAAAGTTACAGTATATGAAATTGTTGTTTAGCATGAAATTGTTGATCTTATTACTGTATGTGGGCATAACTGTACATACAGTAACAACGATGTCTACAAGAATACTTCCAATGCATTTGTCATACTTAAGTACTGTATAACAATACATGATTTTCTAAAAACTTCTTTATACATACAGGTGTAACCGGGGTTATTGCACTTAATGGTGGGATATTCTGTGACATTCTGCGTTATCACTGACATTGAATCCTATGTAAAAGTGGAGATCTGTATTGTAAGGCAATGTTTTGTGCTATGAGCTAATGCAATTGCCCCGGCTACATCTTTTTAATTAGTTTACTTTCATGTAGTTTTAAAGAGGGAAACGGATGTTGGTATGAAACTTTCCAATGAATGTTAAATTGATTTCTTACGAAGAGTTATTACAATCAATACCAAGAATAGGGTGTTAGGTCAATTACCACAAGTTGCTGTGCATCCTTCTGAATTACATAGTCATGAAGTGTTATGGAGTGTCAAGTGAGTGCAGCAACTCATCAATATACCACTTCCTAAACCATGAAGCTGTGCAATTGCTGGAGTTCATGGTCGGTTCACCTCTGGTGTGAATGTGTTTGTAAGATAGACCCAATTCCTCACCTAACCTGTTATGCTTCTCTCGGCTTTTATTAAGAACACAACAGCATGACGCTGTAGATTTTTTAAAGGAAACAAATGTATGAAGTGCAGTTTGAAGTAAATAGAGCTGAAAAACATAACATTAGCCTTATAGGATAGTTTATTATAGTAGTTTAGAATTTACTGTATCAGCAACTCCAGTCACTTAAATATGTGCTTTATTTATGTCTAATAAATTATTATAATGAGCCTGCCGGATATGGTAACAGCTTCATATTTATTATACTTAAAATACTATCTACACAATATAGCCTCTATACTGATGCTAAAGTGAAACAAAGTGGTGAAGCACAAATAGTATTTTACAAATAATACAAATGACATATATTCTTTCTCCTGTCCATGCTCCCTGTTTTCTGTAAATCCCTGGGATTACCATGTCTTGAACCCATGCAACGCATGCTGCTATTAAATGGAATGTGACAATGGCTTCCCCATGCTGGAGGGGATATTAGTCCCATTTCTGTTAATGAAGCAGATCTCTTCTTAAGTCTTGGGAAGTGGATTCATTGAAAATTTAATACGGGTCATAACGAGAAACAAGGTATTGCAGAAAACAATGCATGTATTTCTATTTAAGGGAACAGATGCCAGTGCATTGTTAACTATCTGCAACCCGATTTAGCACTACAGTATATTGAATAGGGTACAGTCGCTCTAAGATGGATTCCTGTTGGCTGATTGGCTTGGATGCGATGAGCCACACAAAACAATTTGTGAAGAGTTAGTTTAACCAATTTTGGGAAAATACCTTTGATTAGCTGTGCTTAGTTCATGTCATCTATATAACAATTACCTCATTATGTAGTACATAATCCCAATGTAAAAAGCAAAACACTTACCCAGCTGCAATATGATGTTAATGTGTACATGTAATGCATTGAAAATTTCTCATGAAAGAAGACTGCTAATCTTTAACTGAAGAGTGTTGAATAATATGTCTGTTGTTGCAATGTTGATTCCCCCCCCCCCCCCCTTTAACATTGATCAAAGACCTGGTGCACACAAAAAAGCACAATATCAAAGTATAGGCATACCCCGCATTAACGTATGCAATGGGACCGGAGCATGTATGTAAAGTGAAAATGTACTTATAATGAAGCACTACCTTTTTTCCACTTATGCATGTACTGTACTGCAATCGTCATATATGTGCATAACTGATGTAAATAACACATTTGTAACAGGCTCTATAGTCTCCCCGCTTGCGCACAACTTCGGTACAGGTAGGGAGCCGGTATTGCTGTTCAGGACGTGCTGACAGGCGCATGCGTGAGCTGCCGTTTGCCTATTGGGCGATATGTCCTTACTCGCGAGTGTACTTAAAGTGAGTGTCCTTAAACTGGGGTATGTCTGTACAGTGGAATATGATATCAGACTTACAGTCCCGCACCCCTGGAAAACCATGGGAATGTCACTGCAGAATCTCATGGGAGCAGGGATTAACGCAGCAGGAGTTCCTATATGAAAGAGGGAATATTAGATCAATTGTTGAGTTGCATGGAATTACTACAATTTTAAAACAGTCTACTTTATATTTTACCCCTCAAAAAGTTTTTCTAGCTTTGAAACTATTTTGTAATGGTAAAATCAGAATACATAAAATTCAGTTAAATACTTTTCAAAAGATTTCTGTTGTTACCCTTTTTCTATTTATCATTTACTGGAGGCAAAAAAAGTGATGATCAAGTGATGCAGTTGCACTTTGTGTAACATAAATCCTAAAGAGCTTAGAATGAAAGCATTTGTTATATAAATCCCTTAATCAACTTAACGACTAACTCTAGTTGTTGCAGTGCAGAGTAGAAACATTGTCATACACTCTATATTACATTGCACAAACCGGGCATAAGGTCATTTGATTCCCGTGTGTGGAATCTGGCTTTCTGAAGTATGAAAGTGTCTGAAATGAAATCGAGTGGTAGAAGCACTGAAGCAAAGCAGTGTACTCTGGACCTGATTGATAAGCACATAAAATTTTTCAATTAAGGTGCCTTGGACGTTTTGGCAATTGATAATGCTGTTTTATAGAAAAGTTTAAACTCTAAAGGAATTGAATGTTGACATAATTATTATCATTGCCACTGTGTTAAATACAGTTAGAAGATAGCAATGGCATTGTTTAATGTCTCAATACTCATCATAAGCAGGTTGGATCCTAAACTCCGCAAGAGAAAAACCACTGATAATACTACAGTGCCTTGCTATTTTGGTATAGTAGATACATGTAGATGTTTGTTATGGTGACGCTTTGGGTTAGGTCCTCTTGGTGTATGTCTCTGATTGGGCTGTAATAATAAGGAGCCACAGAAGAATTACATTTTGTGTGCATAATGGTATTCATTAATTTCTTCAATCAATGTCGTCATTTTAGACCCTTGTCTGCAGCAATAAAAACTGCAATTGATGAACTGGTCTAAACCAGTTATAAATTGGCCTAATTCTTTCTGTGATAGGCATCTGTCAGCCCCAGAGTGTCACAGGACTTCTATGACGTGATTGCTTTGGTAACATTCATACAGTCTCGGACATGCCATCAATCAACAGTGGATTGTTATTTACACCAATGATTAAAGTCTAAGTAAAGTGGTGAGCACAATCTCCCCATAGAATATTAGCAGAAATTATATGAGGTTCCCTGAATGTCACAAGAACCTCCTTCATTGTCCCCACAGTCACAGTTGAAAACAAGTCTTAGAAATCTGATGCATGTGCTAAAAAACAGAGCATGTAAAATACATAGGGCCTATGCTATAAGCCTCGATAAGGCACTTATTGAGGCCTTTTCACCCGAAAGGCCTACTGCTATTCAGTAAACCTCGATAAATGGCTGATAAAAGCCTTTATCTGCATTATTTTTTCAAGAAAAAAAAATCGCCTGTGACGTCACATTTTGTGGTTAGATGGTACAGCTCCAATCCGATTTGATGCTGTATCATGTGCCCGCCTATTTTTTTTTTTTTTAATGATGTGACATCCACTCCATGTGAGGTATGTCACATCCTTCAACCCATATGGCTATATCATATGGTATTACAGCCAATGGGATTGAAGACAATCCCATTATCCAATGGGATTGCAGACAATCCCATTGGTTACTTTACCATGTGATAGATTACATTAGTTCAAAAGAATATGACATCACTTTAAGGCTGTAATACCATGTGATATTGCCATCTGGTTTGATGGATGTGACGTACCTCCCTTGGATAAGATGTCACATCCTTTAAAAAATGAGGCGGGCACATGATACAGCATCCAATTGGATTGGAGCTGTACCATCTGACCATAAAATGTGATGTCACGGGCCATATACTGTATAAGGCCTGTTAGTCTCATTTTACCTCAAGAAGCCGACGTGAAAACATCCTATTGTGGATTTACCATGAAGAAAGAAGATTAAAGAAAAGAAGAAAATAATGACAGATGAAGAAAGAAGATTTTTTTAACCTGTTCCTGATCTTCAAGGTAGATGGCGTTGGATTGCGGGTGATGACATCACGGTACGAGAGCTTGCAGAATCGCCAGGAGTCGGTGGGTGAAGACTTCTAAAGGTAAGTAAAATATTGAATGCATGTAAATGTATTTCTCAGTTTTTTTATAGTATTTATGTATTTTTATGTTTGTGATTGCCCATTGACTGATACTGTATTAATCTGTGCCCCTTTAGGGTACAGATAAATACAGTGACAAGTAATGCATTTTTTTGACAAATGCTTGTTTTCTATTGATTGTTATTTTTTCAATTTCTGTTTATTATTTAGATTAAATTGTTATGTATTTGGATGGCTTGTTTTTAGTACATTTTAGGATTGGTTAGCGTTTTAAATTTATTAATTGTTTTGTTGTCAACTGGTTTAAATGAATTAATTGTTTTGTTGGCTTTTATTGATTTAATTGATTGGGTGGCTAGTGCTTTTGTTTCTTTTAAATGTATTTTGGTTGTTTGCTTGTATTTATTTCTGGTATTACTTATGTGGTTTGATTTTGAATAATGTAATTTGTTTGGTGTTTAAATGGTTAATTCTGTTTATTTGGTATTTGTTTTATTGATTGCTGGTAATTTTGTTGTTTTTACTTATTTGTTGTTGTTTATTTGGTGATTGTTTTGAATAAATTTGATATTGTTGGTGGTTGTTTATTTTTGAGGTTGACCATTGACTGTCATAGTGTAAATCATGCCCATATTTTATGGGTATGAGGTACCACTGTGCCAATTAATTGTTTTCTTTGCATTTTGAATGTGTACAGTATATTTTTAATGTAATGTGTATTATTTTGGGTCTGTTTTTTTTTTAGCTTCCCCATTTATTTCTATAGTGGCAAAGCATACACATATTATATGGAGTGGGAGGGGGGTGGGTATAGTATTTATTTAAATGTAATGCATATATTTTTTTATGCACATGATTGATACTGCCGGCAAGCAGTGACCCCCGGACACCTGCAGGGACCACCCATGGACCCCAGGGTGCCGATTGGGCCCCTGGACATCCGTGGGAACATCCTGAGGACACTCAGACATCCATAGGGACCATGTGGAGGCTCCTTGACACCCGCGGGGACCACATGCAGACCTATGGACACCCGTGGGGCCCCCAGACACCCATGGGGACCACGTGGAGACTCCCGCCAGCCTCCGGCATCAATCCTGTGCAGAAAAAATAAAAATGTTTAGGGTTTTTATGTGGGGGCACAGGGGGCTATCCGCTGAGGTAATGAAGCTGCTTTAATGTAAATGTTATTAATAGTTTGCTGGAGCAGGTGAACCACTTTCATTTCAGCTCAAGGACACCCTGCTTCCTGAGTTACAGGCCCTGGTATGGGGCATCGGATGCCGGTATCACCGCCATTTTTAAATCGTCCATGTCACGTGACCGGGGGATTTAAATAATGGAGGAGATACCAGCACCCCATACCAGGGGCTGTAACTCAGGAAGCAGGGGGATCCCAAGCTTAAATCAATGCGGTTCATCTCAGGAGACCCCCTGCTCCCGCACAGTATTAATACACATTACATTAAAGCAGCTTCATTACTTTAGCGGATAGACAATTTTTTATTTGTTTTTTAATACTAATATATTGTAGCACGGGGTCTCTGGAGCAGAATCGTGTTGATTTGAGGTCCGGGGACCCCCTGCTGCCCGAGATTCCGGCCCCTTATTGGGTGCCGGAATCTCCTATGCATTTAAATCCCACGGTCATGTGACGCGAGACATTTATATGAATAGGAGATACCGACACCCCATAACGGGACCTGTATCTCGGGAAGCAAGTGGTCCCCGGACCTGAAATTAACGCGGTTCCACTCCGGAGAACCCCTGTTACAATACACTAGTATTAAAATTAAAATCTTGCAATCGCTGACGAGATATGCGCAGGACCGATCGCCGGGTGAGCCCTTTTCGAAAGGGGCAAACATCACGTCGCCGGCTACTCGACAGTTTTGCATATTTCGCTATCACAGGTATTCGGGGCTTTCTGAATACCATGATAGCAACACTGTCAAAACTGATGGTGTAAGCAGTACAGCAATTTTATTTATCAAGGCTAGTAACATAATCTTTAAAATACTAATCAAGGAGCCTAATAGACACAATTTTTAAATTAACAAGAGTGGGATTGGTATTCAACATTTTTGTGCACTTCCCTTTTGCATAAGCATGCTATACTGAGCATGTACTGCATGCTATACTGAGCATGTACTCTATGCATCATGTTGACCATATACAATACACCTGAATCTGTGTTAATTTTAATAAACCTCACATACTGTACAGTATTCCAAAGGGGCTGGCAACATAGTTATTCCTTGAGGCAAATGGGATAATGGTGCAATACCATTTAGAGAAAAGAATATACTGTCCACTATTTGTTGATGTCACAATTCAATAATCCATGTTATGTTGCCTGTCATTGTTACTCTTCTTTTTATGTTTCAACACTTCAAATGCACCTGACACATCTTTATTTATTTTGAAAGATAGGAAAAAGGATAGCTCTTTTTAACAGTTATAATAATTGATGGATTCACACTGTAAATACTTAACTAATTAATTCATTGATCTTTAAGGAAAAATTAAAGAAAAAAAATAAGCAGATTACTTACAGTAGCTTTCCTGTTCTTGTGCATTTTACACAATCAACACACTTGTATTAAACAATTTTTGACTGTGTTTCTTTTTACTTAACAGCATTAGCTTTCAGGTCAGTCATCTCTTGCATGATTATAGCTCAGGAATCCACAGGAGGATTTTGGAGATCCATAAACCCAACAGGAGCTTGATGTATTGAGTCCATAATGCAACACAACATTCGCTTGAGAGAGTATCAGAGCATTAGAAGCCAAAAATGACAGTGGAATGTCTATGTATGAAACTTGGTCAGGCATGTCACAGAAACTATTCCAATAAATGCTAATGGAAAATGTCAACCCAAATCAGTATCCATTTGAGTAAGCAACTGGTATAATATTGCATAACATGTAAATGTAATGGGTCTGTCTGAAGTGGATGCAGACAAGGAAACTGATATCAATGCTTATAGATTAAAACATAGAGGTTATTTATGTTAACAACTCACAAAATTGAACAGTGGCAAGCTCTCTAAGTCTATCACAATCAGACTATTATTTTAGCTAAAGCGTAAAGAAAAGATCAAGCACTGAAGAAATAGAACAAAAAGACCTGTATTCTATAAAGTCCGATACTGTAGTTTCTCCTTCGTCCCAATTATTTGTTGCTGGCAATACAATTACAAACGCATGAGGAGTAGGGGCTAATTTATATACATGAGGGGAAACAACTGTGCTCACAAGTTAGCCGAGACTGCCGGCTTCACTTTTAAAGATGACAGCAATATATTGGTTATAGACTCTCAAATCCCTGAATGCAAACACAAACAATGTAAGAAATAGTTTTATATTAGCAAATTAGTTATACAACACAAAGGGAAGAGAAAAAAGGGGAAAACACAAAATACTGTATAGTGTAATAGTTAGTAAAAATGTTGATTTTAATTCAATGTTAGTAGCACTAACAAGTTTAAGATGATTAGTAACCTGTTTACATTGCCACTGCTTCCAAAATCGCTCTCACCAACAGCCAGGTTAGTTCTGTATGTGTGCTCCCAGTTAGAGTTGGGCAAATGTTTTGGGTGGATTTGGATCCGCAGTGGATCGGCGGGTTCCTTTGGTCCGCGGAGTTCTGCAGATCAATCTCCAAAAGTTTGGATCACGTTTTTGCGGATTTTTTATTATTATTAGCAATACACTTAACGTTCTTAAGAATCCACCGACTGATTGCTGAATCCGCGGATTGATTTCTACAAATCCATCCACGGGCTAGTATCCCATGGTATTTTTTAATGAATCTGCACGGATTGAAACCGACCAATCCGTTTGCGGATTTTACACCGCAAAACGGATTTTGGGGAGAAAATGCGAGAAAATCCAGGAAATGTGTTTGGGGGCGGATTCTCCCATCTCTAGTCCCAGTCCCAATTCTTTCATCCACAGCCAGAGCCTCTCTCACCATAAGTCTTTTCTCTCGCAAGGTAAATGTGGAAAAAAGCTCAATATGGAACAATAACCATGTTATTTAAAGATCAATGTTTTTATATAATAATAATAACATTGTGCCATGATGTATGTAGGGTTATAGGCAGTGCTTGACAAATCTACCAAAAATCTACTTGACAAACCAAAAAATCTACTCGCCACCTAGCCCAACCCCTAGCCCACCCCTAGCCTCACCCCAACCCTAGCCCGCCCCAGCCTCACCACAAGCCCAGCATTTTAAAAAATAAATTGAAAAATTCCTAGTAAAAACTAATAACAAGATTCGTTTTTACTATAACTACTGTATGTATTTATTGTATTCCATTTGTACTTTACTATAATTAGTCCTTGTTACATAGTTGTGTGTGTGTATGTGTGAAAATGTCGGATGACCTCACTATACTAGAAAAAAAAGCCAGATGTGAAAGACTAGTTTCCTGAACCCCTTCTTCACAATTTTGAAAGCAGCAATCCCACCTGGGATCTTACCTGATCCACAGTCCCTCAATGTCCAGATACCCTCATTCCCACCATGTTATATAATGGAGGGGAGGTGTTCCCTACCTGTCTTCTGGGTTAGGGGGGATTCCGATGTCTCCCGTGTGAAGCTTGGGAGTCAGATCTGGAAGAAAGCAGTATAGGTTATTTCAGTGTACTGTAGCTATAGGGCAGTTAAGATATACAGTATAGGTTAAATAAGATATCCAGATCCAGAGTGTTACACAGAGAGATTGTGTGAGACAGAGAGAATGTGTGTGAGACAGAGTGTGTGTGAGACAGAGAGAGTGTGTGAGAGAGAGACAGAGAGAGATAGAGAGAGAGACAGTGACAGAGAGAGACAGAGTGTGGGTGACAGAGAGAGAGAGAGAGAGAGAGTGTGTGGGGGTGACAGAGAGAGAGTGTGGGTGAGAGAGAGTGTGGGTGAGGGGTGGGTTGGTAACGGGGTGGGTGATGGGTTTGGTGACATGGTGGGTGACGGGGTGGCTGGCTGGATGGGTGAGTGACTGACTGAGTGGGTGAGTGACTGACTGGGTGACTGACTGACCGGGTGGGTGGGTGACTGGTTGGTGGGTGACTTTTTGACTGGTGGGGTGGGTGGTTGACTGACAGGGTGGGTGACTTACTGCCTGGGTGACTGGCTGAGTGGGTGACTGACTGACCGACTGAGTGACTGAGTGGGTGACTGACTGGGTGGGTAACTGACTGACTGACTGTGGGTGTGTGACTAACTGGGTGGGTGGCTGGCTGGCTGACTGACTTCGGTGGGTTGGTGACTTGGTGGATGGGTTACTTACTGACTAGGGGGGTGGGTGACTTACTGCCTGGGTGAGTGGGTGACTGACTGTGTGGGTGACTGACTGTGTGGGTGACTGACTGACTGGATGGGTGACTAACTGACTGGGTGGCTGACTTACTGTGTGGGTGGGTTGGTGACTGGGTGGGTGACTGACTGGGTGGGTGGGTGACTGACTGGGTGGGTGGGTGACTGGGTGGGTGACAGGGTAGGTGGGTGACAGATACTTGAGTGGGTGACTATGACTGATTGGGTGGATGGGTGACCGACTGGGTGGGTAGGTGGGTAGGTGACTGATTGAATGACTGACTTGACTGACTGTGGGGGACTAACTGTGGGTGGGTGACTGACTGTTGGTGGGTGTCTGTATTTATTGGAAGGGAGGTTCAAGTTGAAGATTCACTATAATGATGCTCCTGAAGACAGGAAAGGGCCTGTAGGGCTGAGTTAGGATATGAAATAACCAACCTGAACCTTGAGATAGAGTCCTAAATTGAGTAGTGAGTAATCGGGATCACAAGTTGGGGTCGAGTGTGGTGGCAACGGAGCATGGATGATTACAGGCAGAGGTTAAGGGGGAAGCAGAGATGCAAGGTCTGGGTCACAGGCTGGGGTCAGCAACAGGGAATCCACAGGGCATAGGAACAGAGTCCATGAACACATGGAACAGAAAAACATGCTTGGGCAAGGGCTGGGAGTATCCACCCTGCTATTTAAAGCCATGGGACAGGTGTAATCAATTACTGACTCCAGGAAGATGTTTGCCAGGAACCAAGCTGGCTGCAATGGACACTTAAGGGCAAGATCCAGGAAAACCCTGGAATGGAACCCTCATAGCCATTCATCTTTATCCAGGATTGCATCACATTGGAAGATGGCCAATGGCCTACAGTAGATCTATTTTAACAGATTTACAATTTTTGTTTATTTTTGTGCCATCGGGATTATTTTGCATGTTTTTTTGTATGAGAGAGTGAGTGAGCAAAGTGAAGACTTCAACTAGACTTTGTCACCTCTTTGGTTTTGTGTTTTTTTCATGTTTTCTCTCCACAGGTCAAACACTTTGATCAATTGTAATGAAAGTGTGAGGGTACCTTTTCTGTCCCCTTAATTTACAATAGATATGCCAGAAGCTTCAACCAAATTGGTGCAGCCCCCATTTTGGTTTTGTTTTTTGTTTTCTTAAGTGATAAAAAAACATAAATGGTACATTTCAATGACCAGATTCTTCAAACAAACATTAAATGTATTTTTTTGCCACTTGTATTAAATTTTCATACAATTTGCTTGCACCATTTCAGAGAAATGTAATATTTAAAATGATAATTAATTGTTAACCACAGTAACAGCTGAACCTGTACATTCTAATAGGTGCATCAATGTATATTCCATGTGTAATTTTTTGGATAAGTACAGTATATACTTACACATTTTTCAGTTTGACATTTTAATTTCCCTTTTTTTTTATTATTGTTACCAATCAACATTTTGTATTTCTTTCTATAATCTAAAAGAGATGATGTTCATGATCTGTCTATACTGGTTGATACAGTATATATATATATATATATATATATATATATATATATATATATATATATATATATATATATATATATATATATATATATATATATATATGCAAATACAACTGTATGCTCATCTGCATGTCTTAGGCAGGTCTGCAACCCCGCCTTTCCCCATCATCACCCAGCATACAGCACTTCCACTGCAGCAAGGGATTCTGGGAAATGACATGCAAATGAGCACACAGTGTCACTTTTTGCCTCAAAAACCATTTATAACATATATATATATATATATATATATATATATATAATGTAGAGGTATATGTACAGAAAATAACCTGTACATGTTTTGTGGGATAATGTTGTGATCTAAGAACTCTTATGTAGAGTTCTTTGAGTTCTTATGTAGAGTTCTGATTATCAGGAATCAGATGTATATAACAGCTGTTCAACTGTTAGTAACATATGCTCAGGTTAATTGAACAAATCGGCCTATTGTTGAAACTACAAAAGACTCAGATCCTGGTGATCATATAATTTCCCTGATGAAGTGACACTGTCACGAGACACGTACAGTAGGATTGAACTTTGCAAATTGTGTATCCTGTAAAGCAGAGATTCAACGAGCCCAGAAATCCCACGCGCCAATTGGAAATTCAGCGTATCTTCTATAGGAAGTACCCAAGTAACTGGAATTACGTGAAGGCTGGGTCTGGGAGAGCGGTGAGGACCTCCAAGGACATCTGCCACAGGGCACCACTCTTCCCTTACAAGTGTGAATGTTTCTTTATCCATCACAAATGTGTGTGTAACACTTACCTGTGTTTTTAATTACTTTTTAAATATTAAACAGTATTATGCTATGGGCTTTTCTTTCTTTTACATTGTTTCTATTTAATGAGGATTGGAATCACCCCGTTTGAGAGCTGCATATGCATCTGACAGAGAGGTTGAGTAAAACTTAACTAACTACTGTACATCTGAGAACTACAGTATTATAAGAATAGAAGAAAAGACAAGACTATAGCTATCAAGAGTCTGTTATAGATCTGCTTTATATTTATGATTGAACAATTCTTGAATTTTCTTTAATTAAATGTGATATTGTTATTTGATGTTTATGCACTTTATCACATACTAGCTGAAAGTACCCAGCATTGCTCAGGAATTCTAAGAAACCAAAAATAATGAGATTTATAAATGGATAATTCATTTTTTTAGTTTCTTAAGGAAAAATGTTTAATGCATTTTTATTATAATGCTGTTGGGTAAACTATATATTTTTTATTCCATTGGCCGCTAAACATAAAAAAAATTACAGTTCCCACACAGGCGCATCCAACATAAACTTGACTGTGCAAAACATGGTTTATCTAAATGCAGCCCAGCTACTTTAAATTTGATTAAAATCAGTGCATCGACAGGTTCCATTCCCATTTTGATTCAAAATGGCATCCAAGTGTATCTAAACATAGACAAAAACCTGCTCCTTGATCTCAGAAACAATCATGCAAAATGTGATTATGATATCCTAAGAGGTGTCCAAATGTACAGCAAACAGACAAAACTTTCCAAAATATATAGTAGATCACATATTATCACATAATTGATAGAATATAATTATTCCACTTTTGAATATACTTTTTTTTAACATTTGTACAATACGCATTGCAGTGTATACACATCTTAGTGAATACCTGTATCTTATACACTGATAATTTGTTGATAATGACACTTTTTCTGAAGCACATTTTTTCTCCACTTCACATATTGTACAACAACATTAGCCAGCCAGCCAGCCAGCCTAAATAAAGTAAATAAAACATTCTACTTACCCATGCAATCATGAAGGTCGTCCTCATCAGCATACTCCAGGTCCATGTCCTCTGTTGCCAGAAAGAATACAAGAAAAAATACAATCTAATGGCCTCCTTAATCCCCTTAGCGGTTAATAAACGCTGTAGTATGAAGGGGTTAACCCCCATCCCCCACTACCCACTCGGGAAGCCTAACCACCCACCCTGGGACCACTATAGCCATCCTGTACCCATTGATTGGCATAGTGGTACATCATACCCATATAATATGGGCATGATAAGCCACTATAGCAGTCAACGGTCACCCTAACAAAAAAGCATGAAGGTCAAAAATACACAATAATAAAAGATATACACAAGCATCTAAACACCCCAATTAAATAAATAAAACACTAGCCAACCAATTAAATAAATAAAAGAACTAGCCAATCAATTAAAAACATAAAAGCACTAGCCAACCTATTACATAAATAAATAAATAAATAAAAGCACTAGCCAACTAATTAAACAAATAAAAGCACTAGACAACCAATTAAACAAATAAATGCACTAGCCAACCAATCAATTTAATAAATAAAATCACTAACCAACAAAATAATTAATGAATTTAAACCAGTAGCCAACAAAACAAATAATTAATTTAAAACGCTAACCAATCCTAAAATGTACTAAAAACAAGCAATCCAAATTCTAAACAAATGAATACAAACAATAAAAACAAATAGAAAAAATTACAATCAATTCAAAACAAGCATTTGCCCAAAAATGCATTGGCTGTCACTGTATTTATCTGTATTCTAAAGGGGCTCAGATTAATACATTATCTGTCAATGGGCAACCACTACAAAAAAATAAATAAATACAATGAAAAAAACCTGAAAAAAAACATTTAATATATTCAATATTTCTCTTACCTTTAGAAGTCTTCACCCTCCGAATCCCGTTGAATCTGCAATCTCTCAAGCCTCGACGTCATCACCCGCAACGTCATCACCCGCAACACCATCCACCTTGAAGACCAGCATCAGGAAAAAAAAAAGTCTTCTTTCTTTTATCTTCATCTTTCTTCATCTGTCATTAGTGTCTTCTTTTCTTTCATGTTCTTTCTTCTTCTGTCAATCCAAAGCCCCATGGTAAGTACACAATAGTATGTTGTCTCATTGGCTTCTTGAGGTAAAATGAGATGTACAGGCCTTATATAGGGCCTGTGACGTCACATTTTATGGTTGGATGGTACAGCTCCAATCCAATTGGACACTGTATCATGTGCCCGCCTCTTTTTTTAAAATTTCTTTTAGGATGTAAAGTCATCTCCAAGGTAGGTACGTCACATCCTTAAAACCACATGGCTATATCACATGGCATCACAGGCAATGGGATTGAAGACAATCCCATTGGTTGCTGAACCATGTGATAGGTTACACTAGTTCAAAAGGATGTGACACCACTTTGAGGGAATAAAATGCATGGGAGATAACTGTACCCCATAACGAGGCCTTTATCTCGGGAAGCAGGGCGTCACCGGACCTGAAATCAATGCGTTTCTGCTCCGGAGACCCCCAGCTCATCTACACTAGTAATAAAATTTATTTAAAAAAAACCCATTAATTTCGGGCGAGATTTGCTCAGGGAGAGGCGGCTCTCTCTGATCAGGTCTCTGCTGCTGAAAGAAATCGCCGGGAAAGGCTTTTTCAGAGAAGCGATCTTCACGTCACCGGCTACTCGCCAGTTTTGGGAATTTTACTATCACAGGTAATCGAGGCTTTCTGAATACCGTGATAGCAACGCTAAAAAAAACAAGCAAATTAAATGGCCCAGCGATTTTTTTTAAAAACGCTTATAGCATGGGCCCCTCAGTATTTACATTTTTACATTTACATTTTTGTTTGACTTCAACATCGCGCTTGATCGTCGTGACAGACAATAGCTGTAATTCTGGACAACTAAGTGGGAACTAGGCTTGTATAATACCTCAAACTAGTGTGAGAATTAAATTGCCCAGACATTACATTTTTAACTGAAGTTTGAGAATACTAAGACAATTTGACGACAAAATCCACAAATTTATGGCATTTCAAATCTTGTTCTGCAAGAGAACAAAATGGGGAAACAATCCGAAAAAAAACAAAACGGGCAAATGCGGCTAAGAAAATGCATGAACCCTTGAAGACGAGGTTGAGCCATCTTGTTCTCGAAAAGAAGCAAGGAAGAGAATGAAACCTGCTGGTCAAAATGCAACCCCAAAGCAAACTCAAGAAAGAAGAGCAGCATTTTTATAAATGGCTACTGCAGCTCTCAGCAGAGAAACACCCTCACAGGCTTTATAAGAATGACTTGGAATCAAGAGACAATGCAAACAGCTCGTAGGAATGAGTTGCCGGAACAAACAATCACCAGAGCGCAACTTGGCTTGGAAAGAGTTCAGTTGCCTGTAACAATGAGATCCCTCAGCAAACGACCTCTTGGAATGCTGACCATGCTCAGCGCGTGACACCTCAGTGCCAAGCAGTGAGTAAACCTGAGACAAACAACACAGTATTGAAAAAAGCAGTGAGGCATTGAACATGTTCCTTGAATCAGCAATCAGACAATCACATTTAAGTATTTAAGGAGCACATGTGAGGCTTGACAATGTAAACCTGCATTTCCTGTGTAGCACATGTACCCCCACCATCTAGTAGATACTTATTGCGACTACAGGTGTTGTGGTGTGGCATACCTATGAGGGTTCAGGAGAGCTGAGTTGTCTGTGGTGTTATTGAGACCAGGACAGGCTTTTGATGATCACTGACGTTCTTTAGGGCACCTCCAGCTGTAGTGGGCTCCAGGGTGACCAGAGATCAGTCCCCAGTAAAGCACACTTCTTTCCTCCTGCCCAGGAACTAACACAGACAGGAGTATGATGAAAGTAAAGGGGTCTTTATTCAGCAGTCACTGACGATCTTCCTTACAGCGGTGCATATGATCATTAGAGGATCCCAGGCCTCTGGATGGTCCTGGCTCTCCTAGTGTGGAGCCTTAGATCTTCCTGAGCCATAAACAAAAAACAAACAAAAGGTTCCCTCATGAATGCACTCAGATAGATCTAATGAATTGATGAAATATTATTAAAATCAATTTAATGAATAATAAAAAGGTATTTGTACAGGGGGGTGTGGTAAGAAGGTCCAAGACCACCCCCTAATGACATACCAAAAGAACTTTCACATCAAGTCAGTAGGGAAGAAGACCTAAATATACACTATATATGGCCAAATTGTATATAGGCTATAGTATGTAAGGGTTAATTCCGTCAGAAACAAGTACTTGCATACAATGAAGCAGTACTATTATCTAAAAAAACAGCAGTATAATGAAAAAATATCTACCGGTACTGAATCTAAAGGAATATAATCCAAATAGCACAAAGTTAATACCAAGAAATGGCTAATATGAAAAACAGGGCTAGTGTTATATAACGGTGTAGATGTATAACAGTCGTGTAGTCACAATACAAGCACACGTTGGTAAATGATAATTACCTGCAAACACATGATCAGCATAATGAATATATGAGGATAATCTGGTGAAGAAATAGGACCCTAAATAGGGCTAGCATAAAATATGCTTATATCAGGCCCAGTTTTTTTCACTGTATTTTTTTGGGTATTGGATTTTATTTTTTAAACACTTATTGCCAATGTATTTATGTATAGCCCCTTTAGGGATATGCATAGATACAGTAAGAAGCAATGGTTCTTTTGCCAAATGGTTGCTTTTATGTGTTTTATATGTATTGTATTGTGACAAATTTATTTTCCATTTCTAGACTTTGTATTTTGCGTTTTAATGTTGTGTTATGGCATTTTTAGTGGAGTTTTTAAAATGTTTATTTCTGGAATTTCTTTGATGTTCGCATTTTAATCATGGTTTATTTTTGGTGTTTTGATTTTCAATGATGCAGGGGTCAGGGCTGATGGCAGAGTTGCAGAATCCAGGCAACAGGCAAACTGTCAGGGCAGGCAGAAGGCAGAGAGGCCGGGTCATGGACTGGGGTCAGCAACAGTGAAATCCAATGAACAGGGGAGCCACAGGGATAGGCACACCACAGCAATAGGCAAGCCACATGGAACGCTCAGGAACAGGGAAGGCTCAGGAACTAGAAGGCTCAGGAACTACAGCCCAGGGTGGTTCAGGAACACAGCTAAATGCATACAATGCTTGGGCAGGGACTGGGAGTCACTGGCTCCTACTTAAGCCATGGAACAGGTGCAGCCAATATAGCAGGCTGCCAGTGATCAAATTGTCCACTGCAGCCAGGTAAGGGAGGGTTCCAGCCAAAGCCTGGACTGGAACCCTTAAAGTTTACTTGTTCTTTTTTGTTTATTTAGTGATTGTTTGGAATGCATTGATATTGTTGGTGATTGATTTTTTTGTAGGTTGACCATTGACTGGCATAGTGTTAAATCATGCCCATATTATATGGCATGATGTACCCACTGTGCCAAGAAAAAAAAAAGATACTGCCGGCGCCAATTCAAACCGTGTAGTGTAAAGTCCAAATCAAAGTCCTTTGGTGATGGTGATAAGCAAATTGCAGATTTTCTCCAAGACGTGACGTGATATGTGAAAAGATAAAGAGAAAATTATAGTGCAGTATGTCAAAATGAGGACATAAAAACATATAACACTAACAACATATAACAAACAAGACAGACTCACAACAACAACTAGCCAGACAGAAATTAATAAAAAAGCTATTTATTAACAACTAGTGCAGGATTCTGGAGGGTTTCACACACTAATCCGGGGGGGCAAAATCGTTACCCTACTCACAGGATGCAGGATGTTTGAAAGCAGCAGGACTGGAAGCACTTTCTGTGGATCCAAGATGGCGACCGGAGCTCACTCTCTGGCGTCCCCACGTGTGGCAGATGCTGTATGGATGCTGTATGGAGCTCCAGGGGCGCTGGAACAGTGATGCTGCTTTGCGTGTAACGTGTCACGCTCTCTCCTCCTGCCGGTTTCCAATTCTCCTACTCTCCTGCTCCCCAGCCGTGCGGTATACTCTCCACGAATCAATTGCTTCTAAAAAACGAATCTTGCCAACGCGTTTCGTGCGCATGCGCGCACTTCTTCAAGGGAT
This sequence comes from Ascaphus truei, assembly GCF_040206685.1. Taxonomy (NCBI): domain Eukaryota; kingdom Metazoa; phylum Chordata; class Amphibia; order Anura; family Ascaphidae; genus Ascaphus; species Ascaphus truei. Next base: position 19,473,047 of record NC_134486.1, read on the forward strand.
GTAGCTACCCCTGAATCTGGATAGTTTATATACACAGTCCACTATTCCAATTGGTCCATATTATAATTGGCAATGTGTTAACTGTATGACTGCCAGAACAGAGGTAGAAACAGAAAAAGCCTGGCTGGACATACATACTATAAATAAGACAAAACAATACAACATTAAAACATTAAAAGACTTAAAAATACTAAAATATTAAATAATTAAATAATGAAAGGAGCTCAAGGAAAGGGATTATGTTATAAAAAAGCCTTCAATTCAAAGTCTATATTCAACCCCCTTGGTGAGAGTGTCTTCAATTCATAAATCCAGTATGCTTCCCGCATACTGGCATGTTTGAGTCTATTCCCACCTCGGGGGCCGGCTTGAACCTCCTCAATAGCCTGACACCTTAAGCCTATAGGGTTCTTATTATGGCATAAAAGAAAGTGATGGGAAACGCTATGTGTGACTAGTCCTTTTCTTATATTATATACGTGTTCATAGACACGTCTCTGATAGGATCTCCCCGTCCTGCCAACATATTGCAAGCCGCAAGGGCATTGCAGCAGATAGATCACAAAAGTTGAATGGCAGTTAATAAATGTTTTTATCGGGTAGGTCTTAGAGGTGACCATAGATGTAAATTGCCTAGCGTTTTTACTAAAGGAACAAGCCACACATTTTGCACAAGTGAAGAAACCTGTAATATTCCCTGTATGTTTTGATTTGTGCTGTTTGATAGGACAGCTAGGGGCTAGTTTTGATTTTAAATTATTGGCCCTTGTGAATATTATATTTGGTTTATTGGGCAAAATGTCCACCAAATCTTCATCTTTAAGTAAAATGGGCCAGTATTTATTCAAAATGTGTTTAATTTTTGGGGCCATTTCGTTATACTGAGTGATAAATGAAACTTGGTTATTGTATCTCTCAGTTCTCTCTTTTTTCTTTACGTTATAATTAAGTAAAGTGTCTCTTTGAAGGTTATTGACCTGATCGAATGCTTTATCAATAAGGACTTCTGGGTATTTTCTCATGATAAATTTATTTTTCAGATCCCTTGCCTGTGTCCTGAATGTTTCATCATCAGTGCAGTTACGCTTAAGACGTACTAGCTGACCCTTTGGGATATTCCGTAGCCACTGAGGATTGTGGTGGCTATCTGCATGTACATAATTGTTCGCCTGTACTGGCTTGAAGAATGTCTTGGTGCATATAATGTTGTTTCTAATATAAATGTGAAGATCCAAAAAGTCAATACATTCCGTGCTATAATTACAAGTAAATTTAAGATTATACTGATTGTGATTAAGATAAGTGCAAAAATCATCAAGTGAAGCTTGGCTACCCGACCAAACAAAAACCACATCATCAATGTAGCGCCGCCACAGCACAAGGTTCGCCCCTAGTGGACAGTTGTTCCAAATGAACTCCTCCTCCCAACTGTCCATGAATAGATTTGCATAACTAGGAGCAAACCGCGTGCCCATGGCGGTGCCACATTTCTGAATGTAATAATGTGAGTTAAATGTGAAATAATTATGTGTTAAAATAAACCTAATACCATCTACCAGAAAATCCCTTTTGCCAGGTGAATATTTGTTCACCTGTTCCAACTTGCGAGACACGGCTTGGCAGCCTAGTTGATGATCAATCACTGTCTACAATGATGTGACATCAGCTGTAACTAGTATATATCCAGGCTGCCACTCAAGATCTTTTAAAATTTGTAATACATGCGTCGTGTCTCTCAAATAGGACCGGACACCCGTGACAATTGGTTGGAGGTGATGGTCAATGAATTGTGATAAATTAGAAGTGAGGGAAGAAATACCCGAGATAATAGGTCTCCCGGGGGGTGCAGTTAAATGTTTGTGAATTTTGGGTATAAAATAAAATAAAGGAGTGCGTGGAAACTCTATAGATAAAAAATTAAACTCATCCTCACATATAACCCCATTCTTCAAGCCAGTAGTTAACAGGTTACCAAGTTCAGACTTAAATTGAACTACAGCGTCGCCTGGGAGGGGGAGGTATGTGGTCGTATCACCCAATAGTCTCATCGACTCATTGATGTAATACTCCTTATCCATGACCACAATACCCCCCCCCCCCCCCTTGTCAGCACACTTGATGACTATTGAATCATTCTTTTCTAAACTGGACACAGCTTCCTTCTCCTGTACATTAAAATTGTCATACTTGATTTTATATGTACGACATGAATTTTCAAGATCCGTATTCACCATTTCCACAAAAGAACTAACCAAGTGACCTTGTGCAAACTTAGGATAAAATGTTGATGGTTTTTTGAAAGTTTTATTTGGGGGACTCTCTGCATTGCACACATCACTAGGTTGAATAACTTGCCTAGATACAGCATCCCTAGCGAAATACTTTTTCAGGGCTAGCTTGCGAGCAAATTTGTGCACATCTATAAATACATTAAAACTATTTGGCCCACAGACAGGGGCAAATGTCAAACCTTTACTGAGTACTTTCTTTTCAACATCAGTAAGAGAATACTTACTGATATTAAAAATATTCGGATATACCATACTCTTCTTTACCCGATTTCTACCAGTACCTCCTCTTCTCCCTCTGGGCCTGTTTTTCTCTTTTTGTAGTTTGGAGGAAGGCGGGATTCTAGGGATGGTTTTACAACCTCCACTTCTGGAAAGATGTGTTCTCTCTCCTTCCTCCATTCTAAAAAAAGAGAAGTTAGATTTAATAGCAGGCGTAGGGAGGGGTGTGTAGGAGATGCTCTCCGCATCGCTTTCCGAGCCTATCTCCGACAGCAGTGTATATCTATTGCTTACTGCAACAGGAACTGACTGGGGTAACACCAGTGTATCGTAACGCTCCTTGGCTCTTTTTTGTTGGAGATAGAGGTTTTTATCATGCACTGGTGGTTTGACAGGTATAAAGGGTGTTGGAACCATCAAGGTGGTATTAGGTTTCTTTGGAGCATGTTTTTGTTCTCTATGGGTGATATTGCCCCTAGTGGCTCTAACTTCCTTGGTTATCACCTTTGTATTCCTCTGTTCGGTTATTTTCATATTAGCCTCTTTAGACTTTTTAGCCCAATCTCTCTGGCAACCGGAATCATAGTCCTGTTTGTCTCTAAAAAAAATTTGTTGTTTAATCTGGACTAGTTCCAGTTCTGCCTGGTCCAACCTTTTCTTGATGATTGGTTCAAGTGCAAGCAAATCATTATTGTCCTTATAGGGATCTAACTGAATTTTCATTTCTGAAATGTTGTTGTCCAGATCCACCAGGGTCTTTCTTCGCTGATGCACCAATAACTTCATGAGAGAGAACGAACACTGATCAAGTATTTCGTTCCACTCCTTCATGAAGCCTTCATTGTGTGCATCAGCAGTTGTTTTTTTTCGAACTCTCAGACCCCTCGGGATGCGGTGATTTTCCAAGTACTTGCTCAGTGTGGTGGCTTCCCACCACTGTTTGCTTTCTAGCACAAGGGTCTTCTCTAACTGAGCAAGCATTGGATGAAAATCATCTGATGCACTCTCAATAAACTGGACAGAGCTAGGATCATTAAAAATATGGTCCACATTAACATTCCTGCGTGATCGCAATTGAAATAGGGAACTCATAATTAATCCCTGTTGTGTAAATTAATAATAATAATAATAATATAAAATATTATATAAATGTAAATATATAAGCAGCTAACACCAATTTGTACAAAACAAGACCCAAAAAAAGAAAATATGGTGCAAAACAGCGCTAATACACACAATTAATAAATGATGGCAGCCAGACAAAAACTGACTGTACAGTCAGTAACTTAGCATAGAAAAAAAAAAGATACTGCCGATGCACACAATGAAGGCTTCATGAAGGAGTGGAACGAAATACTTGATCAGTGTTCGTTCTCTCTCATGAAGTCATCAAGAAAAGGTTGGACCAGGCAGAACTGGAACTAGTCCAGATTAAACAACAAAAATTTTTTAGAGACAAACAGGACTATGATTCCGGTTGCCAGAGAGATTGGGCTAAAAAGTCTAAAGAGGCTAATATGAAAATAACCGAACAGAGCAATACAAAGGTGATAACCAAGGAAGTTAGAGCCACTAGGGGCAATATCACCCATAGAGAACAAAAACATGCTCCAAAGAAACCTAATACCACCTTGATGGTTCCAACACCCTTTATACCTGTCAAACCACCAGTGCATGATAAAAACCTCTATCTCCAACAAAAAAGAGCCAAGGAGCATTATGATGCACTGGTGTTACCCCAGTCAGTTCCTATTGCAGTAAGCAATAGATACTGCACCGACACACTTTATTCGAGCAAATACCCGGTATGTACCTGGCAGATACCTGGAATGCGCCACTCCTCACCTCTAACAAGCCCCGTTGCATTTGCCTTCCCAGCCTGGGTTCATGCCTGGCTGATGGGCGGCTGATCTGTTAAATGATAATGATTAGGATTTAATAGGCTGCAATGCTTCGCGTGTCTACCAGATGGCATAAATTCATGAATTGTAATGCAGTATATATATATATACTGTGCAGTATTGCAGCCAGCGGGAATAAAATGCTTCAATCCCTGCTTGGAAAATAACTCAATGCACTCGGGCAGAAAACAGTCACAAACCTCAATACACCCGGGTATACCCGAATTCGTGGGACTAGCCAAGCTCGAATAAAGTGTGTCGCCAGTGTATACACTGCTGTCGGAGATAGGCTCGGAAAGCGATGCGGAGAGCATCTCCTACACACCCCTCCCTATGCCTGCTATTAAATCTAACTTCTCTTTTTTAGAATGGAGGAAGGAGAGAGAACACATCTTTCCAGAAGTGGAGGTTGTAAAACCATCTCTAGAATCCCGCCTTCCTCCAAACTACAAAAAGAGAAAAACAGGCCCAGAGGGAGAAGAGGAGGTACTGGTAGAAATCGGGTAAAGAAGAGTATGGTATATCCGAATATTTTTAATATCAGTAAGTATTCTCTTACTGATGTTGAAAAGAAAGTACTCAGTAAAGGTTTGACATTTGCCCCTGTCTGTGGGCCAAATAGTTTTAATGTATTTATAGATGTGCACAAATTTGCTCGCAAGCTAGCCCTGAAAAAGTATTTCGCTAGGGATGCTGTATCTAGGCAAGTTATTCAACCTAGTGATGTGTGCAATGCAGAGAGTCCCCCACATAAAACTTTCAAAAAATCATCAACATTTTATCCTAAGTTTGCACAAGGTCACTTGGTTAGTTCTTTTGTGGAAATGGTGAATACGGATCTTGAAAATTCATGTCGTACATATAAAATCAAGTATGACAATTTTAATGTACAGGAGAAGGAAGCTGTGTCCAGTTTAGAAAAGAATGATTCAATAGTCATCAAGTGTGCTGACAAGGGGGGGGGGGTATTGTGGTCATGGATAAGGAGTATTACATCAATGAGTCGATGAGACTATTGGGTGATACGACCACATACCTCCCCCTCCCAGGCGACCCTGTAGTTCAATTTAAGGCTGAACTTGGTAACCTGTTAACTACTGGCTTGAAGAATGGGGTTATATGTGAGGATGAGTTTAATTTTTTATCTATAGAGTTTCCACGCACTCCTTTATTTTATTTTATACCCAAAATTCACAAACATTTAACTGCACCCCCCGGGAGACCTATTATCTCGGGTATTTCTTCCCTCACTTCTAATTTATCACAATTCATTGACCATCACCTCCAACCAATTGTCACGGGTGTCCGGTCCTATTTGAGAGACACGACGCATGTATTACAAATTTTAAAAGATCTTGAGTGGCAGCCTGGATATATACTAGTTACAGCTGATGTCACAGTGTCTTGATCATCAACTAGGCTGCCAAGCCGTGTCTCGCAAGTTGGAACAGGTGAACAAATATTCACCTGGCAAAAGGGATTTTCTGGTAGATGGTATTAGGTTTATTTTAACACATAATTATTTCACATTTAACTCACATTATTACATTCAGAAATGTGGCACCGCCATGGGCACGCGGTTTGCTCCTAGTTATGCAAATCTATTCATGGACAGTTGGGAGGAGGAGTTCATTTGGAACAACTGTCCACTAGGGGCGAACCTTGTGCTGTGGCGGCGCTACATTGATGATGTGGTTTTTGTTTGGTCGGGTAGCCAAGCTTCACTTGATGATTTTTGCACTTATCTTAATCACAATCAGTATAATCTTAAATTTACTTGTAATTATAGCACGGAATGTATTGACTTTTTGGATCTTCACATTTATATTAGAAACAACATTATATGCACCAAGACATTCTTCAAGCCAGTACAGGCGAACAATTATGTACATGCAGATAGCCACCACAATCCTCAGTGGCTACGGAATATCCCAAAGGGTCAGCTAGTACGTCTTAAGCGTAACTGCACTGATGATGAAACATTCAGGACACAGGCAAGGGATCTGAAAAATAAATTTATCATGAGAAAATACCCAGAAGTCCTTATTGATAAAGCATTCGATCAGGTCAATAACCTTCAAAGAGACACTTTACTTAATTATAACGTAAAGAAAAAAGAGAGAACTGAGAGATACAATAACCAAGTTTCATTTATCACTCAGTATAACAAAATGGCCCCAAAAATTAAACACATTTTGAATAAATACTGGCCCATTTTACTTAAAGATGAAGATTTGGTGGACATTTTGCCCAATAAACCAAATATAATATTCACAAGGGCCAATAATTTAAAATCAAAACTAGCCCCTAGCTGTCCTATCAAACAGCACAAATCAAAACATACAGGGAATATTACGGGTTTCTTCACTTGTGCAAAATGTGTGGCTTGTTCCTTTAGTAAAAACGCTAGGCAATTTACATCTATGGTCACCTCTAAGACCTACCCGATAAAAACATTTATTAACTGCCATTCAACTTTTGTGATCTATCTGCTGCAATGCCCTTGCGGCTTGCAATATGTTGGCAGGACGGGGAGATCCTATCAGAGACGTGTCTATGAACACGTATATAATATAAGAAAAGGACTAGTCACACATAGCGTTTCCCATCACTTTCTTTTATGCCATAATAAGAACCCTATAGGCTTAAGGTGTCAGGCTATTGTGGAGGCTCAAGCCGGCCCCCGAGGTGGGAATAGACTCAAACATGCCAGTATGCGGGAAGCATACTGGATTTATGAATTGAAGACACTCTCACCAAGGGGGTTGAATATAGACTTTGAATTGAAGGCTTTTTTATAACATAATCCCTTTCCTTGAGCTCCTTTCATTATTTAATTATTTAATATTTTAGTATTTTTAAGTCTTTTAATGTTTTAATGTTGTATTGTTTTGTCTTATTTATAGTATGTATGTCCAGCCAGGCTTTTTCTGTTTCTACCTCTGTTCTGGCAGTCATACAGTTAACACATTGCCAATTATAATATGGACCAATTGGAATAGTGGACTGTGTATATAAACTATCCAGATTCAGGGTTTAGCTACATCCCTTGAAGAAGTGCGCGCATGCGCACGAAACGCGTTGGGAAGATTCGTTTTTTAGAAGCAATTGATTCGTGGAGAGTATACCGCACGGCTGGGGAGCAGGAGAGTAGGAGAATTGGAAACCGGCAGGAGGAGAGAGCGTGACACGTTACACGCAAAGCAGCATCACTGTTCCAGCGCCCCTGGAGCTTCATACAGCATCCATACAGCATCTGCCACACGTGGGGACGCCAGAGTGTGAGCTCCGGTCGCCATCTTGGATCCACAGAAAGTGCTTCCAGTCCTGCTGCTTTCAAACATCCTGCATCCTGTGAGTAGGGTAACGATTTTGCCCCCCCGGATTAGTGTGTGAAACCCTCCAGAATCCTGCACTAGTTGTTAATAAATAGCTTTTTTATTAATTTCTGTCTGGCTAGTTGTTGTTGTGAGTCTGTCTTGTTTGTTATATGTTGTTAGTGTTATATGTTTTTATGTCCTCATTTTGACATACTGCACTATAATTTTCTCTTTATCTTTTCACATATCACGTCACGTCTTGGAGAAAATCTGCAATTTGCTTATCACCATCACCAAAGGACTTTGATTTGGACTTTACACTACACGGTTTAAATTGGCGCCGGCAGTATCTCTTTTTTTTTTCTATGCTAAGTTACTGACTGTACAGTCAGTTTTTGTCTGGCTGCCATCATTTATTAATTGTGTGTATTAGCGCTGTTTTGCACCGTCTTTTCTGTTTTTGACCCACTGTGCCAAGCAATTTGTTTATTGGCATTTGTAATGTGTTGATTTTAAATGTAATGTGTTGTTTTTTGGGCCTGTTTTTTGGTAGCTTCACTATTTATTGTTATAGTGTTAAATCATGCCCATATTATATGGGCACAATGTACCCACTGTACCAATGAATGGATGAAGAGTGGGGGTAGTTACTTGGGGAGGGTGGTTAGGCCTCGTTGGTGATTAGTGGGGGAGGGTGGGTTAACCTCTTAATTACTATAGCAGTTATTAACCGCTAAGGTGATTAAGGGTTTAGGGGCCATTAGATTGTATTTTTGTATGTATTCTTTCTGGCAACGGAGGACATGGCCCTGCAGTATCCTACGAGGATGCCCTTCATGATGCCAGGGGCAAGTAGAAAGGTTTTTATTTAATTAATTTATGTTGCCTGGCTAATGTTTTCTTTAATAATGGGCAACTGAGCTATTATCCATATCTGGATAATAGTTATGTTGCCAATTACTGTACTGATGTGTTTGGTGTGTGTGTGTGGGGGGGTGTATTTATTGAAATGTACCAACTACAGGGTTGGTGCAAAAATATATATCAATGGCGCTCTACACTATTAAATAATAGACATATAATAATAGTAATGAAAATATACAACCAGTGGTGTGAATTTTTCTCCTGGGAATAGATGTTCCACATGTGATGGGAGACCATGTAGGGAAAAAAAATCACAACATAGTGTAATACTGTTAGGCATACATACAAACATATAACATAAGACTGACGCTGAGAGCAACAGGTGACCAATTACAAACACATTTAATAAAGCATATCATTAAAATTACATAAAATACATAAAATAGAATCTGTTAGGACTCTCCAACTCAGGTGGGGGTACCTGCTTACCAGATGTAAGAAGGTAACAGGCAGTGGATATTTTAGAGTATCCCCTCTATGGATGACTGCTGGGCTCACACGTTGGTTGTATACCGTGGTGCTTGCTCCCTCTGTATGTGGCATCCGCCTCTGTGCGCCGTGGACACTGAAGAATCTCGTGTCAGCCGGGGAATGGCAGTTCCCTTCTGCTCGGCTGCTGGAAGCGCGCCAAACGGAGCTACTGCAAGCGCGGATGGATATCCGCCCGAATTCGGCAGTCAACGAGCATCTGTTAGCAGGTTCCAAGGGGGATAGGATACACCACCGAGTCAGGAGGACCTCTCAGAGACACCCTACGCGTTTCGAAAGTCTAGCTTTCTTCCTCAGGGGTAAACGTAGTATAAAAAAGTAGTCCCTGTATGTCCCGATATATATAGTCCCGGATTAAAGGTGCAGTACATCAGAATAAACTTGCTCATGCGCAGATGTGTACTTTGGGACTCTCAGCGTCTCGAACAAAAACATATACACAAAGGAGAAACATAAAACATAAACGGACAGATAATACATATCAAATACTAGTAATATATTTACACTATCTAAAAATTACAATGAATACAGCCTAATCTCAGAATCATTTTCTATATTATTAAACAACAGTTGTGAGCCCCAGATAAGAAGTATGTTGAGCAGAATTCAAACTATCCATAACATTGGATTATATACTTATTAAAGGAAAATGAGTGTTAACCCTTGTAATGGGTGAAATGTGTGATAGTGCTATGTGAGAATAAGGTTATATATTCCCATACATTGGGTAATAGATTGTGATAATATTTTATGAGTGTGAAAATGAATAAATTATGTTTAAATGTGATATGTGTGAAGTGTTATAAACTTAATAAAATATGTCAATTGTGAAAATGTTTAATATAATATAAGAGAAACAATTGTGCAGTGGTAACTAAATAAATGTGTGAGTTAATTAAAATTCATCTGATTATGTATGCTGTAATTACTAAAAATCTATGCGACTGCTACATTATTAATTTGAAATAAAGACTGATGACCTATTACTTATATAACTTATATGTGATAATTACAAAATAATATATAAAGTGGTTATCCTGTGGTGGTCAGTGAAGTTGAATGTAGTGGTGTATTATACCTGGGCCCTGTATAATGGAGATGGAACAATATAATTATTAGATGGATACTTTATCTATCCAGAAGGAAAGGTTTCAGGTCAAATTCAATATTGAGCCCGAAAGGGGTGAGTGTTTTTAATTCGTAAATCCAAAAGGATTCTCTTTTGCCTAGTGCCCCTCCCTTATTCCCACCGCGCCAATTTGTCGTCACTGCCTCTATCGCTACACACTTTAAACCTTTGGGGTTTTTGTCATGCACTTGGAGAAAATGGCTCGATACGCTATGTGTTTCTAGGCCTCTTTTAATATTGTAAATATGTTCGTAGAGCCGACGTTTAATCGGTCTAGTGGTCATACCCACATACTGCAGACCGCAAGGACATTCAAGGAGATAAATAATATTTGTGCTATTACATGTGATGTGTTGTTGTATGATATATTGTTTGGAGGTTTGAGTAGATGTGAAAGTAGTTTGTTTGGAGCTGAATCTACATGCTGTGCATGTATTGCATGTATAATACCCTTTCGTGACTTTTATATTTGTATTAGTTTGAAATCGACTGTTAGATCTGAGTGGACAGCTTGGGGCTAACCTTTGGCATATGTTTGGTGCTTTAGTGAATATTATTTTTGGTTTTAGTGGAAGTATTTTAGATAGGTCTGGGTCTTTTCTCAGGATTGGCCAATATTTTTGAATAATCTTTTTAATTCCTGGTGCCATTTGATTGAATTGTGTGATAAATGGTAATTGGATATGTGTATTGGATGATTTAGGTTTATATTTAAGAAGGGTTGATCTGTCTATTGTTTTGACCTCAGAGATGACTCTATCAAGATGGTTAGATGAATAATTTCTATTGATAAATCTATCTCTGAGGTCCTGTGCTTGTGTATGGAATGCTTCTGGTGTGGAACTGTTTCTTTTGAGCCTGATAAATTGGCCTTTAGGGATGTTATCGATCCACGCAGGGTTGTGATGGCTGCTGGCATGCAGATAATTGTTGGCCTGAACCTTTTTGAAGTGAGTTTTGGTATGAATGGTATTATTGTAAATGTATATAACTAAATCTAAAAACTCTAAAGAAATATTACTTGAAACAAAAGAAAATTTTAAATTAAATGGATTATTATTCATGTATGTTTGGAAACTGTCTAGTTCCTCTAGTGAACCAGACCAAATAAAGAAAATATCATCTATGTAGCGCCGCCATAGGACCAGGTTCGCTCCAAAGGGACAGTTGGACCAGATGTATTGATTTTCCCAACTGCCCATGAACAAATTAGCATAACTTGGAGCAAACCTGGTACCCATGGCGGTGCCACATATCTGTAAATAATATAAATCATTAAAATTAAAATAATTATGAGAAAGTATGAATTCAATGCCTGTGGTAATAAATGATTTAATTGATGATGTGATGGATGGATCATTATCTAGAAATTGGCCAACAGCATCACAACCCTGAACGTGGTCGATAACAGTGTAGAGTGAGGTGACGTCAGCTGTAACTAAATAAAAATGTGATTGCCATTGAATGTCCTTGATTGTCTGCAGCATGTGGGTAGTGTCCCTAAGATATGAAGGGAGTTTTATGACATACGGTTGGAGATAATGATCGATAAATTGTGACAAATTTGATGTGAGGGACCGGATCCCTGACACAATGGGGCGTCCAGGCGGTTGTTCCAAATTTTTATGAATTTTAGGTATAATATAGAAAATGGGAATTATAGGGAATTGGTTATACAGAAATTCAAATTCCTGTTTGGTAATGGCATTGTTATCCAATCCTGTATTAAGAAATGTAAGTAATTGTTGTGAATAATTATCTGTGGGATTAGAGGGGAGGGGTTGGTAAGTAGAGATATCCTCAAGGATACGCATTGATTCCTGAAGATAGTATGTTTTATCCATAATTACCAACCCCCCTCCTTTGTCTGCTGGTTTCATTACGATCGAGCCATTCATTCCAAGTGCACGTAACAGTTGTTTTTCCTCCATATTAAGGTTATGTGTAGTTAATTTATAGTTACGACTCTGCTGTTCCAGGTCGTCGGTGACCATCTGTGCAAATGTATTGACAAACGGCCCACCGGCGAATCTGGGAAAAAAAGTAGAGGGTTTTTTGAACGTGGAATGGGTGGTAGGTGCAGGGTTAATGGGGAGGTTGGAGCTACTATCCAGGCGTGACACCGCATCTTGAACAAAATATTTTTTTAGACATAATTTTCTTACATATTTTTGTACGTCTATGTACAGTTGAAAACTGTTCGGGCCTATAACTGGGGCAAAAGATAGTCCTTTTGAAAGAACCGCCTTTTCTTTATTAGATATGGGTTGTTGACTGATGTTAAATATGTTAGTGTAGGTGGGAGTTACCGTCTTATTTGTTTCCCTAATCTTTCTGCCTCCTCTCTTTCCTCTATTGTGTTTTTTCTTTTCCTGTCCTTTGATGTCCCTTCTTTCCCTAGCAGATCTTTTATAGCTTCTTTGGCATTCTGCTGCTCTCGTGTCCTCCGCCAGTCTAAAAAAGAAAAGGTAGGTTTATCCTCTTTAGTTTTATTAGAGCTGTTAATTTCTTGCTCAAAGTCCACCAGTGGTTGGTACTTGTTGTTATGCTGGTAACGCTCAAAGATACTATCAATTTCCCTATCTAGATGTTCAATTGGTGTTTCAGGATTGTTTGATTGATTAGGCTTAGTACGCCTATCAACCCTCTTAGGTTTGGGGGACAGAAACTGTACCGGTTTGGGAGTAGTCTCTTTACTACTATTTATCACTTTCTTATAGTGGTTCGGTATTTTGTGGGAATAATCTTTAGGAGTGGTGGCTTTGGGATGTCTATATTTAGCAGTGTCTTTAGATGTTTTCTTCCAACTTCTATAACACCCCGTCTTATAGTCTATTCTGTCCCTATGAAATTTAGACTGTTTGCGGCCTATAATTTCCTTCTGGAAAGTATCCATCTTGATTTTAATTTTATTTTCCAGAGCTGGTAATTCGCTATGATCTTTGAAAACCTCGAACTGTTCCTTTAAATGATTAATCTCACTATCCAGTGTTTGAAGCAGAATTTTGCGCTTGGATATGAGCAATCGAATAAGTTCAAAGGAACAGTTATCAAGGATTCTGTTCCACTCCAAAAGGAACTCCTCACTGTGAAAGTCTGTCGTGGATGGTTTAAATATTCTTAATCCACGTGGTATTCTTTTCTGCTCAACATACTTCTCAAGAGTAATTACGTCCCACATTTGCTTGATTTCACTCATGAGTGATTTTTCAAGTCTTTCGACAAGGTCATACATATTGTCTGGAGTTTCCTCCATAATAACAGGGGGGTCATCATCTGAGAAGATTTTATCTATATCAATGTGACGATTAGCTCGTAGAGCAAACAACTGAGACATATCAATATGTATGGATTAAGCTGCCAACCCAAGGGGGACAAGATACAAGATGAATAACAAATTGGTGGCGCTTTATCCTATATGTAGGCAGCCTGTGATATATCCCTGAACCCCAGTCAGGTGTTAAACAGTGCAAAAATATATATCAATGGCGCTCTACACTATTAAATAATAGACATATAATAATAGTAATGAAAATATACAACCAGTGGTGTGAATTTTTCTCCTGGGAATAGATGTTCCACATGTGATGGGAGACCATGTAGGGAAAAAAAATCACAACATAGTGTAATACTGTTAGGCATACATACAAACATATAACATAAGACTGACGCTGAGAGCAACAGGTGACCAATTACAAACACATTTAATAAAGCATATCATTAAAATTACATAAAATACATAAAATAGAATCTGTTAGGACTCTCCAACTCAGGTGGGGGTACCTGCTTACCAGATGTAAGAAGGTAACAGGCAGTGGATATTTTAGAGTATCCCCTCTATGGATGGCTGCTGCTGCACTGGACTGCTGGGCTCACACGTTGGTTGTATACCGTGGTGCTTGCTCCCTCCGCCCGAATTCGGCAGTCAACGAGCATCTGTTAGCAGGTTCCAAGGGGGATAGGATGCCACATACAGAGGGAGCAAGCACCACGGTATACAACCAACGTGTGAGCCCAGCAGTCCAGTGCAGCAGCAGCCATCCATAGAGGGGATACTCTAAAATATCCACTGCCTGTTACCTTCTTACATCTGGTAAGCAGGTACCCCCACCTGAGTTGGAGAGTCCTAACAGATTCTATTTTATGTATTTTATGTAATTTTAATGATATGCTTTATTAAATGTGTTTGTAATTGGTCACCTGTTGCTCTCAGCGTCAGTCTTATGTTATATGTTTGTATGTATGCCTAACAGTATTACACTATGTTGTGATTTTTTTTCCCTACATGGTCTCCCATCACATGTGGAACATCTATTCCCAGGAGAAAAATTCACACCACTGGTTGTATATTTTCATTACTATTATTATATGTCTATTATTTAATAGTGTAGAGCGCCATTGATATATATTTTTGCACTGTTTAACACCTGACTGGGGTTCAGGGATATATCACAGGCTGCCTACATATAGGATAAAGCGCCACCAATTTGTTATTCATCTTGTATCTTGTCCCCCTTGGGTTGGCAGCTTAATCCATACATATTGATATGTCTCAGTTGTTTGCTCTACGAGCTAATCGTCACATTGATATAGATAAAATCTTCTCAGATGATGACCCCCCTGTTATTATGGAGGAAACTCCAGACAATATGTATGACCTTGTCGAAAGACTTGAAAAATCACTCATGAGTGAAATCAAGCAAATGTGGGACGTAATTACTCTTGAGAAGTATGTTGAGCAGAAAAGAATACCACGTGGATTAAGAATATTTAAACCATCCACGACAGACTTTCACAGTGAGGAGTTCCTTTTGGAGTGGAACAGAATCCTTGATAACTGTTCCTTTGAACTTATTCGATTGCTCATATCCAAGCGCAAAATTCTGCTTCAAACACTGGATAGTGAGATTAATCATTTAAAGGAACAGTTCGAGGTTTTCAAAGATCATAGCGAATTACCAGCTCTGGAAAATAAAATTAAAATCAAGATGGATACTTTCCAGAAGGAAATTATAGGCCGCAAACAGTCTAAATTTCATAGGGACAGAATAGACTATAAGACGGGGTGTTATACTGTAGAAGTTGGAAGAAAACATCTAAAGACACTGCTAAATATAGACATCCCAAAGCCACCACTCCTAAAGATTATTCCCACAAAATACCGAACCACTATAAGAAAGTGATAAATAGTAGTAAAGAGACTACTCCCAAACCGGTACAGTTTCTGTCCCCCAAACCTAAGAGGGTTGATAGGCGTACTAAGCCTAATCAATCAAACAATCCTGAAACACCAATTGAACATCTAGATAGGGAAATTGATAGTATCTTTGAGCGTTACCAGCATAACAACAAGTACCAACCACTGGTGGACTTTGAGCAAGAAATTAACAGCTCTAATAAAACTAAAGAGGATAAACCTACCTTTTCTTTTTTAGACTGGCGGAGGACACGAGAGCAGCAGAATGCCAAAGAAGCTATAAAAGATCTGCTAGGGAAAGAAGGGACATCAAAGGACAGGAAAAGAAAAAACACAATAGAGGAAAGAGAGGAGGCAGAAAGATTAGGGAAACAAATAAGACGGTAACTCCCACCTACACTAACATATTTAACATCAGTCAACAACCCATATCTAATAAAGAAAAGGCGGTTCTTTCAAAAGGACTATCTTTTGCCCCAGTTATAGGCCCGAACAGTTTTCAACTGTACATAGACGTACAAAAATATGTAAGAAAATTATGTCTAAAAAAATATTTTGTTCAAGATGCGGTGTCACGCCTGGATAGTAGCTCCAACCTCCCCATTAACCCTGCACCTACCACCCATTCCACGTTCAAAAAACCCTCTACTTTTTTTCCCAGATTCGCCGGTGGGCCGTTTGTCAATACATTTGCACAGATGGTCACCGACGACCTGGAACAGCAGAGTCGTAACTATAAATTAACTACACATAACCTTAATATGGAGGAAAAACAACTGTTACGTGCACTTGGAATGAATGGCTCGATCGTAATGAAACCAGCAGACAAAGGAGGGGGGTTGGTAATTATGGATAAAACATACTATCTTCAGGAATCAATGCGTATCCTTGAGGATATCTCTACTTACCAACCCCTCCCCTCTAATCCCACAGATAATTATTCACAACAATTACTTACATTTCTTAATACAGGATTGGATAACAATGCCATTACCAAACAGGAATTTGAATTTCTGTATAACCAATTCCCTATAATTCCCATTTTCTATATTATACCTAAAATTCATAAAAATTTGGAACAACCGCCTGGACGCCCCATTGTGTCAGGGATCCGGTCCCTCACATCAAATTAGTCACAATTTATCGATCATTATCTCCAACCGTATGTCATAAAACTCCCTTCATATCTTAGGGACACTACCCACATGCTGCAGACAATCAAGGACATTCAATGGCAATCACATTTTTATTTAGTTACAGCTGACGTCACCTCACTCTACACTGTTATCGACCACGTTCAGGGTTGTGATGCTGTTGGCCAATTTCTAGATAATGATCCATCCATCACATCATCAATTAAATCATTTATTACCACAGGCATTGAATTCATACTTTCTCATAATTATTTTAATTTTAATGATTTATATTATTTACAGATATGTGGCACCGCCATGGGTACCAGGTTTGCTCCAAGTTATGCTAATTTGTTCATGGGCAGTTGGGAAAATCAATACATCTGGTCCAACTGTCCCTTTGGAGCGAACCTGGTCCTATGGCGGCGCTACATAGATGATATTTTCTTTATTTGGTCTGGTTCACTAGAGGAACTAGACAGTTTCCAAACATACATGAATAATAATCCATTTAATTTAAAATTTTCTTTTGTTTCAAGTAATATTTCTTTAGAGTTTTTAGATTTAGTTATATACATTTACAATAATACCATTCATACCAAAACTCACTTCAAAAAGGTTCAGGCCAACAATTATCTGCATGCCAGCAGCCATCACAACCCTGCGTGGATCGATAACATCCCTAAAGGCCAATTTATCAGGCTCAAAAGAAACAGTTCCACACCAGAAGCATTCCATACACAAGCACAGGACCTCAGAGATAGATTTATCAATAGAAATTATTCATCTAACCATCTTGATAGAGTCATCTCTGAGGTCAAAACAATAGACAGATCAACCCTTCTTAAATATAAACCTAAATCATCCAATACACATATCCAATTACCATTTATCACACAATTCAATCAAATGGCACCAGGAATTAAAAAGATTATTCAAAAATATTGGCCAATCCTGAGAAAAGACCCAGACCTATCTAAAATACTTCCACTAAAACCAAAAATAATATTCACTAAAGCACCAAACATAGGCCAAAGGTTAGCCCCAAGCTGTCCACTCAGATCTAACAGTCGATTTCAAACTAATACAAATATAAAAGTCACGAAAGGGTATTATACATGCAATACATGCACAGCATGTAGATTCAGCTCCAAACAAACTACTTTCACATCTACTCAAACCTCAAAATAATATATCATACAACAACACATCACATGTAATAGCACAAATATTATTTATCTCCTTGAATGTCCTTGCGGTCTGCAGTATGTGGGTATGACCACTAGACCGATTAAACGTCGGCTCTACGAACATATTTACAATATTAAAAGAGGCCTAGAAACACATAGCGTATCGAGCCATTTTCTCCAAGTGCATGACAAAAACCCCAAAGGTTTAAAGTGTGTAGCGATAGAGGCAGTGACGACAAATTGGCGCGGTGGGAATAAGGGAGGGGCACTAGGCAAAAGAGAATCCTTTTGGATTTACGAATTAAAAACACTCACCCCTTTCGGGCTCAATATTGAATTTGACCTGAAACCTTTCCTTCTGGATAGATAAAGTATCCATCTAATAATTATATTGTTCCATCTCCATTATACAGGGCCCAGGTATAATACACCACTACATTCAACTTCACTGACCACCACAGGATAACCACTTTATATATTATTTTGTAATTATCACATATAAGTTATATAAGTAATAGGTCATCAGTCTTTATTTCAAATTAATAATGTAGCAGTCGCATAGATTTTTAGTAATTACAGCATACATAATCAGATGAATTTTAATTAACTCACACATTTATTTAGTTACCACTGCACAATTGTTTCTCTTATATTATATTAAACATTTTCACAATTGACATATTTTATTAAGTTTATAACACTTCACACATATCACATTTAAACATAATTTATTCATTTTCACACTCATAAAATATTATCACAATCTATTACCCAATGTATGGGAATATATAACCTTATTCTCACATAGCACTATCACACATTTCACCCATTACAAGGGTTAACACTCATTTTCCTTTAATAAGTATATAATCCAATGTTATGGATAGTTTGAATTCTGCTCAACATACTTCTTATCTGGGGCTCACAACTGTTGTTTAATAATATAGAAAATGATTCTGAGATTAGGCTGTATTCATTGTAATTTTTAGATAGTGTAAATATATTACTAGTATTTGATATGTATTATCTGTCCGTTTATGTTTTATGTTTCTCCTTTGTGTATATGTTTTTGTTCGAGACGCTGAGAGTCCCAAAGTACACATCTGCGCATGAGCAAGTTTATTCTGATGTACTGCACCTTTAATCCGGGACTATATATATCGGGACATACAGGGACTACTTTTTTATACTACGTTTACCCCTGAGGAAGAAAGCTAGACTTTCGAAACGCGTAGGGTGTCTCTGAGAGGTCCTCCTGACTCGGTGGTGTATCCTATCCCCCTTGGAACCTGCTAACAGATGCTCGTTGACTGCCGAATTCGGGCGGATATCCATCCGCGCTTGCAGTAGCTCCGTTTGGCGCGCTTCCAGCAGCCGAGCAGAAGGGAACTGCCATTCCCCGGCTGGCACGAGATTCTTCAGTGTCCACGGCGCACAGAGGCGGATGCCACATACAGAGGGAGCAAGCACCACGGTATACAACCAACGTGTGAGCCCAGCAGTCCAGTGCAGCAGCAGCCATCCATAGAGGGGATACTCTAAAATATCCACTGCCTGTTACCTTCTTACATCTGGTAAGCAGGTACCCCCACCTGAGTTGGAGAGTCCTAACAGATTCTATTTTATGTATTTTATGTAATTTTAATGATATGCTTTATTAAATGTGTTTGTAATTGGTCACCTGTTGCTCTCAGCGTCAGTCTTATGTTATATGTTTGTATGTATGCCTAACAGTATTACACTATGTTGTGATTTTTTTTCCCTACATGGTCTCCCATCACATGTGGAACATCTATTCCCAGGAGAAAAATTCACACCACTGGTTGTATATTTTCATTACTATTATTATATGTCTATTATTTAATAGTGTAGAGCGCCATTGATATATATTTTTGCACTGTTTAACACCTGACTGGGGTTCAGGGATATATCACAGGCTGCCTACATATAGGATAAAGCGCCACCAATTTGTTGTTCAACTACAGGGTTGGTACTGTAGGTTAGTGGGGACCCAAAGGGACCGGCCAAGGACCCCAGGATGCCCACGGGAACCACTCGAGGACCCCTGGACACCCTTGGAACCACCCTAGGGCCCCAGACACCTGTGGGAACCACCTGAGGGCCCCCAGACACCCATGGATGACCCAGGGACCCCCAGACACCTGCGGGGATCACCTGGAGATGCCTTGTGGAGCCCATGGACACCCACAGGGACAACCTGAAGGTCCATGGATACTAGCAGGGACCACCTGAGGGCTAAAAGACACCCATGGAGATCACTTGAGGACCCCCGGATCCCCCAGGGGACCACCCGAGGTTATTAATAGTGTATATGAGCTGGGGGTCTCCAGAGCAGAACCGCGTCACGTGACCGGGGCATTCAAATGCATAGGAGATAACGGCACTGCATAATGGGGCCTGTATCTTTGGAAGCAGGGTGTCCCCAGACCGGAAATAACAAGGTTCTGCTCTGGAGAACCCCTGCTACAATACACTAGTAATAAAATAAAAATGTTACAAAAACATTACGCCCAAGATTTGCACAGAGAAAGGCGGCGAGGCGGCTCTCCCACTCTGCATCAAATAGAACTCGCCGGGTGAGCCTTTTTCAGAGGGTTGATCTTCACGTCACCGGCTACTCAGCATGTTTGCAAATGCTGCTATCAGTGGTATTTGGGGCTTTCTGCATACCGTGATAGCAACGCTGGAAAAAAATGGCGATTTAAAAACCCTGGCGATTTTTTCTATCGGACTTTACTACACGAGGCCCAAAGTGTATCTGACTGTGACTGAATACTTAAAAATTGTACAAAACCTGTTAGTTACCCATCTTTTCTGCATTTCAATGTTGTGCTCGCGGGTGCATCATTCCCGGAACATATGCTCCAGGTGTCAATTTCCCTGATTTACAAACCAGGAAAAATCCGACAAATTGCAAAAGCTATAGACATATATCTTTAATAAACTCGCCTATCAAAATGTATTCTAAAATGTTAGCTAACAGATTCTGTCATATCACGCCTAAATGAATTCATCCAGATCAAGTGGGATTTATTAAGGATAGGCAGGCTGCAGACAATACCAGGCGAATCGTGGATTTAATAGAAGTGGCCAATACAAAACCGATTCAAGTAATGGTGTTAAGTCCGGATGCCGAGAAAGCATTTGAAAGAATAGATTGGCTTTCTTTAAGAGCTACTTGGTTTTGGGGGTAGAATTTTACAAGCACTCACAGCACTGTATTCAAATCCGTCTGCGAGAGAAACACGTCAGATTTTTTCCAATTTAAGAGTGGCACATGACAGGGTTGTCCGCTTTCACCATTGTTATTTGCTGTCACGCCTGTATGCCCGCAGACCTGGCAAGACCCCAGTACTGAGGTGGGAAGGGTATTACCACACACCCACAGCAGTGGGAGCGAGCCCGGAGTGTGGTATGGCGTTGCTGGGCCTGTTGAAAGATAGATAGTGATACTAGCAACGCCTTGGTTGTATAACGTAAGAATAGTGGTGTCCGTGCTCCAAAGTCCAGGGATCCAGAAGTCAGAAAAGTCGAGTTCGTAAGCCAAGTCCAGGGGTTACAGAGGTCAGCAAGGTAGAGTTCATAAGCAAGGTTCAAGGGCAACAGAGAGCAGTGTAGTCCAGGACGAGCAGAGGTCAAACCAGGGAAATCCAGAGATAAACAGGAGCAGGAACAGGCTGGAACACAGAGAGAGCAAAGCATAGGACTGCACACACAGGGATAACAGAAGCTATCCAGAGCAATGATAGAAAGGACAGACAGGGGTTATAAAGGAGGGAACACCAATAGGAGAGAGGTGGAGCAGAGGGTGAAGTGGGAAACAGCAGGGATAGGTGAGGAGGAGAAGAGGAGGAGACAGGAGAACCAGTAAGGGAGATCGCCTGAAGGGCATGGGAGGAGGAGTCAGGAGACTGGAAATCCCTAGAAGAGGAGCGTGTGCGCGCGCCCTCTGTAATCTGAGAGTACGCGCGCACAGGCTGCGTCAAGAGGCATGCGGAGCGCCGTGCCGTGGGGGCACCTGCAGAGGGGAATGGAGGAACGGAAGGAACGGCCACCGGAGGTAAGGACATGGGAGCAGATACCAAGGGGGCCTGAGATTGGGGAGCGCCGCAGCAGGGGCTCGGGGACCGCGCGGGTGCGCGAGTCTTGCGGGGCGCGCGCCGTGGTAACGGAACGGCATCAGAGGCTGCCGGAGAAGGACAGGTGTGGGTAAAAGAAGGTAGGCTGTCAGAGGAAGGGACAGAGAGGATAGGTGAGCGTGTGACATCAGGGGCACATGAAGGGGAAGGAATCCCCTGAACCGTCACAGTATCCCCCCTTGAGGATCGATCTCCGAGCGATCCAGCCACGGTTTTTGAGGAAATTTTAGATTAAATTGTTGGAGTAGTTTCGGGGCATGGATGTGACATGCTGGTACCCATGAACGCTCCTCCGGACCATAGCCCTACCAGTGGACGAGGAACTGGAGCTTGTTTTTAGACCAGCGTGAATCAATGAGGGATTGGACCTCGTATTCTTGTTGTCCTGGGGTGGACACTGGGTTGGGTTTACGGGAAGGATCCGGAAAATGCGAGCTCTGTATAAATTGTTTAAGCAGGGAGACATGAAACACGGACGGAATCCTCATGATGGGGGGTAGGTCAACACGAAAAGCGACTGGGTTGATTCTTTCTAAGATTTTGAATGGGCCCAGAAATCTTGGTGATAGTTTAGGCGATGGAGTTTTGAGCCTGATATTCCTCGACGACAACCACACTCTGTCACCAGGCTTGAAAGAAGGACATGGTTGGCGATGACGATCCGCCTTGGTCTTTTGTTTGGCAACCGCAGATTGTAGGGATTTGAGGATCCTTTTCCAAGAGTCCTGTAGGGTCGTAACATGAGAGTCGGCTGCAGGAACGCCAGAAGGGGGAGAAGAGAGAGGAAGACTGCTGTGGTGGAAGCTGAAATTAATGAAAAAGGGAGACTCCTGGGTAGACTCATTTTTGAGAGAGTTGATTGCAAATTCGGCCCATGGTAATAGATCCACCCAGTTGTCCTGTGAGTCAGATACGAAACATCTGAGATATTGCTCTAGGGTTTGATTCATCCTTTCGGTCTGACCATTGGTCTGAGTATGGTATCCAGACAAAAAAGGAGGGAAATTCCGAGTCTCTGGGAAAACGCCCGCCAGAACTTAGAGATGAATTGAGACCCTCTGTCAGTGACAATAGAAATAGGAACGCCATGTAATCTAAAAATTTCCTTGGAAAAAACATCGGCCAGAGTGGTAGAATTAGGAAGGCCCTTGAGGGGAATAAAGTGTGAATGTTTAGAGAATCTGTCTACTACGACCAGAATAGTGTCCATTCCTTTGGAATTGGGCAGTTCGACAATGAAATCAATCGAGATGTGTTTCCAGGGTTGTTTTGGAATGGGGAGAGGCATGAGGAGGCCAGAAGGTTTGTGGTGGAGCGTCTTACTCTGGGCACATACAGGACAGGCACTAGTAAAGTCGAAAATGTCTTTGTTCATCTTCGGACACCAAAAATGTCTGTTTAATAAGATCCGCTGTCCTTTTCAAGAATGGATGACCGAAGATCTAGAGGAATGACCTCAAAGTAGAATCTTGGGGCGAAAGCGTTAAGCTGTGTATAAGCGCCCTTCTGGTACCCTGAACCTGCTGGGAATGTGAGCCTGAGATTTGTTAATATCATCCAACACATCAAAATTGTTAGCGGAGATTATACATATGGCAGGAAGAATAGGTTCCGTGGTTTCATAAGATTCGGTTTCCGTGGCGAACTGGCGAGAGAGAGCGTCTGCTTTGACATTTTTGGTACCAGGAATGTATGAAATGGTATAGTTAAAGCGGGAGAAGAAGAGAGACCACTGCACTTGGCGGGATCCCAGTCTTCGGGCTCCCTCGATATACAGTAAATTTTTGTGGTCAGTGAGGATTGCAATAGGTTCCTTGGTACCTTCTAAAAGATGCCTCCATTCTTGGAGGACCAACTTAATGGCCAAAAGTTCACGATTACCAACATCATAATTCCTTTCGGCAGATGAAAATTTCCGTGAAAAAAAACCACAGAGATGGAGTCTTTCTTGGGGGGAAGACCTCTGGGAGAGAACTGCACCAGCTCCCACGTCTGAAGCGTCGACTTCCAAAGTGAAGGGAAGAGAGGTATCCGGGTGACGTAGGATGGGTGCGGAAACAAAAGCTTTCTTAATCACCTCAAAAGCAAGAATAGGCTCCGGAGACAAGGAGGTGGTATCGGCACCTTTCTTGGTCAAAGCGGTGATGGGAAGAGCAATAGAAGAATTTTTTTGATGAATTTCATGTAATAGTTGGCAAAGCCGAGAAAACGCTGCTCCGCCTTGAGAGAATTAGGCAGCGGCCAGTCGAGAACAGCTTTATATTTTTTCTGGATCCATAGAGAAACCTTGGCTGGAGATAATGTAGTAAGGAAGGCTGTAGAGGTCTGGTGGAACAAACATTTCTCGATCTTGGCATATAGGCGGTTAGAACAGAGCCTAGAGAGAACCAGTTTGGTATGTTGAATGTGTTCCTCCAGGTCTTTAGAAAAAATGAGAATGTCATCCAGATATACTATGACAAATGTTCCCAACACATCTCGGAAGATGTCGTTCATGAACTCTTGAAAGACGGCAGGAGCATTGCATAAACCAAAGGGCATAACTAGATACTCATAATGTCCTGATCGTGTATTAAATGCTCTTTTCCACTCGTCCCCCTCCCTTATGCGGATGAGATTATAGGCCCCTCTTAAGTCGAGCTTGGAGAAGATAGAGGCCCCCGGAGACGGTCGAACAGTTCAGAGATTAAAGGAAGGGGATACCGATTCTTTACCGTGATCTTATTGAGTCCGCGAAAGTCAATGCATGGCCTAAGTCAGGGGGGCGCAAACTTTTTTCCCTGCGCCCCCCTGATGGCTGTCCCCTCGCTCCTGTGCCCCCCCCAACC
This sequence comes from Ascaphus truei, assembly GCF_040206685.1. Taxonomy (NCBI): domain Eukaryota; kingdom Metazoa; phylum Chordata; class Amphibia; order Anura; family Ascaphidae; genus Ascaphus; species Ascaphus truei. The sequence continues at coordinate 19,497,828 of NC_134486.1, forward strand.
CCAACTTACCCGCGCTCCGGCGTAATGACGTCACGTTGCCATAGCAACGTGACGTCACATGACCTCGCAGCGTCATTTTGACGCCGCGTTGCCATGGCGACGCAGGGAGGAAGCCGCCGGAGCCACGGTAAGTTAGGTTTACAGAGGCCCTGCAGCTCCCCCGGCACTTAATTTAAGTGCCTTCGGGAAGCTCGCGGGGCTTCTGTAAACCCCGCGCCCCCCGTCGGCAGTGTCGCGCCCCCCCTGGGGGTCGCGCCCCACAGTTTGCGCACCGCTGGCCTAAGTGATCCATCTTTCTTCTTCACGAAGAAGAAGCCTGCCCCGGCAGGGGAGGTAGAGTTACGGATGAATCCTTTTCCCAAATTTTCTTGAATGTAGGATGTCATGGCCTCAGTTTCAGGAACGGACAAAGGATACAATTTTGACTTTGGAAGGATGGTCCCAGGAATCAAATCGATAGGACAATCGTACAGACGATGGGGAGGTAGAACCTCAGCTTGTACCTTGTTGAACACATCCAAGTACTCATGATACACGGTTGGTAGGATCGATAGATTGGAAGGAACGGTATCCAGGCCAGCAAGTACCGCAACAGGAGAAGCCACAGGAGCAGAGTCAGCAGAGGAAGGCCACTGGATGGGCAAGGTACCGGTCCAATCAATGCACGGATTGTGGAGTTGAAGCCAAGGCAATCCTAAAATAAGTTGAACAGTAGGAGATTGAAAAATATCGAAAATTATTACCTCTTTATGACCGTCGGCCAAGGTCAGTGTGAGAGGAATAGACTCCCAGATGATAAATGCTGGCTGGAGCGGTCGGCCATCGATGGCCTCGAGACCAATAGGTGTTTTTCTCCTGACCATAGGGATTTGATTCTCAGAGGCGAAGTTTTGGTCAAGGAAGTTACCACCAGGTCCAGAGTCAATGAAAGCTTTTACCTGCAGGAAAAGGTCAGGGCCCTCCAGAGAGGCAGGAAGCAAAAAACGTCTTTGGGAGGTTTTCAGGGAGAGAGGGGTAAGGAGAGACAGTACCCAGTAGAAGCCCCTCTACCTTTACTGGGTGTTCCCGTTTCCCGGCTTCTGGGGACAATTCAGGAAACGATGTTCCGACGAAGCACAGTAAAACCAGAGTTTATTCAGACGGCGTCACATTCTCTCCGCGACCCGAAGTTGTTGGTTACCGATTTGCATCGGCTCCGGAGGCTCCAGTGCCAGGAGAGGTGACGTGGATGACCTGTGAGAGACAACAGAGGAGGGAAGAGAGCGAGAACAGTGTCTCTCGTGCCGTCGCTCCTGGGTACGCTGGTCCATGCGTACGCTCAGGGTAATCAACTCCTCCAGGGAAGAAGGCCAGGCATGAGTAGCAAGATCATCCTTCAAGGTGTCTGAGAGTCCATACCAGTATGCGGCGGCGAGTGCCTCATCATTCCATTGGGTCTCTGCGGCAAGAGTACGGAACTCGATTGCGTACTTGGCAGCAGATCTTCGGGCCTGTGAAATATGGAAGAGAGAGAATGCGGCTGTCTCGCGCTGTGCAGGAGTATCAAATACTTGCTGAAATTCGCACCTGAACAGAGGATAATCTTGGGTTAGTTCGCTCTTACATTCCCAGAGGGGAGAGGCCCAAGCGAGGGCGTCACCGGTAAGCAAGGCGTACATATAGGCCACCTTAGAACGACCAGTGGGAAACAGGGAGGGGGACATCTTGAATTGCACCTCGCATTGGTTGATGAAACCGCGGCAGGTGAGAGCGTCCCCATCATAGAAATTAGGTGATGGAATATGGGGTCCAGAGCTGGCATAGATCGTGGCAACTGGGGGTGCTGGAGCCATAGGAGTCTCCTGAAGGGAGAGTTTAGCCAATTGGTGGGAGACTGTGGACAGCTGATTGCTCACAAATTGTAAGACCTCAAGTGAAACACCTGTACCCACCTCAGGGGGGTCTGCATTTGTTGGGCTCTGCATAATGTCACGCCTGTATGCCCGCAGACCTGGCAAGACCCCAGTACTGAGGTGGGAAGGGTATTACCACACACCCACAGCAGTGGGAGCGAGCCCGGAGTGTGGTATGCATTGCTGGGCCTGTTGAAAGATAGTTAGTAATACTTGCAACGCCTTGGTGGTATAACATAAGAATAGTGGTGTCCATGCGCCAGAGTCCAGGGATCCAAAAGTCAGAATAGTCGAGTTCGTAAGCCAAGTCCAGGGGTTACAGAGGTCAGCAAGGTAGAGTTCATAAGCAAGGTTCAAGGGCAACAGAGAGCAGGGTAGTCCAGGACGAGCAAAGGTCAAACCAGGGAAATCCAGAGATAAACAGGAGCAGGAACAGGCTGGAACACAGAGAGAGCAAAGCATAGGACTGCACACACAGGGATAACAGAAGCTATGCAGAGCAATGATAGAAAGGACAGGCAGGGGTTATAAAGGAGGGAACACCAATAGGAGAGAGAGGAGGAGAAGAGGGTGAAGTGGGAAACAGCAGGGATAGGTGAGGAGGAGAAGAGGAGGAGACAGGAGAACCAGTAAGGGAGATCGCCTGCAGGGCATCGAGGAGGAGTCAGGAGACTGGAAACCCTTAGAAGAGGAGTGTGTGCGTGCGCCCTTTGTAATCTGAGAATGCGCGCGCACAGGCTGCGTCACGAGGCGTGCGGTGCGCCGTGCCGCGGGGGCACCTGCAGAGGGGAATGGAGGAATGGAAGGAACGGCCGCCGGAGGTAAGGACATGGGAGCAGATACCAAGGGGGCCTGAGAGTGGGGAGCGCCGCAGCAGGGGCTCGGGGACCGTGCGGGGCGCGAGTCTTGCGGGGCGTGCGCCGTGGTAACGGGATGGCGTCAGAGGCTGCCGGAGAGGGACAGGTGTGGGTAAAAGAAGGGAAGCTGGCAGAGGAAGGGACAGAGAGGATAGGTGAGCGTGTGACATCAGGGGCACATGAAGGGGAAGGAATCCCCTGAACCGTCACATTTGCCTTATACATGGAGCCACTAGCAGTGCAAATTCGGAGTAATCCGAATATTTCAGGAATCCAAATTAACAATAAAACACACAAAGTGGCTCTTTATGCAAACAATGTCACTTTGATGCTGCCGAGACCTCTCACCTCTAACCAATTTATTCAGTCCGTTAGGGAAATGTAATAAAATCTCGGGATTTAAGATAAAAAAAATCAGAGGCTTTAAACATCAATCTACCCATAGAAATGGAAAAATTTATCAACGATCTTTGATAAAGCGCCCTGTGCGCGAAACATGTCAGAGCGTCTTTAGGAACTCTGCCCTATGTTCTTTTAATCATTAAACCATTCTAAAGAAGACCTTCGTGTCCTGTGATGCACTGGTGGGCTGTGCTCCGGTTCTTTTCATTTTTCCATATTACTACTCCCTACCTGAATGCACGCCACTGTGGATACGCTGCTGTAAGCTCTCATCTGCATACCAACCGGTGGTGGAGGCAGGCGGTTACTTAGAGCCGCACTGGAGCTGCATTTGTCCAGTGATGGAGTCTTGCTTCTGGGGGCCTGTTTACCCCCTTCTACTACACAGAGGGATTCATCCTGGCTGTGGCTGCTGTGCTCCATTACAGGGATTCCCCTATCCCCTGACGCCGCGCTGCCCGTCATCGGAGGCTGCTGCTGGAGGAGTTGTTGGCTCTCGGTGTTTGCTACGATATTCAACCATCTATTTCACTATCACTCTACATACCTGTGAGTAACAATACAACGAAGCGATCGTGCTGCATGTGGCAGCCAGTCGGTAACAAGCTCTTTATCTACTACATTTTTTACTCATACTCTTTTGTATACCGTCTCTACTGGCGATTGCTCACAGGCAGACACACATAGTGTGTCTATTACAACACTTAGAGATATCAATTTACAGCGTATCCCCAGCCACACACCTATATCAATATTTTTTTGGGAGCACTGGACTATTTGGACTGCTTTGTGGTCTGAATTTATATATATACTGAATAGCAAAGGATTTTGCAGGTTGGAACCAGAAAGGGTTCAATAGACTTAAGTATCTGGAGAGTAGGAATAATATTAAAACCTTTGAACAAATTAAGTCAGACAAAAACCACTTCGCAATGGCAACGAGGTGCGAGATCGGAACATTATGGAAACAAAAGGAGATTCCTCTATTGGCAAAAATTAGGAACAGAATTTGGTTTGTGTGCAGATGGAAACATTGACAAGTCTGGTTAATGACACTGGCGATAAATTTCTAAAAGTCTGGCTACCATGGCTGGCTGAAACAAACATTCCGGGATTGAATATCACCACGGTGCTGCTATGACAGTACTGGATGCATTCTTCTCTGACTGATGTAAGAGGTCTGGAAAAGAGGGATGAGGGCTTACAGTAACTCCAAGGTTGGAGGCATGGGTTATACAGGAGACAGGGAGATTGACCGGGACATAAGGCAACGTGAAATTACAATAACACAATCTGGGCTCTGAGGACCTTCCGCCTCCCCCCACCCCCTTTTCCTTTTTGGGGATGTTTATTATTTACTGTATTAAGACCTGTTTCTATATGCCGGTTTCTGATAAAATTTAATATACTGCCATTTGTCTCTTTGTCTGAAATCAAATAAAAATTGAATTTCTCCCTCCAGCAAAAAGGAGAGGTACATGCAAATTTTACCGGGTAGTGTTAGGACCTGCAAATTGGTCATGCCTTGATGTTGGCTGCAGGCTTATAACGCTTTGGCCAAAGGGTTTAACTAAATGACCCTTACTCATGAGCACATTAGCACTGAAGTATTGTACTATATGTTGTGTCACTTTGTATCTTCGCTGGGCGTTTCTGTTTTTGTTCATATAAAAATTAGGTTACAAAAAAAAAAAATCTACAAAACATGCATTTATATTATACAATCCGTTTTTGGATTTCTTTCAATTAATGACTTGCCAAGATATGTCTATGCATGTACAGTAGCTAGATTTAAATGTAGAAGTGTATGATACATACAGTGGGTGCCATAGCTCATGTGCACCTAGCAAATGATTGTATTTTTAATGGCAGTATTTCTATGTACTGTCTTTTATGGAAGTATTTCTATGCATTATGTTTAGTGTCCATTCTGTAGTTTACACTCTTCATTGGGGGAGTAGATGAGAAGCTGTAACCTTTGCCGGTTACCAGCAAGTCTAAGGGAGATCAAAGCAATAAGAGTTGGGTTGACAGATTGAAACAGCACCACAAGGGAAACATGTAATTTGCTTTTTAACTGACACATAGTTTGCAGCTTATACTTTGAAATATCCCCTGTTTCTGAAAGGATATATTTATTAGTAATAGAAAATCTTCATATGCATCTATCACCCTATAGTATATATTCTTTCTATTTAGAATTTCAATGTAAAAACCTTTTAAGTGCATTGCATTAAAACATTTAATAACCATGATTAGCCCAGGAGTGAAGATGATTGTTTTGAATTATTTTGCTGCAGTATCTTCTATACCATACAGCACTACTAATGTCTAATTCGTGTTTTATTCATGACGCTTGTAAGTGCTCATCATGGTTGCAATAGGTCAACACATTTTGCTCTCCCTTTGAGATCTATCTCAGTAGGATACTTTTGGTTTGTAAATGAGAGGATTTTCTCTGCCAAATGCATGTATAAAATAATGCATAAATTGCAGACTAGGTTTCATATAAATAATTACATACTTATCCATTTGAGTTGTAATTATAAACTGATCTAATATGGACTTACTGTAGGCAGGAACAGAAAAGGAGATGACACGTCACTGGACTTGGTTTATTGAAGACTCAACGTTTCAATCCCACTTTGGACATTTATCAAGCTAAAGATCCAAAGTACAGTAGGATCAAAACTTTGATCATTCAATAAACCAGCACTATCATTCACACAAGTCCACTGGAGGGCCTTTTCATTTTCTGATCCTGCATGTGATCCTTATTCAATGTAGAAGACAGTACCCGTGGCAGTTCTTGAAGAAACTATGAGTGCTCTTATGCCCTATATTTTTAAGAATGACTTAGGGCCATATTATATACAGTACACCCCCTACAAATTGTCTAAACCAGCCAGAGCCCACTTTCAGGTATTCCAAATAGATTGAAGTGATACTCGTGCAGGCCCAATGGCATCTTTCAAAAGATTTTTGGATGATGGTCAAATATCTATTTAATGTGCCTTGCAGCTGTAAACTATCCCTTTATTCTATAACTCTGAAGTAGTTTTTCAAAGAAATTAATGGGATTCTAATTTTGACTTGTCCAGGTTATAGTTATAGCATAGTTCTAGGCTAGAGGACCTTGAGTACTTCCATAATCGTTTCTTAAGTACCCAAGAATCAGATATAAAAAGACCTTCATTAGGTCCTATGATGTTGTAATCTACTTGGCTCCTCCGTATCTTCCAAGAAAGGGCAACTTGGTGTTGTCAAATGTCTGGCATGGTGGCCCAAATGGAAGAAGACCAAGAGGAAGAACATATCAGGTGAGGATACTATAGAGAGGGGGAAACCATAAACATTGGACACCAACATAAACACAATTAAAACATGTGAGGATCGGTGTTAGGTCCCGCCCCGCGACAGGTCCTGTGACGACACGGGTGACGCTCCTCAGACCAGAGAAGCTACCCGCAAGTGACGCACTACCAGGCAGGGGGATACCTCCAGGTTCAGGCTTAGGCCAAGACACCGAGTCACGTCCCGTGATGACACGGGTGACGCACCACGTGCGCAGGAAACCACACGCAGGCGCCAAGCTACAAAGATCACCCAAGGGGTTAATCCCAAAACTCAACACTAACCCAGGATCACCTGCACGGGCACCTGCACCTGTGGCACAATCCGCCTCCTGACTACAGAGTGGGCGTTTGATGCTAATTTGTGTTAGCTGCTTGCTAGCTGCTCATTGGCTACCTGCCCTTTATATGCTCAGCCAGCCCTCTGGTAAATTGGCATAATTCTTTGTTGCTGAACGTAGTGCTTACCCCAAGTATCCTGCTGCATTGTCCTGTTTCCTTGCATATTTTTATCCTGTCTTGTCTCTCAGTGTTTTGACCTCGGCTTGTACCTGAACCACCGATTTTTCCAAACCTGGACCCCGGCTTGCATCTGGATATCTACCTTCTCTACCCCTGGACCCCAGCTACCCTCTATGACCATACGACTTCTCCAACCCCTGACCACGATTAGTATCATGACTATTCTCACTTCTCCAAACCTGACCAGGCAATATGACTATCAGTCTGCACTTTGGACGCGCTCTTGCGGCTGGAGGTCAGTGTACCTTAACATCCCCACCTCAGCCTTGTGGTCCCGTCCTGTTTGTGGTGAGCACCCATTACATTATGCTCAGTCAGCATGCCAACATGTTTGACAGACTGGAAAAATATCTGGAGCAAAATAACCAACGTATGGAGCTGCTCCAACAGACAGTCCATTACTGATCCGACACAACGTCCCTCTTTCCACTCTCTGTCCCCTGTGGCACCAGTCCCTGCACCCATTCCTTTGGCCACAGCCTCTGAACTATGACTACCTACCCCCAATTGTTATGGCGGTGACCCCCATGGCTGTCGAGGTTTTCTTAACTAGTGCTTAATCCAATCGAACTGATGCCTTCTTGTTTCATGTCTCAGTGATCTAAAGTGGCATAGATAATTTATTTATTGATTGCCTATGCCTTGGCATGGGCCTCACCCATCTGGGAACAGAAGCCGGACCTTACCAGTGACATCGCACGCTTCTCCAAGGAGTTCCGCAGAGTTTTCGACACACCCGGACTAAAGGTAACTGCTGCCTCATCACTGTTACATATCTCCCAAGGCAGCCGCCCCGTGGCCCGGTATGCTCTCGAGTTCCGGATCATAGCTGCAGAGACCAGTTAGAATGATGAGGCATTGATAGCCGCCTTCTGGCAAGGCCTGTCAGAGAATCTGAAGGACGAACTCACTGCACAGGAACGTCCACAGAACTGGAGGAGCTCGTCGCTCTATGCATCCGGGTGGACCAGCGGCTACTGGACAGAAGAGCCAAAAGAACCCAGTGTAAGCAATATATACAACCATTTCACAGTCTTTACACAGGGGATGTTAACACGTCTCCGTTGGACCTCGAGGAACCCATGCAACTCTGGGGCTATAAGCTATCCCCCGGCAAAAAACAACGCAGATGCAATGCCGGACTTTGTCTATATTGCAGAAATATTGGACATCAGGTACTTGCTTGTCCTCACAAGTCGGGAAATGCCAAGTCCCAGTGAGAGCTGGGAGAATCACACTGGGAACACAATCTTCTCCTTAAAAAAAATGCCAACTAGCATTTTAATCCCCATCATATTAACCGGTGATACCTTCCATACCAGCGGACGGGCCTTTCTGGATTCTGGTCAGGGTGCAATTTAATTGACCAGGGATTCGCGGAGAGAAATAAAATTCCCTTGGTACACAAGAAGTACCCAAAAGAACTGGAGGCTATTGACAGTCGACCCTTACAACCTGCATTTTTTTATCTGCAAACCATTCCCTTTCAGTTGCGGACTGTAAAGGTTCACACCAAGAGGATCCAATTGGATATCATCCATACCCCTACGGTCGATGTCATCCTTAAACTTACATGGCTCCAAGTGCATAACCCTCAGATAGACTGGACTGAATCAGAACCCTTCCAATGGAGCTCTCATTGCTTGAAGAACTACTCTGTTTCTTCCAAAAAATTATGCGGGGTTTCAGTACCGGAACAAGTAAACATACAGTCACCTGAAATCTACTCTGACTTTCAGGACGTATTTAACAAGGCACATTCTGAGGAACTAGTGCCTCACCGGTCATTTGACAGCCCCATAGATCTACCGCCTGGCTCGGTTCCCCCACGGGATGTTCCTACCCGTTATCCCCTCCAGAAACAAGGTCATGAAGGAATACATTCAAGAGAACCTGCAAAGGGGATTTATCTGGAAGTCCTCATCTCCTGCAGGAGCGTTTTTTTTTCTTTGTAAAGAAAAAGGATGGATCCCTCAGACCTTGCATCGATTACTGGGGACTTAACAAGATCATGATAAAGAACCGGTACCCCTTACCGTTAATTTCCAAACTCATTGACAGACTGAAGGGGTCCATAATCTTCACCAAGTTGGACTTATGAGGATCTTACAATCTAATAAGAATCCGTTAGGGGGGCAAGTGGAAGAAAGCCTTTTGTCAGGAATCGGCGTTCTCCTCGCTCCCCACACAGAGCACTCCCTCCCCGCAGGGAGCCCCTGGACACACAAAACAATCCTGCCTTACTGGCCTCCACGGCTCCTCGCCCCTGCCGTCATCGCGGGATCACTCCCTTCGGCGATTCCTCTGCTCAGCGCCGGGCGCGCCCACGCCCTCCTGCATGAACACCTGCACCATCCACTGGCTCAGTTCACACGCATACACGAGTTACGGAGCACGCTCAGTCTGCACACTCTTATTCCTGTCCCCCGGACCTCAGGCTCCACCCCCGCACACTGCACGGGCATACTCAGGTTACTAACAAGACTCACCTGGCCTGTTATGCCTGCACCAATCTGCAGTGTCTCCCTGTAGCTCTTCCTGTCCCGCCTCCGTTCCTAATTGGACCTTCCTGCTTTATCTAGCTCCTCTCTGCTCTCAGTCTTTGCTCGACATAGTCTCTGTATGGAAGTACTTCTGGATTCTCTCAGTGTTTTCACAGGTTCTGACGCAGCTCGTACGACTACCCCCTCTGGCTCTCGATCTCGGCACTCCTTGGACAACGCTCACTCTGGTAACCCCTTGAACACGGCTTAGACTACGACCTATCTCCACTCTCCACTCCCTGACTTCGGCAAGGCATCATTCACTCTATCTCTACAACCGGTACCGGCAAGTATTGTCTACCTTACTACACCTGGCCTGGCAACGCTTCATACCACACTCCGGACACACTCCCTTTGCTGCGGGTGCGTGTATTACCACTTCCCCCTTCAGCTCAGGGGACGGGTCTGGTCTGCGGGCAGCACCGGCGTAACACCTTTAACACCAGGGACGGACATTTTGTATACCTTGTTATGCCATTTGGACTTTGTAATGCTCCAGCAGTATTCTAGAACTTTGTTAATGAAATCGTCCGGGATCTCCTTGACCAATACGTCATTGTCTACCTTGATGATATCCCAATCTTCTCCAAGTCTGTACAGGAACATTCTGGCCATGTTAAACAGGTACTTCTACGTCTACGGGAGAATCATCTATTCGCAAAGTTAGAGAAGTGTCAGTTCCATAAGACCACACGGCCTTTTTAGGTTATATTATCACTGATACTGGCCTTGCCATGGATCCAGCCAAGGTAAAAGCGGTCCTGGATTGGCCTCGCCCCATGACTCTGAAAGCCATACAACGCTTCCTAGGCTTCGCCAACTACTACCAAAGATTCATACAGAACTTCTCGTCCATAGTATCTCCCATTATAGCTTTGATACAGAAAGGTGCTGATACCGCCTTATGGTCTCCTACTGCTATTCAAGCATTTAAGAGACTGAAAACAGCCTTCGTTTCAGCCCCTGTCCTCGTGCACCCGGACCCTGGTTTACCCTTCACTTTTGAAGTGGATGCATCTGACATTGGGGTCGGAGCAGTATTGTCCCAGAGGAAGACACCTCAGACCAAACTTCACCTGTGCGCTTTCTTCTCCAAGAGATTTTCTTCTGCTGAACAAAACAATTATGTAGGCAATCTTGAACTCCTGGCCATCAAAATGGCTTTAGAAGAATTGAGTCATCTGCTTGAGGGCACTGAAAATCCAGTCACCACACTTACGGATCAAAAAAATCTCCTATACATTAAAGGCACGCATCGATTGGGGTCATTACAAGCACGATGGTCACTTTTTTTTTCTCGGTTTAATTTTATTATTTCGTATCTACCAGGCTCAAAGAACGTGAAGGCAGATGCCCTCTCCCGTGAATTCCTGGTGGAAGACAAGGCTGAAGACCGAGAGGAGACTATACTCCCCCATCATGCATAATCTCTGCTAATACCTTTGATCCTTTGGAGAACATCGCTCAAGGTCAGTCTGATATTCCTGAGAGTCTCGAATTCCCAGAAGGACATCTTTTCAACGAACCTGCATATCATAGGAAGGAACTGGAATGGGGTCATTTGTCCAAGAGCTCCCGACACACAAGAACTAGAAGAACCATCAACCTGCTGGAACGGACCTTTTGGTGGCCAGGAATACAGAAGGAGATCAAGAAATTTGTCACAGCATGTCCTACATGTGCTCAAAATAAGACACCCCATAACAGACCCAAAGGGTTGCTCCAGCCTCTTCCGATTCCAGATCATCAATGGACCAACCTATCCATGGATTTCATTGTGGAATTACCGATCACCAAAGGTATGAATACCATCCTGGTAGTGGTGGACCGATTCTCCAAGCATGCCCATTTCATTCCCCTTAAGTGACTGCCTAATATCCTCAAATTATCAGAGGTATTCATCAAAGAATTTTTTCGTCTCCATTAAGTACCCCAAGTTATTTTCTTGGATCGGGGGTCCCAATTTATCTCTAAATTTTGGGAGGCCTTTTGCCAACAATTGGGGATCTCTCTCACTTCTCTTCCGGTTATCATCCTCAGATCAATGGTCAGACAGAACGGACTAATCAATCACTAGAACAATACATCTGATGCTTTATTTCAGATACCCAGGACAACTGGACAGATTTTTTGTCTTGGGCTATGTTCTCTCACAACAACTTGCGTAGTGAGTCAACAATGAACTAATTGTTCTTTATCAATTATGTGTTTCACCCTTCAGCTCTTCCCACTATAGGACCTAGATCCAGGGTGCCAGTAGCTGACAACAGGATTCTGCAACTACAGAACTCATGGGAAAATATTCAAGAGAATCTCAAGAAAGCAGTATCCATGCAGAAAAAACAGGCGGATCGGCATCGACAGAAAAATCCAGCATACAATCCAGGGCCAAAGGTATGGCTGTCCACCAAAAACATTAGTTTGAAGTCACCCACAGCGAAATTGGCACCTAGATATATTGGCCCATTAACCAACATTGAGAAAATTAATCCAGTTGCCTCTCGGTTACGGTTGCCAGCTTCCATGCGAATCCCATCTGTCTTCCACTCTTCTCTCCTTAAGCCATTTGTACAGGACTCCCCGTCTCCTGCTCTTGTGCCGCCTCCTGAACCGGACTCCCCGTCTCCTGCTCTTGTGCCGCCTCCTGAACCCCTCCTTGTAGAGGGACAACAAGAGATTGAAGTACAGACAGTTCTGGATTCCAGGATAACCAGGGGAAGTCTCCAGTATCTGGTAAATTGGAGGGGTTTGGGGCCCGAAGAGCGATCTTGGATCCCCAGGGACCAATTACATGCTCCCAGGCGAGGCCCGGAAGTCACTCCTGAAGGAAGGGGTGGAACTGTGAGGATCGGCGTTATTCCCGCACCTGCGACAGGTCCCGTGACGACACCGGTGATGCACCTCAGACAAGAGAAGCTACCCTCAGGCGCCGCACTACCAGGCAGGTAGACCGAGTGGGCGGTTGTTGCTAACTTGTGGCAGCTGCTTGCTGGCTGTTCTTTGGCTACCTGCCCTTTGTATGCTCAGCCAGATCTCTGGCAAATTGAAGCAAGCAGAAGGGGTAGGGCATGGTCTATACCTATTCCTGATAGGCTTACACAGGTCATGAGTCACCACCTTATTTCTGTCCATCAGAGAGGAGCATGTAGTGGGGGTCACAAACCCACATATTAACCTCTTACAGCCTGCAGCTAGCAGGTCTTACATAACAGGGAGGGGAAAGACAGTCAGAAAAGACATACCCTGTTACATATATTATCATAACTAATCAATACCAGGCAATACCAGTAGCATATATACAGTATATCCTCAAAATTAATGGAATATTGAAAGTTCTTCCAAACTTTCTAGGACATCTCCATGAAAAAGCACGATGCAAAATTACCACTGAATACTTTTGTTATTCAATGCAGAACATGCAACATTGTCCAAATATGGGACAGTTGCAGTAGTACACATACCCAACAAATGCATCTTATAGAATGTAGAGAAAATTGGTACAGTAAGTAACTGAATCAGGTCAGTAACAGACTAAGGCAATGTGCTAATTCATGAGAATCAGTTAGAGCTTTTATTTAAGTTTTTTTTTATACTTCACTTATCGGCTATAATAAAAAGGCCAGGTAAAGTTGTATTTTGTAACTGCCATGTTACAACTTTGTAGATGTGGATAATACGCATCAAAGATCTTGTCATAAATCCATCCTAAAAAAACTGTGTTACAGTTACAATTTGTCTCCCCCTCAACAACACAAGCATCTGTTTTTGAAAGGTAATTGGTCTTGTTATGTGATGCAAGCAAACGTTAGTACAAGATGAAGAGGGAATATCAATAAAAATATTCAAAGTGAATAATTTAGCATTACATATATAATTAATGACATTTGAGATGCTTCCCCTGGCACTCTAATCACAGTTCAAAATGTGATAATTAAAGTAGTTTGGTAAAAAATCAAACTTTACAAGTGCTGATTATCAGCAAGTTCAGTTTCCCAAATAAAAAGCTACTGTATAACTGGGATTTGTAATGTGCTCTTATCTGAATTTGCATAGAATAACATATAATGTAGCATGATGGGAAACTTTATGCGCATAAATGAGAACATTAACATGAATTGGTATTTAATTAACATCTAAAACACGTTGTGATTTCTAAGTCAGAAATAGAGGAGGGATGGGGGTAATTGGCAGCTCTCTGCAACAAATGCCTAAAATGTAACCATCATTTGTGAATGAGTTCTAAAGAATCACAGTGACTAAATTCTAATGATGATACACAGTTTTATTCTATATGGTCTGAAGCAGTGGATCGAGCCATTTTCGGAAACAAATTAGAATTTTTGGCTGAACAATGGCTTCAACGAATGCTTTGTACAATATAGAATTACCCCCAAAGAATACTCCCAATAATATTTTACACTGTCTCTTTTTGTATTTCCAATCCACATATTGCACTGTGCACTACAGTAACTGTTGGAGACCAGCGCAAAGAGGACAATTTTCCATAAAGACAACTAGAAGGATCTGGACAATCCGAGTGACCTCAAGGCTGCAGGACTCAGAATTAGAGGTAATAAAACACCCCACATCACATTCCACGCATATTTTATGTGGTTTTTTTTGCTCACCACAGGTTATTCCTGTTTGAGGTTGTATGTATCAGGGGTGTGCAAAGTGGGGGGCACGGGATCTTTTTTGGGGGGCATGGCAGTTGCAGAGGCCCCGCGCTCTTCCCAAGGCATTTAAATGAAATGCCGGGGGACCGAGCAAGGGCTCTGCAACTCAACTTACCGGGATTCAGCCGAATTCCATGGTAACGAGCGTCAAATGACGAGGTGGGATAACGTGGCGTGACATCACTTGACCCGCTGCATCATTTGATGCCGATTCACTGGCAAGGAGGGGGCGCGAGAGCTGGGGCTAAGATGCAGGGGGCACTGCACAGAAATTTGCGCACCCCTGGTATATACTTGTAACGGATATTCTGACCTGGCTGACCCACCCAATCTCATATTGGACCCTGTGGTCTAACCAGTCCCCATTACATGGTAGTGTCTGGTGGTGCACCTGTGGGCAACAGGACTCCTGAGTCTCCCGCATGACGTTATGTGGGGATTGTCAAGACAGGCAGCTGAGTTAGCGTGTATGAGTCCTACCAACATACAGTGCAGCACCTCCACCTCATCAGGATCTCTGCATCCGCAGGGAAATGGTTCTGATGAGGAACTCCTTCTCGGTGGTGCCTTCCGCTGGAGAGTAACTTCAGTCTCACACAGTGGAGTTGATTTAGAACTGGACATCTTTATTGGTTGATTGTATGGGCCAGCTGCCCTTCACAGCCAGCAACTCAGCTGCTAATCTTGGCTGGTACTTCCCTTTGAAAGGTATGCTCTGAGCTGGGGCTAAGATGCAGGGGGCACTGCACAGAAATTTGCGCACCCCTGGTATATACTTGTAACGGATATTCTGACCTGGCTGACCGACCCAATCTCATATTGGCCCCTGTGGTCTAACCAGTCCCCATTACATGGTAGTGTCTGGTGGTGCACATGTTGGCAACAGGACTCCTGAGTCTCCCGCATGATGTTGTGTGGGGATTGTCAAGACAGGCAGCTGAGTTAGCGTGTATGAGTCCTACCAACATACAGTGCAGCGCCTCCACCTCATCAGGATCTCTGCATCCGCAGGGAGATGGTTCTGATGAGGAACTCCTTCTCGGTGGTGCCTTCCGCTGGAGAGTAACTTCAGTCTCACACAGTGGAGTTGATTTAGAACTGGACATCTTTATTGGTTGATTGTATGGGCCAGCTGCCCTTCACAGCCAGCAACTCAGCCGCTCATCTTGGCTGGTACTTCCCTTTGAAAGGTATGCTCTGTTAATGAAGTGGAATCACCTCCTGTGCCAGGTCCCTGGACACAGTATAGGCCCAGCCAGCCGGGCTGCTGCTGGGCCCTCAATTAGAGCAGTGTCACTAGTTGCGTCACTAGTACACTCTGGCCTTCTGCTCTGCTCAACCTTGTAGAACACACTAACTTTGGACAGTGCTGTGCCTTATATACCTCAGGAACCTGGCACATCTCTGATGTCACTAACGGTGGACTCCGAGCATGTTACCACTCCCCTTGAATACATATGACACCTCACCAGGGTGTGAGGGCAAACCTCCATGATTGATGCTGGCAACCCTGTAACTTACCAGGCTTACTGCCAGCATGAGAGAAAACTGTAGGCCATTTAACAACATGGCTACATACTATAAATTAATTATTGTTACCACTGTGGGTATAGCGCTTTGGTTGTATTTCATCATGCATAGATTGCTAGTTTTTAAGTGCAGAGACAAGCTGCTTGACCATAACCACAGCAGTCCTGGCACCGGAGTATTTTCACTGTGGAGAGTTCGATGTGGAAGCCTGGATCCCCCGCAATGATGTCACAGCAGGCCCTGTCAGCAAAAAGCAGCTTCTTCAATGTAAAAAAAAAGAGTCTCAAAAATCTATCTAATTCACACTGAAAAGTATCAACATTAAAAGAAATGCAAAAGAGAGTAGCCAAGCACACACATAGGAATAAAAAATGCAATGCTTCAAGACCCCTTCCTCAGGCTTATGGAAGCCTGAGAAAGGCCCAGGGGGCCTTGAAATGTTGTATATAGAAAAGATTTCACATGCAGTATGTAGAAAAGATAAGATAAAGCCTTGAAATGTGGCATGACCAGGGAAGCACGAACTTCCCCCCTTCCCATTTACCATTACCCACACAGAACATACAAATAATGACAGACACAGACTGGAGGTATGAAGGCCGCAGCTTTGTTTATTTATAAATGAAGATAGCATAACTGCTAGTCCCTGCCAGAATGCTCAGTAATGGGTTAAGAAAAATGTCCACCGTTCTAGGGTCGGCATTGTGAGAGGGCTCCCGGAAGTACCTCCCGGTGACTTGCTCCCTCGCTTCATCCCCGGCTTTTAAAGCCCCGAGCTCCTTCTGGCAAGGACAAGCACCTACCACCCAACTGCCGGTGCAACAAAAGCAACCTGGTCAAACCGACCCCTTCTTCAGAATTTTCTGTCCTTGTTTTCAAAAAGTATTTTGGGTTTTATCCTGAAACAAGAGAGACATTTTAACAATATTGCCCAAAACATATTGTACCCTCGCCCCAAGAACTTCTCGACCTGCTCGCAAGACCCTGCCCAACCTTGCTTATCCCCCCCTCAAATTCTAACATTCATGCGATGGGTGGGTGGGAAACCGCTGCAGCCAGGAGCAAGTGACCGTCCTCACTCATGGCAGCTAGCTTAAATCACTAGTCCCCTCCCCCATACCGCCCACGGCTGCCCCAGCGACCAATCATGTCCAGGGGGGACCGGGCCCCCCGGTCATGTCTTTTGCCCCCTATGCAGCCTAGGCAAGCTGCTTTTTGACTCCAGTGTGTGTCTGCTTGCCTACTCTCTTTTGCATTACTTTTAATTTTGGTACATTTTAGTGCTATTGTGATAAAATAATTAGACTAATTTTTGCATTTTAAAGAAGCTGTTTTTTGCTGAAATTGCTAGGAGCTCGTCAGTTTTTAATTTATTCATCCATTATTCAGTGCATCCTCTATATTTGAACTCTCATCATTTCTATCTTTGAATTTTTTTGTCATGAACGCATGGGAGGATGACCATACTTGGTCATGGGCAGGACATGGTGCAAATCTGGTGACCTGGAAGAGATTTATCGACGATATTATCTTTATTTGGAAATAAATTTTTTTAGACTTAACAATATACATCGAAAATGATACAATCAAAACAAAAACCTACTTGAAAGATGTAGATGTTAACAATTTTATTTTACTGTCAAGTTGCCATCACAAAAACTGGATTAGGAACATCCCATTTGGCCAATATAGGAGACTAAAGCATAACTGCACAGACGATAAGATCTTTTTGGAACAAGCTACTACTTTGACAAAAAAATTCAAAGATAGAAATTATGAGAGTTCAAATATAGAGGATGCACTAAATAAAACCATTACTTTGGAAATGAAGACAATTCTCAGTTCTAAAAAAATCTATGATTCTGTCTAAAAGATGTGAATTTCCATTTAAAACTCAATTTAATAAAGATGCTGGAAAAATCCAAAAAGTTTTGAATCGTCACTGGCATATATTAAAAAATTACCCTATTTTGGGGAGATCATAATCCAGAAAAAACGCAAGTTATAGTCAGAAAAGCACCCAATATCAAAAATAATGTAGCACCGAGAGCTTTAAGAAAAATTAAGAAAAGCTCAAGTTGGATAGAATTTCCGAAAAGGTTTTTTTGCTTGTAAAAATTGTACTGCCTGTAGTTTTTGCTGTCCAATTGGAGACAGCTTTAAGTCAAATAAAAACAATAGATCTTTCACTACTAATACGCATATTAATGTAGATCCAAATTTGTGATATATCTATTGGTGTGCCCATGTGGGCTCCAATATATAGGTAAGACCATCCGCCCTCTACGTGTCCATCTCCTAGAACACGTAGGAAACATTAGAAGAAAACTACCGACTCATAATGAATCCAAGCATTTCGCTTCTGTTCATAACGCAGACCCCAAAGGTTTAAAATATAAGGGGATTGAAATAGTGATGCCCCAATGGAGGGGTGGCCGCAGAGATCAGGACCTGATTAAAAAATAATTCTTTTGGATTTACCAAATGGGATGTTTAACACCATTCAGTTTGAACGTGGAATTTGATCTGAATGCATACCTATAAACTGCATGTCCTGATTCCTTCTGCTGCCTCCGCCACCAAGATATATGAAAACCAGTGGGTGTCCCTCTATATACTGCTATGTGAATCCTAATTACCATTCCTTTTCTCTTTGCATATTTATACAGGTTGCAAAGATCAGTACTTTTTGAAGAGTTTAGTATTTTACTTTGTGATATAAGATATGATTTTTTGGACTTCTGGTGCATTGTGCACAGAGGGTGACTACATTGAAACTCTTTTTATTGATTTGTATAATTATGTTACATACACATTCTGGTTATAAGACAAGTGGTAACTTTCTGTGAGATACCATTGACTACAAAGTAATCAACATATATTAAACACACACGTTTCAAGCTGGTTATAGCCAATCAGATGAGGAGACAGGGTATTTAATGATAGCTAGAACGTGTGAACACCACTCCTGAGGAAACCGGAGGTTCCGGTGAAATGCTTTGAGTGGTACTATCCTTGCTGATGGAGGACGCAGAACGCCACGCTACCTACCTGTCTGCCTGCTCCTGAATCAGCCGGGAGATTCAAACCGGAAGTGCGGGACGTGAGAACGAGCAGAGCAGAGGGAGGCAGAAAGAATGCCAATATACCTCAACCGGCTATACAAGTACATGCTATGTTGGGTTCTATACTCCACTAGTGAAGGTGACCAGACCAGACCAGAGGGGCTGAAAGGAACACCTGAGACAGATCATTAAAAGTTTCTCCATTCCCCACTGATTTGAAAACGCTTACAAAGAATAAGGAATTTGTGAGTACACATCTCATAGGATCCAGAGAACGAAAAATCACACAATTGTTCAAACATATTGCACTATATTTGGTATGTTCTTCTATTTTACATATACCTGCGCTCCCCAAACATTTGGACAACTGTTGATGCGAGATTGAGAAAAACAATCAAGGAAGGGTTTGCGCTGCATATCAATATATCTTTATTAATTTTGTTTAACACATATTTTGTATAAAATTAGCACTATTTAAGTCTTTATTCACTTATAAATACCACAGTATATTTTTTTCTTATTATAAGAAAACATTTGATCTAAGCACCGACTGTGGGTAACACTGGGTTTTATATATACCACTACTACAAAGGCTGTAAGTGCCAGTTCAGTTTCCTTTTTTTGTTACGCAGGCACGGTCGCCAGAGATACGGTTTATTGCTTTTTTTAAAAATATTATAACTACATTTAGTGACTTTGTATTACATCCCATTTAAACTTTAAAATGGAGAAGTCCATTAATCTTTCTACACGGTCTCTCTATTGTACATCAAATTCATTTTTGAAGGGAACAATTCAAATGACTCTTTTTGAAAGATAATGAAATTAGACTAAACTTGATAGTGATAAAAAAATGCAAAAGTAGCTCAAGCTTCTTTTTACTAAAGGGATTGAATGGCCCACAATTCAAATCAAAGTGACATACGCCCTCAAATGACTTTTTATAAAGTCTTTTGGCGACCAAAATCAATATGAATGGGTCTTCAGAGTTGCTTCTATTGATTGCCTGTCTTAACCAATAAGCATTAAACCCAAGGAGATTCAGGAGTACATATAGCTATTACAAAACATGACCTTAAAATAAAAAAAGCGTAAATTGACTTCTCCACTTGATGCCACAGTATAAATAAAATATGTCTCATTCCTGTTCAGAGGACTAATTGAAGAACTGTAGTAACCAACACCATAGAAATGAACCTAATATACCCATTTCATTTAATCCCCTCTGATTTATTCTTTAAAGCCTTAAACTGTGTGTTTACGGAGGCAACTTTGATGCTCCTGTCTCATCCATCCATTAATATTCTGCCTCTGTATGCTGACATATTCATTGAGCATTTTGATCTTATAAATTTGATATATGTTTTCTATTTTACTTTGGGGATGTAAGCTGCAAAACAAGGCAGAATATCTGACAGGCTTATTTACAGCTATGAACCATTTCTGCAAATTGGATCAAAATATAAATAATTGAAATGTAGTTCTATTAAACTTGCAAAAACATGTGTGAATAAAAACTGTTATTCATTAATCCATTAGGGGTCACCTTATCCAAAAACTCTCTTTTTCTACTCATTCCTAGAGTGTCAGCCTCGTACTATCATTCATGATTTTTTAAGATTCAGTAAACACCTATTTTTTTGTCATCCCGTTCTATCTTTGTGGCTTCTGTGCACTGGAATCTTTTCCACTGTGGATTTCCCCTCATCTATTCCTAGAAGCAATTAACGAATTGTGCTTGCAAACTTTATATATTGTCTTTCATTTCTTTTTATCATACTCTACATACAAGTATAATGAACTTTCCAGTCATTCTTGATATTATAAACATTAAACACCAATGACAGATGTAGAATGAAGGTATAGATACAACAGCACTTTATTACTCACATATTCATGACAAGGCCATGAGGAAGACCCCTAGCATGAAGGTTGAAAAGTTGACCTGAATACGAGAGAATTGATACATCATATATTCAGGGAGAAAAGTTCAGCAGAATTGGTTCCTAAATACTGACTAATAGCTTAGTTGGCTCAATTGAGAAATATAGTCTGAAAGGTGACCAACTTTTATTGACAACCTGATAGCTTAACTGCAGTGTTGTACACTAGGCTGTCCCCTGTGTGCCATCAGCTTGCCTTGGGGGTGATGAGATGAGATTCTCATAAGCATTGCTATTCAGAATCAGAAACTGACCTCAATAAAGTAAACATACAGGGAGTCAGCAGGTTTCAGTGCAGGATTCCATCAGGTTCCCCTTGCTCTGCATGGACCATGTCAAGTAGTAAGGTATGTAGCCTTGTGACATTATATCAATGTGTCACAGCTCGAAGTACCCAACAGTAGAGATGAGCGAATTATTCACCAACATTAAACTTCAACGCCAATTTCAAACCCTGAAATATGATAGTGGGGGAGAAAGAAATAGTGAAACAAATATGCAAATGGTCGTTAGCATATGCGATTAGCATATTTCCAATGTATCTCAGGCTTGCCAATTTTGGGGTCAAATGTCTCGCCACGTGTTTCAAGGGATATATATTGCACTCGGGACTCGTTCTCGGGGTCTTCTGAGTGAATCAGGTGGCGTAATCAGCATATCCAAATAATTGAGTAGTGGTTAGTAATAGGCACTTTCATTCCTGAGAGGCCTGATTGCATTCAGCTATCCGTAGAAAGGGGTTAGAAGAAGTTAGCCAATATGGACCCTATAGAGTAAATAAAAAAAATGTAAAGCCAGATGCAAGGAACTTTTTGTATTGAATCATATACCTGACATCTTCATTAGAATATGGCTAACGCAAATCAGCATTACTGGCAGCTAGCACAGGATACATTGTTGATCAACTGAAGATTGATTTGATTTTTAACAACATTCTTAATTCTAGGTAACCTGTCGCATACAACTCCATCGGTTTTCAGCAGAGATGTTTGAACCTGCGAGATTTATTTCACCGCAGTATCAAACAACAA
Source organism: Ascaphus truei (assembly GCF_040206685.1). Classification (NCBI taxonomy): domain Eukaryota; kingdom Metazoa; phylum Chordata; class Amphibia; order Anura; family Ascaphidae; genus Ascaphus; species Ascaphus truei. The sequence goes on from NC_134486.1 coordinate 19,519,642, forward strand.
AACAGGCAAAATAGTTCAAAATGTGCCATTTCCCATCTTTCAGGGGGCAAATTAGAAGCCCCATTACTTTTTGATATCCTCAAACCTAATAGTATGCAATGACCGGAATACATCAAATTTTATTTATTTATAAAATATTTTACCAGGAAGTAATACATTGAGAGTTACCTCTCGTTTTGAAGTATGTCCTGGGCATAGAGTTATATTGACAAATAATGCATGGTTACAAATACAGTTACATAAGTGAACAGTATATACATTATGTACAAGACATTGCATGCACAGTTAAAGATAATATATATTATAGGCGTATGTAACAGTTACAGACCAAATTAACATGTGAGACAGCTTTAGTTTTGAAAGAACTTAGACTGGTGGCAGATGTGAGCGTCTCCGGTAGATTGTTCCAGTTTTGGGGTGCACAGTAAGAGGAGGAGCAGCCGGATACTTTGCTGAACCTTGGGACTATGAACAGTGTTTTGGAGTCGTAGGCTTAACATCACATTACATACCTTTATCATGTATGTTTGTTGAACATCTTAGCGCATATAAGCAATAATAAATTCTAATGCACCAATGAGTTAACAAAAACATGTACACACATGGAATGAGAAATGTGTTGTGCATGCCCCATACAAAAACAGGGCACACGTGTGTGTTAACTCCTAACACCCAAGGAAAAAAGTGTGGTGTGGTTAGCGCTAAAAGCTATAATATTGGGTGAAACAAAATATACAATAATAAACAATTGTGCAACAATATAGAATACACCTAACAAATAATAAGGCAAGGCTGCCAGGAATAACTGACCCAAAACACAGTCAGTAAATAACAGGAAACAAACAATACAAACCGGCGCCTAAAAAGTCCAAAGTGGATCTGTATAAAGTCCAAATGGATGGAATACCAAGAAGTTGTAAATCCAATCTTGTGCTTCCAAAATCCACAGCAAGTAGTTATGTGGCATATGAAAAGCAAACAGAGAAAATCATCATAGTGCAATACTGCTGCTAAAATACATAGACAAGACAAACAGGACAGGACAAACAGTGAACAGACACAAGCAAGGCTGAAAAAATAATACAAAGAGTTAATTTAATACATATAATTAAAATGACAATCAAGAACGCTGGCAGATGACGAATCCGGTTTAGAAAAACCGGAATACTACTCACAAGATGTTCGTATTAAATGCGCAGTGATAAGAAGGTAAGATGTTAATTCCCACGGCATCAGTGATGCATTTCCGGCCAAGGAGTGAAGGACAGCGTGTGGAGCAGTCCTGAGACAGCCGATATCAATCTGATGCTGTGGGAGTTAACATTTTTTCAGCCTTGCTTGTGTCTGTTCACTGTTTGTCCTGTCCTGTTTGTCTTGTCTATGTATTTTAGCAGCAGTATTGCACTATGATGATTTTCTCTGTTTGCTTTTCATATGCCACATAACTACTTGCTGTGGATTTTGGAAGCACAAGATTGGATTTACAACTTCTTGTTATTCCACCCATTTGGACTTTATACAGATCCACTTTGGACTTTTTAGGCGCCGGTTTGTATTGTTTGTTAACTGCTAACACCCCCCATGCTCTATGTATAAAAAAAGCAGCATACCTTTACATTAACTATACATAGCGCACATGTACAGGTACGTTAGTTATTTACAAACAATCAAGCATATGAAAAACTATAGGAGAAAAGAAGTGCATATACCAGGGTAGAGGGAGAAACATGTCTCCGCAAGGCTCCAGTAATCTCTCAGAGAAGGCTGCACACATTAGGATGATTAGGTTCATAGAGGAGATGCTTGAACTTCTAGTAAATGTATTGTAGACAATTTCCCTAAACTAAACGGTGAACTATATTACATAATAAGAATAGTAGAGAAGAATAGCATCTGGACATCTGAACAGTCATTATTGAGCTTGGACACTCCCACAGGACCACAGATGTTGAAGAAGGGGTCTGACAGTAAGAGGATCTCAGAAGAGCATGCCAATGTAGCAAGTGGGACTGGAGGTTGACCATCAGTTAGGTTATATATGGCAAAATACGAGGAAAGGATGATAGAGGTAATTTCCCCATGCCAGGTTGTTGGTCTTCCATCCCTCTTGAATACTTTAGACATGGGGAAGTTGTGTTCCGGTTAACATTAATATATACAACCAAATATGATAGCAATCACTCATTTCCAAACTTGTCTCCCCCTCCCTCCTCCAGTATAATTGTAAACTTAGCTCCAGCAGGGGATACCTCCGGATCTCGCTTTGTTATGTGGCAAATGAGTATTACTCACGATGTAGTGTAAAATACAACATGTAATAATAATCCTTTTGTCAGAGTTATACTGTAGAGCAACACCATACTTCTCTAAACAAACACCTAGAGCAGCTTTTCAGCACACACCAAATGTCTTCTCTATTGAAGAACCTGTAGATATGTGTATCTTATTATACCATATTTCTGCTGAAGTTTTAAGATTAGCAAAGGGGTTTTAGAAGTCAATTAGGCATTCATATCCTGTGTCATTCAGGGAAACAGCCAGACTTACTGTGTTTGTGACCACACAAAACCAAGTGTAAATCCATCTACTTTATTTGCATGTTGCAGCCCTGTGACCGCAACTGCACTATGGTTGCAAAATTGAGTTTTGTTGCTGCAATATTGCTGTAAAGTAACGATAGGTGGTGCTAGTGTGTCTAAAAGTAATGTAAGCACCCCTTATTCCAGTACACTGTTTCAATGATTGGTACTGGGACCCCTGCTTTTTAACTTTTTTATTAATGACCTTGAGGTTGGCATATAGAGCAAAGTCTCCATGTTTGTGTAACGAGTGCTCGCTACAAACAGGATGGGACCACAAGGCCAAAGGGGGGATTTGTAAACACCGACCTGAAGCCGAGAGGCCACTTTTGCTTGTTTGTCATCGTGTAGCCGCGTCAGGGTAGGAGAAGTCGGGTAGTAGATATATGCACTGTGATCGAGGGTAGGAGACTGGAGGATAGTTGAGGTCACTTAGCCGAGGTCGAGGGTAGTAGAAGGTAGAGTGGTAGTTATCCGAGCCGAGGTCGACGGTCGCAGAAGTCCGGGAAGTAGGGTAGAGGGCCATGGTCCAGGTAAATGGAATGTAAGACACAGTAAAGCAAGACAAGACAAGCAGGGCATAGTATGGCAAGCAGAAGCTTGTGGACAGCACTTCGTCACTGGGTAGAGACTACTATACTCCATCGATTTGGAGCAGGGATTGCTGGCCATATAAAGGTTGGTGAACCAATAGGATGAGAGGTACACAGCTGAAGCAGATTGAAAATTGAATGTAGAACAAATCCAAGACAAGGAGCACAGCTGAATAAGATAATCAATATTGTACCACTTGATCATCACGGCGGAGTTAGCAGAACATGTGTCCTAGATGAATCAGCTGTTCTGCTGTCAGTGCTAACTTGTGTTTTGATCCTGTGCCAAAAACCCATTGACGGTGCCTGTACATGATCCTGTCAGTGCAAGGTGACACCATGGGTGTCACGAGACACATTATGGAGGCGTGGCCTAAACCCGATTCTCACAGTTTGCTGATGACACTAAATTGTGTGAGGTAGTAAAATCAGAGCAGGATGGAAATTTATCTTCAGAAGGACTTGGATAGACTGGAAACTTGGGCAGGTAAATGGCAGATGAGGTTTCATACATAAATGTGAGGTTATGCATTTGAGAAACAAGAATAAACACAGCTTACAATTTAAATGGGGATAAATTAGGAGAGTCCTTGATGAAGAAGGATTTAGGAATTCTTTTAGACAGCAGGCTTAGCAATAGTGCCAAAAGTCATGCAGTAGCTACAAAGGCAAAAGATCTTAGCTTGCATTAAACGAGCAATGGATGGAAGGGAAGTAAACATAATTATGCCCATTTAAAAAATATTAGTAAGACCACACATTGAATATGGATTCCAATTTTGGGCACCACTTCTTAGAAAAGACATTCTGGAACTAAAAAAAAATTGCAAAATGCCCCCAAATTAATAAAGGGTATGCATAATCTGATTATAGAGAGGCTAGCTAAATTAGATTTGTTTACATTAGAAAAGAGGCATCTAAGAGGGTATATTATAACTATATACAAATATATTCGGGGACAATACAAGGAGATTTCAAAAGAACTATTCATCCCAAGGGCAGTACAAACCTTAAGGTTTTGGGGAATGAGTTTTCACACGAAACAATGGAAAGGGTTCTTTACAGTAAGGGCAATTAAAATGTGGAATTCATTACCCATGGAAACTGTGATGGCAGATACAATAGATATCTTCAAATAAAAGTTGGACATCTTTTTAGAAAGAAAAGGTATACAGGGATATACCAAATAAGTAAAAATGGTAGGATGTTGATCCGGGGAGTAATCTGACTGCCAATTGCTGTAGTCAGGAAGGAATTTATTTTTATCCTTATGAGATATCATTAGATAATATTTCACTCTGGTTTTTGTTTGCCTTCCTCTGTATCAATATACTCTAATTACAAATATAGGATAATGACTAAAGTTTTTTTTAAAGTATGACATTTTTATTAGCGTACTGTAAATTAGACCTCAGAGATAAATAAAAATGACTTTTGGGAATAATACAATCTTTTTTCAAGAATACAATTTTCTGCCACTGATATCTTCTTCTGGCGATCTCATGTACAATTTGACCTGAAAAAAGAATCAAGAAGAAATAGATGCATTAATTACATTGTCTTGCTGTGTCAGTGAACATGCCATTACTATGTGAACTGTAGGAAACGCATTTGCTTTTAATTGAATTTGTGCGAATGCGCGTTCTATCTGAACTGTGTCTAACATGCATTTAATAGAATTTGTGCGCATGCGCGGTACAGCTAATGGCAATTGAATGGAACGCATACATTACCCCAATTATTTATTATTGCTAGATGTGTTTGCATTGTTCAACCTGCCACATCTGCAAAACAAAAATGATGAAGACAAGAATTAAACAATGAAAAAACTATTGCACCCTTAACAATTACATACCAATTATTAAGTATTACAAAAATAAATGTTTTAAAAACTGTAGGTCTTAAAATATATATTTTTTAGTCACTAGTTTCTTTCAGTGATTACTCCAGCTCACAATCCTCTGATACCATAAAAGTTAATTGATTGTCTTTCACGGTCTTGAATTCTGCAGTAGAACATTTATTTTGCTTCCAAAGTTCATCTAACATAGCTTTCCACAAACTGTTAGGAATAGATTTATAATCCTGTAGCCATCAATGTTCACATGTCTGTCCCACTCAACATAACATTCAAAAGTCACCTGGTATTGGAAGGATAACTGGGCACATCGACTTGGCTGTCACCATCCACATTAAACATAGGGGCCTATGCACTAAGCTCCGATAAGTCACTTACCGCCACCTTAATGCCATAAAAGCCCACTGCTATTAAGTAAGCCCCAATAAGTCAGCAATAAGAGACCCTTTCTCTAAGGTAATGAAGCTGCTTTAATGTATTTTTTATTATTAGTGTGCAGGAGCAAGGGGTTTCTGAGCTGAACCGCATTGATTTCAGCCTCGGGGACCCCCTGCTTCCCGAGATACAGGCCCCGTTATGGGATGCTGGTATCTCCTATGCATTCAAATGTCCCATGTCACGTGACCGTGGGAATCAAACGTGAACCTGAAATCATCGTGGTTCTGCTCCGGAGACCCCCTGCTTATCTACACAAGTAATACAACTTAAATGTAAAAAATAAATTCGGCCGAGATTTGCGCAGGAAGAGGCGGCTCTCTCTAAGCAGCAGAAAGAACTCGCCAGGTGAGCTCTTTTTAGAGGGTCGATCATTACGTCGCCAGATACTTGCCATTTTTTTAAAATTTGCTATCACTGTTATTCTGGACTTTCTGCATACCGTGATAGCAACGCTGTCAAAAATGACAATTTAAAAAACATGGCGATTTTTTTTATCCGAGCTTAGTGCATCAGTCCTATAGTTTTGAAAAGTTTCCCCTAGCATTATTAAAAGCAGGATGTCATCTACTAGATCCCTACAGACAGTGATACAGGTTCATCTATGCCTCTGTGGATCCACAGGTGTGCTTTGGCAAAAATGCACAGGTAACACTTTCGGGATGCCACTTTCCTGTAGGTCAGTCCCAGTAGCACGGGTCTCATAGCCAAAAAGTCATCATCACTGTATGATATGTTGTGTGTGCTTTCTAGCATCTGAGTATGGCATGGATGCACATGGGTGAGGAGAGGTTTCCTCCAGATGTCATCTATAATCGAATAGAGACCCACCATGTGCTTCGCCATTTGGTTCATTCTCTCCAAAAGAAGGTTCCTCTTTTTCCAGTCTATTGTGTTCAGTATCTGCTTCAGATGCAGTGGCAGGGCACAATCCATTGCAGGTCTGGTCAAAGGTGTACATGCATCTTGCATAGCGGCATCACAATGGTCTACTATAAATTCACTTAGCAACACTAAGCTGTATATGATCAAGGCACCAGTTAGAGCTAGAGCTAGACTGGAGCTCTGTACTTGGTGGGGGGTTGAGCTGGGTCTAAAGTGGGCTGTGATGAGTCTGGAGTCAGGAGAGGATGGTTTTAGTTGTTTAGTAAAGACACCACCAGAGTAAGTACTGTAACTATTTTGAGCAGTAGTGTACTTTTAAACGTGCTGTACTGTGTTCTTGATTTATTTTTGGCAATAACCGTATTGTATTTGTCTCTATATTTGCAGATCCCCCAATTTGAACCCCATAGAATTGATGTGGCATGCGCTGTAAAATCATTTGCGAAAGTATCTGAATATGGGAAACAAAGGCAATCTAGTGAAAGGTATTAAGAAGTACTGGAAGGATTGTCTAACTGTGTAAATGTGCAAGAATTACATAAAACATAAAAATAATGGATTATAGGTGATTATTGAAAGTTTAAGGAATACCTGACAAGTTTTGACCACTGATGGAGCGTGAACGTATTCTTCACATTTGAACTTTTGTTAACATAAGGCCGAATGATTGGTGTGATAATCATTTGTGCTTTTAACAATGCATGCAGTCAGTTTATAGCAGGCAAACTTTTCTTGCATATGACATGTCCAGCTCAGACATGGACCCTCACGGGGAGGGGCTGAATGTGAGAGCAGCAGTCACATGAGCTAATCCTCATGTCAGAGTTCTACTTGCTTACTCCCCTAGCGGCATTTGTCTTTGTTTGCTCTAAGCTACAGCTGCATCTCAGTGCTGAGAAGCATAATGGGTGGGGATGGTATGCATTTTTTTAATTGCCTACAGTAATTGTAAGACAAGTCAGCAATGTCCTGCATTAATTGGAAAATGTATGCAACTATTAAAACTAATCAGTGCATCTAATGGTTGTATGCAATGTGCCCACAGGTTTTGCTTTGCCTGAAGTAATTGTAAAGACAAGGCCAGTACAAGCAGTCCCACTTCTCCCCCCCCCCCACAAACATTTCATTGAGTGGTCTCCAGACATATCATTGTGGTGAAAAAGTCAAATTTGAACTTGATCACAAAGTGCAAATTATGATAGCATTGTGTGCAAATACAGATTGTTGCATTTTTGCAAGCTGTGCTGCAGAAATCCTGGGTTCTGCTCAGCCTCGTGCGTCTTTGTTTGCATTAAGCTGCAGTCGCGTCTCAGTACTTAGAAGCACAATCGGTGGGGTAGTACATTGTTGCCAACATTGGCTATTTCTGCCCTTGGCTGTTTCTGCCCAGATACACCCTAACCCTCACCCCCAAAACAGCCCTCTCTCCAACAAATAACAACGACAATCTCACTACATGCATTTTAGATGACAAAAAGTCTAATGTGCGTACAGTATTGTAGGTGAGAATGTTGCCATAACTAGAGGGTCGTCTGGAGATTCATGTACTGTGAGTGCTTCCGTGTTTCCCTAACTCAGGTGAGTATTCGGTTGACTTTATCACCATAGGAGATGAATGCAGAGGTTGTTAAACAGGAGACAAATTCATAAGGGAAATAATACAGACTTCTACGAATTAGCCAATGCTTTGACAACATAAATACTGCCTAAAGGAACATAAATAAACAGGCCTAGTTCCTCTTTGGAGCACTGACTATAACAGTGCGTAGTCTATCTATAAGTAAGGGGGATAAGCCCATTTCAAATCATAATGCATACGTAAGACATACACAAGTTTTACCTCCGGCCCCCGGGCTTCCTCCTTGCTGGGATAGGTGGTGAAAAGTTAATGTGCAGGGTGGTCTCTCAAGTGGTCCAGTCTGATAGCTTCCTGGATTATAGATGTCATGGGAGACCAGGTTTATTAACACCTATTATAAAGGAACATTGATTGAGCAAAGCAAGGAGGTAAAATAAATTGTAATTTATTTCAGGAAAAGACATATACACAATGTAACACAATTTGCAAAGTTAACACACTTACTGGGAACGGGGCTAACGAATAAACTTGTCCTTTAAACAAAATTCACAAAAATGACCTCTGTAGGAGTCCTCTCCAATGACCGGTAGGTACTCACGAAAGTCCTAGAACTGATTTCGGCATGCAATGCCAGAGGCAACCGCTAAGTACTTCAGAAGTGGGACTTAGAAGAATTCTTGAGTCAAAATCTTTGAAGCCGACTTGCGTCTATTCAGCACAGAGCATCTTTGCATTTGCCGCTGATGGTTTGGCGCTTGGAATCTGCGCTCCCCATTGGCTGCAAGGTTTCTTTTGGGTTTCAGGGTCCCATTCACAAACCCGTACAGCCTATCAGAGCGTGGGAATTTCCCTGCCAGCCAATCACCGATTTGCCAGTATTGTAAAGCCAGGGTGGGTACATTTTCAAATTCTGCAAAGGGGCATGCGCCAACCTTGCACCTCTGCCTCTTTGAATACCCTCTGTCTAGGCTCCACAGAGTCTGGGTTCTGGCAAATGGTGGCCCTGTGTTAGCCAGGATGCGGGTACTCAAGCAGAACTGCAGTACCCCACCTGTTCTTACACCTTGGCATCCCTGAGGCTTTCATGCCAAGACTCCACACAGACCCATAGGCACCAAGCTTGGTAGCCATCAGGTCTCTTGGAATCCATGGCTTGGAAATCCCACAGTTCATTTACAGATTATCAGTACATATACCTATTAAATATAATTCTTGAATAAAATATACTGTGTCCTGTCTACTGTGTGATAAAATATATGTCCCTGTTCTGGTGTCACGGATGGATTGAGGGTATATATTGCCTACACTCACTAGCCTCATTCTTGGCACACTTTAGAAATAACTTTTAAAATGTTTTCACACAAGAAATCACTCTCAGCTTTATCATCTAGCTGGAGCACCCCCTGAACCCCTATACCAGGTGCAGGGTAACTGGGAATGTATCTGGCCACCCATCCTTATACTAGGGACCCCTCTTTATACTAGGGATCCCGTGTATATTTGCAGGTATACATTAACTCCTTCATGCTCATTTACCTTGCCTGGAAGATGCTGCAGAAGGAATCTTGGCTGTGAGTCGTAAGAACTTTTTCAGAGTCAGAGCTTACCTGGAGCAATGTGCTTGGCTGCGTTTGAGAATCTCACTCGATTTCCGGATCCAACTCTTGGGGTATCCCATAACTCTGGAACCCTGATACATAGACACATTCTGTAAAGACTTTCTCCGACAAACCCACCCTGAAACTTACAGCCTAGACATCTCCCAGTCCCAGCACCCCAGGAAAGGCAAAACACAAACAAATCTTTAATGTCGCATACTTTTGCACACAGTCACAGTAATGCATTTAGGACAACTGGGTCCAAGAGCTGACACTCTAGGACCTCAACACATGTATCAGGGGTAACCAAGTGGGCTGAACCTTTATTAGTGAGTCTGGTTAACCCCTTCACCATCACAATAGAGTCCCTTGCAGTTAGGTCTGTAGGCTTTTTATAAGACTCTAATGCAGTGTTTTTCAACCAGGGTTCCCATGAACCCTAGGGTTCCCACGGGCATCCCTAAAGGGTTCCCTGTAATTTTAAGGTATTTTTTAAATTATACCAAACACTGAAGAATTTACAGTGCATCTGACCTCAAATTCGCTGTTAGAGCATGTTGGGGTTCCTCAGAATTTCAACGGGTTCCTTGACAAAAAAAGGTTGGAAACCACTGCTCTAATGAGGCAGCTGAGAAGGCTAATAAAGCCAGCTTGCCTCAAAAATAACCTATTCAGTGCTGTCTCAGACTCTGTAGACTTTGCTCATGGCAGCTTTGACTCCAACCAGTAATTTTATTTTTTACCTTTGGGACAATTATCTGGTACTTAGGAGATGATGTACAGAGACTTGCTACCTCTTTATCAGTTTGTGACCACAATATGTAGTTGTAGTAGAAGAGGACACCGGTGGCAAAGTCCTTGTCATCTGTGCACATAACCAGTGCCTCTTCAAGAAGGCACTCTAATTCAAGATGCTTTAGTGAAGATGCTCAGATGTGCTGAGCTTCCTCAACCCAGCAATGGATTAGTCCCTCAAGCTTATTTTTTCATTTGGTCAACACTTTTTTTTTTTAACTTGTTTGGTAAAAAGTTGATTAATGCAGGTAACCTGACAAGAAGCAGAGAAAATAGATATTTTAAAAATAAAAGCTTATCCCTTGGTTGCTGTATTGTTTACACCACTGAATAGGTTAAAGGAATTAATACGACACTGTGACCTTCTGCTTCATTTTACAATTTATTAAAAAACATGTGTGGTTGTGCAATGATTTTCTCACCTTTCTAGAACTTGAAAATACACTCAAAGCTATCAGAGCATAACAATATACAGAAGGGTGAAAGAAACATTGTGAATCTCAACATGTACATTTTGTGTGTCAAACACAGGGCAATGTAAAAGTTTGATCTGCATTAAACAGTCACAAGAGATTAGCCATAGAGCATAAATCTTGAAACAGGTTAACTGAGAAAAGAAATAGATACCAAGAACGTGTGTAACTCTTCACATTTAGATTTAAATAGTATCCAGTAGAGTATGTGAAATGAACCATTACTTTTGTATCCTATACTATTACTTACATACTGTAGTATTTTTTTTAAATGCAACATTGTATTCTCTAAACTCCGACACACAGTTTTACATGATCTTTTGCACATTGTTTTTCCTATACTATATTTTTTCTATGTACATTTGCAGATGAGGCAGAAATGAGCATGACCTTTTCAATAGTAAATAAGGTGTTGGATGTGCAGAATTCATTTTTTTTTTAACGCATGTCTTTTTGGGGTGTTTATAATTGCCGAAATCCCTATTAGCCATATTTGGGATCCCAATTAGCCACTATTTGACCTTATTCTAAAGGGGGGGGGGGTTAGGTTTGTTGGGAAGGTGTGAGGGATGGGGGGTAGTTGCATTGAGAAGGGTCGTTAGGCCCCCGGGGGAGTTGGTAGGGGTTAACCTTTACTACTATTCATTGATAGTTTACTACTATCTATACAAATCTAATTGTATTCAAATCAAATCTAAATGTAATTGTATCTAAACTATACAAGTGTGGTAGGTCATGTAGTTTTTTGTTAATATTAGTGCTTTTTTTCTGCAAAAAAAGTGGGGATACTGTGGTCCTCCAACAATCTTTTTGTGAGACGTGGGGGAATTTTGAAATACCGTATTTGCCCGATTTATAGGGTGATCCTGAATACAAGGTCACCTCCCACTTCTGGTACTAGCTTGAACGGAAAACGTTTTTTCCGTTCTCAACTGTCTCCTCCCTACCAATTACAGCACCACAATGCCGGCTGCTGTGTTTATTGCTTAGACAGCACCAAAAGGAGCGTGAGCGAATATGCATGTGAAGATGGCTACTGTGTTAATACAGCAGGGCCCCGGGCATGTGGCGGGTTCCGTTTTAAGGACCTGCCACAAAGTGAAAATCGACGGAAAGCGAAACCGGCGATTTTCGGTGTGTGCCTGCGCAGACCGGCCATTCACCTTTCTATGCAATTCGCAACCTCGGCAAACCCCCCCATTATGCGCAACCTCGGACCGGCCCGTTCTGCGCATGCGCGACCTCGGACTGGCCCGTTCTGGGCAATGCAAAGACATTGTGGCCCCCTTCTCAGTACCACCGTATCGGGGCGCCGAGGGGGCCTTGCTGTAGAGTACACAGTAGCCATTTGAAAAAGGTGGGGATACAGCGTGTCCCCGCTTAACCCCCGAAAAAAGCCCTGGATAAGGCCAACAATTTGGTGTAATGATACTTACTGAAACAAAGGCAAAGTGACAGTAGAAAGGAAGTAGAAATCTACTTTTCAAGGATCAGATATATTTGTAGAAGGAACAGTCAAGATAGTGACAATGTTGCAAGTCCAAGATGAACCTTTCATCAGATACAAGTGACAAACCAAAGAAAATGTATATAGCTAGATTTGGTTTCCAATGGGAGGAATCCATCATGACTGCGGCAGGAACTGAGAGGCAATTGAGTTCGAATCAATAAAGCTGCAGCTGTTTCCTGATTTGGCTATGATCACGCTGCATAAAAGGAGAAACCTTAAAAGAATAACTGAGATTCTCCCACACGCGGATATTAAATACTGCTGGGGCTTTCTATTCCATCTTATCATTGTGAAAGAGGGATCCCAAATCCCGATCAAAGATCTGGGTCAGACACCACACTTTCTGGCGCAACTGGGGCTGCAACCACGGCCACCAGTGGAGCGAGAAGGTGAACCAGAGAGAGCAGCAGACCAGGCGAACTGGACCTAGGCAAGCCCACAAAGAAGTTCAAATATCACGATGGAAGAATAACCAAAAACTTATGGGTCTGGATGCTTTTTTTCTGTAAAAAGTAAGATACAGTACATGGGACATCAGTCAGACCAGTGCGAGAGGAGGGGGAGACCCTGCCTTCTTCCTTTGAACCAGGACTAAAAGAGACAAGTCGAGTTATTTCTGAACTGATTACCCCAATCCTCTCAGAGTTAAAGTTTAAGTTAAAAGAATGTACAAGATAATGTGTTATGTCTGCATAGATCCTATTGTTAGGGTTCGCACCAGTCCTTTAACTTGCTCCATGATGCGGGGCAGGTGTAAGGAGCTTTTGCATGCAAAAGTAGCCGCAAGTACTACGACAACTCGATAGTATACAGACCATGTCAGTGGGCCTGCAATTATGAGAATGGGGGAAGAAGGCAAGCCATTGATAGATAGATGGATCGCACTCTGGGTATTGATGCTAATCCATGATGGGCCCAGTAGTCAGGGGGAGCCCTTGACTTCTAGATAGGGGCCTGTAATCTCTAACCCCTTGAAAAATGTTGCCACTATTTTCAGAGTCATACTGTAGGAGTGGCGCTGATGCCAAATGACATTGGTAAAGCTAAAGTTATAAAACATATTTTGATGATGATCCCATGGGACAATTCTCGGCATCCATGAGCGAAGCGTCATGGGTTGTGCACAGTTTACTGGTAGGTCCAAGTCGACAACAAGATTGGACTCTTTTCTGTTTAGGCCACTTAAATCATCTGTTTATAGCATCTCATTCAGTATAATCTTTAATGTTCTCAGGGGAACCTAGTTCAAGCCTTAAGTCTTCTATCTCTTTGTCCAGTGTTAGTAAATGTTTCTCTTGTTGAGACATGATTAGTTTTATCAAAGCAAAGGAACATGCATCTTGGGCATTGTTCCAATTTGCAATGAAATCGTCATCACTTAGATCCATTGAAGGATTTTTTTGAACTCTCAGTCCTCTAGGTATTATTTTATATTCAACATATTTTTAAAAAAAGAGAAGGTCAAGCCACTTTTTTGTATCACGTAACAATGTACGTTCTAATTTGATACATGTGGTGTTGATCTTGTCCTGATCCTCTCTAAATGACAAATTGGCATCTTTAAAATACGTGTCAAGATTTAGGTTTCTTTTTGTCCTATTTGTCCAAACCAAAGGATCAACTTTGTACAAATATTAATGTGCCATTTATCACACAATATAACAAGGACGCATTTAAAATTAACAACATCATCAATTCACATTGGTCCATTCTAAAAAATGATCCAATCATTGGGAAACATCTACCGGACAAGGTGAAAATGGTCTATAGGAAAGCCCCAAATATTAAAAACATGGTGGCCCCTAGCGCACTAAGGGAAAATACTGCTAATAACCATGGCTGGTTGAATCCGACACAAGGTTTTTATGGCTGTAAAATGTGTACAGCCTGTAATTTCAGGTCCAAAATTACCAACAATTTTATGTCCTATGCAACTAAAAAAATGTATAACATAAAACAGCATCTCAACTGTAGATCAAACTTTGTGATATATCTTCTTGAGTGCAGTTGCGGTCTCCAATATGTTGGGAAAACTATTCGCCCTTTGAAGACGCGCATACTGGAACATGTTGGAAACATTAGGAGAAAACTTACAACCCACAGTGTTTCCAATCACTTCCTGTTAAAACATAATTCGGATCCAATAGGGTTAACTTTTAAGGCCATAGAACAGGTTATGCCACATTGGAGGGGTGGCAACAGACATTCAGCTCTTCTAAAGAGAGAGTCTTTCTGGATGTTTGAACTCAATACTATGTCCCCCTCAGGCCTAAATTTAGAATTTGATATTAAACCTTTTTTATGAACCTTTTTTATGAGTTTTTATAAGATTTTATAAGTTTATTCTTATATTTCCTGAATTAACATTTTGTTTCTATTCCCCCCCCAGGACATTTTATATTTTATATGTATTTTCTATATTTCTTATTAACTTTATTAAAGGTAGATCATGAGATCACTATAGATTAGGTGTAGTTGTTTTAATAAATGTTTTTTGAACTCTGCATATGTATGATACAGAGGATTAATTATTCTTGCTAATGAATTACCCAGCAAATGTGGCAATATATTACTTATATCATGATGCCAATAGAAGCGAACAATATACAATGTATTAAGCACTTTACAAAGTAGAATACCATTGATGCATATTTGATTAATGGGTTAGGATTTTTAGATACATGTGTTATACAACTGTCATTTGCCTATATAGGCGATTTGGGTAATGTACAGGTTCTGGTATCCAATAATGCTTTTCCACTTATGCACGAGAGAGATATAGCAAGAGTCTAAAAACGATCACCATCTGCAGAATACATTTGTCCAATATAATATTGGACAGGCATTCAGTATTAAAGTCTCACTGACTGCCCTGCAAGATCGTGTGTTTAAACACTCATGCTATATACCAGAGCAAATATCTGGGCCATTACAACACTAAAGATAATTGTCTACCAGCATTTTTCAGTTAACTAATTAATTACCAATCAGAGGGTGTATAAATACTAGCTACACTGCCCACAACGTCACTCCTGAGGACGCCAAGAAAGGTGAAACGCGTAGAGTGACGCTGTCTCTACCCACCGGAACCCTCGGATGCTGATGACGTCACTTCCGGTCGCTGACACGCACCCGTGAACCGCACAGCAGAGAAGGAGAAAGATCCGAGAGAGAGACTTCATCCGGTGGCAGCATCGAGCGATATGTGCAGAGATCATTGAGATCTAAAATGCTGTTTTTTATCTAGCTACATGTGAGTAGATTGGATTTTAACTACTTCATTTATTAAATTGCCAAACAGTCTACGCTATGTCCAGTGTTTTTATCCTAAGGTCAGCTGAGAACCACACTCCCCTGGCATCAACATACCCTACAGACTGACATCAATTCGTAAAGATACCTTTATGTGTCTGTATCCTACCTCACGTTTGTGAGTATTTTGTGTCTACATTCTGTGCTAGACAATTCATTTAATAACTGTTTGCACAATATTGCACCATAAGTATTTTCTTATGTGTTCCCACATGGTATGCGCTTCCTGATGATCCACCTGCCACTTCTTCAAACAAGGATTGAGAAAGAAATCCTACATCAGGTTACAGCTGCAATCAACCACTGTGTTTGTTTAAGTATCACCTTATCATTATTTTATTGATTATATCACTGTTGTTTCAATGTCAATGAGCGCCATTTTTGGTTAAACACCCCACCTACACCATCCGCCTGATAGGCCAGCTTGGGGGGAAACAAGTCATATTCGTAAATATTTTTACCCCAAACACAGCCAGGATCCCTTCTTTCGAGAGGTCACTAGACCTAATCCAGGAAACTAGAAATAGTCTCCTGATCATAGCCGGCGACTTTAACTTGACACAAACTGCAAAATTAGACAGGTCTGGAAGCTATGTGAATGAAATAAATTGAGCTAATTCCAAAGAATCCAAACTCCTGGCCAGTTTATTGAATGAAACCAAGTTGTAGATACCTTGAGATCACAACATCCCTTTGAGTGCGACTACACATTTTGTTCAACCCCACATAGGTCATACTCTAGGATTGACTTGATCCTAATAGTTGCATGTCTGGTGAAAAATACTCCCATGGCAAAATCCTCTGTATTACATGGTCAGATCATGCGATGATAGTCACTAAAATTATAAACACTTGAATACTCCTGACGAAGCGAATCTTGAGAAACGTGTAGAGTGTTTGGAGTTTCACCGGTGACAGCTGAGGATCTGGGCAGCACGAGCAGTGTTTCTCCCCCTCTCCGTGTAGCCGAAACCAGATATTATAAACTGAAAGTGACGTCACCGGAAGTGACGTAACGGTACTCACGGGCGTGGAGGCGAGCGGTGGATGTCGAGCGGACGATGAGACGGCAGCTTACCAGGTCCATAGGACATCTTATACACCAATGCCCGTATATATCTGAGCTGATGTAAGCCTTGATTTGGAAGTATATGTGGTAAAATATTGCTGCTGCTTTCTACACTGCAGCTGTGTTTTTTTTTCTTTCACATGAGCACATCACCGAATCACCCACTTCATTACCAAGACCATCAGGATTGCCACTGATTTGAAATGTTCTTTAAATACCCCCAACATTGTGAGTAGGACCATTGGAAGGTATTTTCTATATGTACACTATTTCACTGACGTTACTACTCGATATAGTTTTCTTATTATTTTTGTACAGTCCCCCACTTCTGTTGCTTTTGGAGAGTACATTCTGGAGAAGTACCTTGTTTAATGTAATTTTATTGTACTTTTTGGTCACTTGTTTTTGTACATTATATTCACTGTGCACTATCACTGTGAGCGTTTAGAGTGCCACCTATTGCTTTGTTGTTTGATCCTAAAAGTTGCATGCCTGGTGGAAAAGACACCTACGGCAAATATCCTCTGTATTACATGGTCGGATCATGCAATGATAAACACTAACATTATAAACATAGCTGCACCCAGAATGGCTGGCCAATGGAGGCTGAACGAATCTCTTGTGCATCCCTAAAGTGTTGATACCCATAGAGAAAGACATTAGATTCTACTTTGCAACAAATAGCTCACCAAATTCCTTGTCCCATAGTTGGGGAGGCTCACAAAGCTGTTATAAGAGGCACACTAATTAGAGTAGCTTCCTACTGGGAAAAAATTAGAATAAAAAGAATTAACTTCAGAACTAACAAATCTAGAACGTAGAAACAAAATTGCCCAATCAGCCAAGATTATCTGCTCAAAGGGAAAATTGAATTTATGCCTGGCAAATAAAGCTGAACAAGCCATGAGTTGGACATCTCAAAACATTTATGAGAGAGAGAACAAAGCATATACCATGCTAGCCATAAAATGAAAGGGGTTGAGTTCACAGGGAGGAGCCTTGATGCATAATCCAGCCAAAATAGTGGAACAATCTAGGAAATTCTACCTGAACCTACTGTACAGTATATGGTAAAACGGGTAAAGCTACACATAACTCCTAACCCAAACCTAAATAATTTCCTACACTTACAGTATACCACCTGAACAAATTAAAGCCAGAACATATTACGAAACTTAACCAAAGAATCTCATGTAAGGAAATAACTTTAGCAATGAAAGAACTCAAGAATCTTAAATCACCCGGTCCCGACGGTTTCTCCAATATGTATTATAAAAAATTAAACAATATATTTACTCCACATCTGGCGACCCTAGTCAACAAATTCTTAGAAGGGAAACCTATCCCTTATGCATTGTCCTATGCTAGCATTGTGGTGATTCTCAAAAATGATCCCGTAAAATGCGAGAGTTGCCATCTTATCTTCTAATGACCTTAAATTATTTGTCAAAATATTAGCTAATTGTCTGAACAAGTTCATGTTACATCTGGTCCACCATGATCAGTTTGGTTTAATTCCCACCACATAAGCAGCCGGCAATGTCAGATGCATAGTAGATACAACCCATGCAGCTAACAAAGCTGGGACACCTCTATTGCTCCTATTCCTAATCCCAGAAAGACCTTTTATGGACTGAATTTGGGCTTACGATTCTCAGTACTAAAATATATGGACTTCTCTGGACATTTCCTAAGAGCAAGTTCAAAAAGTATGGACTCTGGAGTGGGCTCTCTGGGAGCCATGGGAACTGACATCAGCGGTCTCTCTTGCCCTGCCGAGGAAATACCTGAGTACAAACCGGCCGGTGTGTAATGGCATGAGTCCCCTTCTGCTCTTCAGTCAGTTCCTGTTCCTATATGCGCGTAAGAGGAGGCAAGCTGTTGCCTGGGCAGGCATGGTCAAGCGATGTCTGCTACACCCTTGGTGCTCTGCTCCTCAAAGGAGGTACCTTCCACCACTGGATCCGCAAGCTTCTGGCAGGACAGCACGAGTGCGTCCGTCGATGAGGTGTCAGACAAAGCCTCCAACAATCCCGAGGTAAAGACCCTTTCGTCCATTTCGAGTCTGATACCTACCAGGGGGTGTCGATCCGGGATGTCGATCATCGCTGGACTGAAGTCCCTGGAGGAATGTCCCAGCTCTGGTTGCAGTGTAAAGCCATCTGCAAGGCCCGAGATCGAGCCATGGCCTATGTGGCTTCTGCCTACACCAAGCGCTCGGACGAGATTATCAGCACGAAGGAATCTCTGCTAACAGTGCCAGTCGGTACTGCTTCTCTTCCAGATCCTGCAACCACCCCTGCTGCTCTGGTGAGTGACTCTACAGAGAACCTTTTCTTGTTACAGTTCCGGGCGCAGAAGCAGGAGCACGACAAGCAGGGTAGTCCTCCTACCATTCAAAGTATGGGTGTGACGGTGCCCATCTCAAATCAGGAGGAGGACCTGCAGGGCTGAGGTAGAGATGCCAATTCCAGGGGACAGGCAGAGGTCATGGCTGGTGGCAAAAGTGCAAAGTCGAGGAGGCAAGCGGAGGACAGGGCAGGTAGAAGGCAGTGAGGTCAGAGTCACTGTCCGGGGTCAGCAACAGGAATTCAAAACAGGCAAGAGGATAATAACTGCCAAGACCGACAGGAGCTGCAAACACACAGAACTTTGAACGGTGACTCCCTATGGTAACTGCACCCTTCTAAAGCAGGCTGCCAGTACCCAAAATGGCCACAGAGAGCAGAAAGGGCAAGAGAGAGAGAAAACCTGGACCAAAGGGAAAACCCGGCACGGATCATACATACTGTATATATATATCTAAAAATAAAAAAATTTAAGGTGTGAAAAACTGATTTAAAATAGTGTTGCAATGATGTCTTTGATTGCTGCCACAATGTAATGGGTGTACACCACCCCAAAGAAAATACAAAGTACAAAAAATCAAAAAGGCACAAATTAGAGACACAGGTGCATGGATATACAACATCTGAAGGATAAATACGTGAACAAGTCCTATATTCGAATTCCACAACGAGATGTACCTATAAATGAAAAAGATACCAATATGGTGATGTACGTTTATGAATAAAATTATTGCGCAAGCAACAGAGGGTACTTACAATGTAGCAGAAATAACAGGCATTTCAGTAAAATGCTTTCAGATCGCTGCATCAAAGGGACTGATAATCTCAGGAACCGCTCACTCCATCTGTGTGCTTGGACACGGAAGCTTCACTGCTCAGCTGTAATCAGCAGTTGCGCGGGTCCTGCAATGGTGACGTCACTCCCCTAAACGGGGATACCGCTGGCTCCGTTCACTCGGTGAGATTAGCCACAGGGCTCAATTCCGAGATTGATATAACAGTCCCAATAGCCTTTAAATAAGGTTTTGCAGCAAATAGAAAGACAGTTAAAAGTCCTGAATATAACAGAAAATAGGGAGATTTATTAAGAGACCCTCACCCTACTAGTTTCGTCTGAGTTTAGACTTCTTCTGGGGCATGACTCACACATCACCTGAACATCATAAAGAGTAGATTGCAAGGTCCTGATAGGCTATGCAAATTAGAACTAGTCTCTCTACTAGGATAATCAGGTACTAAGCCAATTAAAATAGAAAATAAAACAGTTAAGAACCTGGTATTTATATAAAATATACAAATATTATATACAAATTATATAAAAATGAAATAATACAATTGAACATATATATAAATTCAAAAGACAAGAAATGGAACTGAAAGACTCAATTTTATACATCAAATTTAATAAAAAATAGTCAGAATTAAATGTAAGTGGAAAAGACCAAACCTTGCTAGTAGCTGGAAATTTCTAAATTATCTTAAATAAGGAAGGCACCTACATCAACATCCACATTGAGACCTAGTGGAACAAGAGTTTTAAATGTATGTATCCACCTGGTCTCAAGTTTAGATACAGTATTGCACTGATGGTATTGCCTCCTCTCCAGTTACAGTATATAGCAGTTTGTCTATTCCAATACAAATAATTCCTGCAGGATCTTTGTTATGATATTCAGCAAAATGCTTGGACAAATTATGTTGCATAAATCCTTTTTGTACTGGTATATTAGTAATATGCTCGGTAAAACGTAATTTAAATTTTCTTGTGGTTCTACCCACATACTGGTTTTTTTGCACGGGCTTTTGATTAGATAAACAATAATTATGGAATCGCAACTGATGAGGTGCTCAATATTATACAGTAGCTACTTCCTGTATGTGTAGAAATTAAATTTTTAGTCTGTTTGGAACTATGAGGTTCCAATTTACACATCTTGCATTTCAGACACTTACAGAAACCTTTAGTGTCTAAAAATGTGTTATTATACACTTCTTTTTTGCCAGATGGTTTTAAACAACTGGGAGCCAACATCTTTTTTAAAGTATCAGACTTTTTAAATACTATTTGCATTTTTTTTTTGGAAGATAAGGTTGTAATATGGGGACCTTTTGAACTTGGTGCCAATGTTTGCAAACTACTTTTTTAATTTCTGCAGCTAAAGGATTATAAGTGGTGATAAATGGCGTATTAATGATATTGCAAGAACATTGTGTATTTAGATTAATATTAGAATTATATTTTAACAGATCATTCACATTTACCTTATTGATATTAGTATAGGCTTTTTTGAGAGTAGAGTCCTGATATTTTTTAGATTTAAATTTGGGCAACATTACTTGCGCTTGTTGTTCATAGATATGATAGGCTCTAAGGCCTTCTGTTCCACCTAACAGGTATGCACCAGCACCCGAATACATTAGGTAGCGACATGATTTCCCTTGGGGGAGAGGGGGAGGGAAGGTGCTACACTGACAATGGTATCGGTTCATAAAAATGTGAATGAGAAGCTCCCTGCAGCTGCATGGAAGGATTGCTTTGTAAATATAGTTCCAATTACTCAATGTCAATGCTCTGAGCTTTTGAGTAGACTCCCCCGAAGAAGGTTAAGAATTTGTAATCAGCTTGTTTCCTCTAAAGTAACTGATTGAAAGAGATCCAATTGCCAAAGTGCAAATCAGAACTCTTAACATGCACCTGCAAGAACATATTACCGATAAGGAAAAGATTTGCAAAAGCCTGACGGCACAGCAGCCTGTAAAGCATAGGCGGCAGTATTTTGAGAAGACAAATACCATTATATTTGCTAGCCAGAAATATGTATGCAGATGTTAGACTGCATTATACACATTTATATTAGTTGATTGAACTGAGGCTAGTATGGCAGTTCAGCAATGTGGAAAATATTAGCAACACCAAGTCATGAGATACTTAACCTCTTTGAAAAATGCATGGTGCCTTGGTAGAGAATTTAAATGAGATTGATATTGGATTCCAATTTTTTCCCCACACAGCATGTACTGTACAAACACTAGGTCAAGTTTTTAGATTATACTGCAGAGGCCCTGTAGTGAGCAATAGCATTTCCTGCCTAAAATAATTGTACAGTATGCAATGGTCAGGGCAGTTTTGTTTTGAATCTTAAAAGTATTTTAGTTTTAGTTTTACATAAGGTTAATTGGTTTAATATTGGTATTGGATTAAAATAATTTGAATTAAAAATATAACATGTTTTTGATGTAGCTATTTTTCTTGCTTTTTATGTCGTAGCAAAAAACATGAGGTTCTTTGGAGATGATCAGTAGTCCAATTAGGAGAGGGAGAGGAACATAAGCACATGCTTTTTTGTAGAATTTCAAGTTGCATATTTGTCCCCTCAAACCTAAATAACACCGGGAGAGACTTCTGTGCTCAAAAGGGAGTACACATGCAGTAACTGGGAGATATGCTACACTGAGTTGTCAAGTCTAAGGCACCTGGTGAGAAATGGGGTACTGATAGCAAGTGTCAACACTGTCACAGCAGCCTTTTAAGCTCTACTGATCACACCTGTAGCCTCTTGCCGCTGGCTTCCTTTAGAAGCAGGTCACTTGCAATTCCTGGTTGCAAGCTCAATGTTCCTACAGTAGGTCACAAAAAGGAGCATACAGTACCTGAGATAGCTATGACACATACTAATAGCTGGATTAGATACAGTTGTGAGCAGTAGAGCTCAAGAGTGGTGGTGCTAGTAGTAGAATAAAGGATATCATCCATAGCCGCAAATTTTTTTTGGTAAACCTTAGTCTCTTCCTCCTTTGTCAATTGTTCCGTTTCCACTAGGTATCCACCATAACTTGGCGGAAACGGACCATGCATGTCATATTAAGTTGTGGGATGCCACCAGCAATGATGTCCTCTGCAGTCAATCCAGACTAGCCCCCATTCACAGGAGATCTAGGTGCCACATGAGATGATGGAGCCTCTGCCATTGAGATGCCCTGGTGCCTTGTGCCCCCTCAAGGGTGAAGTCGATCCTCCAGCAGAGATATCTTTGGATCCCTCAGAAGGTGTAGTCATCTTCGTCTCATCGACTCATTTTTAGGTGACAACATCAGACACATATACCTCATGGACTAGGTCCCTTGAATCAGGGACCATAGCACACACTTCGTCTGGATGCAGTACATCAGATGCTCCCACCGAACTTCAAGTGACAGTGTGGGGCATGTCCCCATACTGTAGGTCGCTAAAGCCCCCGGGAGGAGACGATCACATAGGGGATGCCACTCTTCGAATTCTGGTGCTCCGTAAATAATTGACCTCACAGGTGGGGCATTGGGCTCAGCTAGTCATGTCTACACCAGGCCTCACACACAGACTGCAAACAGCCTGCACAAAGTCTTTCCGTAGCATTGACACCACCAAGACACCACCGGGATCTCATAATGCTGTATGGTGAGTATGGGTGGCAGAGTTACTTACAGATGCACTCCAGAGATGGTCCTAGTCTCAAGTGCCTGATAAGTCAATAATAGGCAATAATAGTTAACATGTCTAGGTGCGGCCATTTTCACCCACATTAGATTGAGAATATTGCAATTTGGCCCACTCCCGTAATGAGAATGAATTTTGTTATTTATTAAAAATCCACGCATTCTGATTTTTTTTTTATCATTTACCAAAAGGATAATGACTGCTCATCTATTCAAAAAAAGTTCCTTTCTTCTAGTATATTATTAACACACACATAATTACTGTACTTTTTAATTGAAAAATCATTTAATCAAAAATCTGTGGAACGGCCAGAGGGTTTAGATTCAACCCGAGCTATGCAAATCTATTTTTTTTTTTTTGTGAGCAGCTATATGTTCGGGAAAACAATCCCCAGGGAGTGAATCTGGTTATATATGCCTGTTTCATTGGCGATATTATTATTACTTTGAAGGGTAGTGTGTGTCCTTTAGAAAATGTTTTTAAACATTTCAATAATAACTCACTAGTTTTAGTTTCTACTAATAAACAACACCATAATTTGATTGACTTTTTAGACCTTACATTATCAATTAATAATTTTTCAGGCACCATTGAAACTGCAATATATGCTAAAGCAGTTTCTGTACTGTAAATACCGTAACTTCATAGAAGCCTCCACTAATCATCATCCCAGATGGCTACACAATATTTAATTTAGCCAGTTTTGGGAGCATTTGAAACACAATGCATCATTCTTCATTTCAATTTTTTAGAAAAAGGCTATCAAGAGGTAATTATTGAATCGTACCTCAAAGCAAAAAAATACCTCCCCCCCCCCCGGTAAGATATGTTACAAAAATCTAAGAAAAAGAACAAGAATAATGTTGGTACTTTTCAATCCCACAGTAAACAAGCCTATTAATGGTAACTCTATTGCAGATATGAATAGAAATACCAAACAAAAAACACAGATACTATTCACTACACGCATTAATAAGTCTTCAAAATTTATTTAGAAAATATTGAATCAACATTGGAACCTGTTAACGTGTTTGCCTGATTTTGAAATCACATATTTTGACTCACGCAAGAGTACTGTAGTTTTGAGAAAATCAAAAAATCTAAAAAACATGTTAACTCCGAGTAGATTAAAATCCATACAGTACGTCACAATCAGAATGATTCAAGCCTAAATTGGCTTCCAACTAAACATATGGGCCACTATTTCTGCGGAAAGAGAACATGGGTCCCCAAAGTTCGAATTGCATCAAGGAGATCACATTACAACGTAATGGCAGCATAGTTAATATAAAAGGCTTCATAAATTGTCAATGTCAGGCGGGGTTAAAGTCTTCATAACTTTAGATGATAGCCAGTAAGGTAATTAAGCTTTTTTTTTTTTTTTTGCAATCTTTTTTTCCTTTTATGGTATGCATGTATAAAACAAAGATTACAGACAGTAATAACAGACTGGTCAGTACAGAGAGATTAGAAGTCATAGGCACATGACTGTGAGTCATAGGGCATGCACCAACAAATCATTTTCTTGTTTTTGAGTTGAAAAGAGGGGGAGACGGAGGCAGGGGAGATAGATTGGGATGACAGGAGGTGCGGGAGAGAGGGGGGAAGAGGGGGGTTGGGAGGGGGTGTTGGGGGGGGGGTTGTGGGGCATAGGAGTCTCCGATCACTCCCAGCCTGTGGTGGGTCAGTTATTGGCTAGGTCCTGGAGAAGGGACGGTGGCCCTGAGCCCGGTCATGGTTCCCAGGTTTTGTAAAATTGGGGCATTCTTTGATTCAGCATGGCTGTGAGCCTTTCCATATTCATAACTGTGTTTATCCTGTTCACAATTGTCCTCCTGGAGGGGGGTTTTATTTGTTTCCAGGCCGCGGCAACTGAGCATCTGGCTGCCGTTAGTATAGCAGATAACAGTCTAGCTAGTGGGGCGGGAAGGTCTTCTAATGGTTTTCCCAGCACGTATGTCAGAGGATCCAGGGGGACCTCCAGTCCCAGTGTTTCGTATATAAGGCTTTGGACTCTGGTCCAGAACTTCTGGATCTCTGGACATGACCACCAAATATGTGCCATGTCACCCTTTTGACCACATCCTCTCCAGCACAAATCATCCGTGCCGGGGAAGATCTGGCTCAGTCTACTCGGAGTCAGGTACCATTGAAATAGTATTTTGTAAATGTTTTCCTTTGTGATAGAGCAGATTGATGATTTGGAAGCTGCATCCCAGATATCCTCCCAGTCCTCAAGGTCCACTTGCGTGTTTAGGCCGCGCACCATTTTTCCACATATATATTGGAAGGTGGGGGGTGGGAGGCCTCAATTATCCTGTAAATTTCAGAGATTAGTCCTCTCTGGTATACGCCTTTGCGGCAGAGGGACTCGAATCTGGTCTGCGGGGGGAATTTGAAGGTCTGGGACAGAGCTCCAAGGAAATGCCTTATCTGAAGGAATTTGAATATGGGGAGGTTGGGGGCTAGGAATTTAGTTTTGCGCTCTTGGAAGGACAGAGCTTCGTCACTCTTCAGCAGATCTGCAACCATTCTAATATTTAGGTCCTGGAATTGACCAAATTGGGTACGGGAGCACCCAGGCGGGAATTCTGGGTTCCCGAAGATTGGGGTGAGTTGGGAGGGGGATGAAGCTAGGCCGTATTTCCCTTTGTTTTTGGTCCAAATGGACCACGTGCATTTCATCGCCCCAAGCTCAAGTTTTTGGGGTCTCTATTCTTTGTATGTCTGGGACCAGAGCAATACCGGGACGGGAGTGGGGGACGCGTAGTGGGATTCTATTGCGAGTCAGAAGTTGGAGTCCGGGGGGTTATTCCAAACCACCGCTCTTCTCAGCTGGGCTGCTTGATAGTATCTAACCACGTCTGGGGCTCCCAAACCTCCTCTTGTCTTTGAGGACAAGAGAACCGATCTCGGGACTCTGGGTTTGCGCTGTCTCCAGATGAAGCATAGGATGTGGAACTGTATGTTCCTTAATTCTGCTAATGGGATTTGTACTGGGAGTGTTTGGAAGTTGTAAAGTAGGCGGGGGAGGATATTCATTTTAGCGGACACAATTCTACCAAACCAGGATATCTGTTGGGGAATCCAAGCGTCTAAGTCTCTTTTGATTTGGTCGAATAGGGGGGGGGGGTAGTTAGCCCGGTACAGGGTGCTATATGTGTTGGTTATTTTTACTCCTAGGTATTTTATGTGGGATGTGTTCCATTTATATTTATAATTCGACTGCAATAGTTTCCAAATGGGGCCTGGGAGGGATAGGTTGAGTACTTTGGATTTGTCTGTATTTATCTTGTAGTCTGAGACCTGGCTAAATTGGTCTAGTAGTTTCTGTAGGTTGGGGAGGGAAATATGTGGGTCGGCAAGGGTCAGTATTACATCGTCGGTGAAGAGTGAGATTTTAAATTCTATGTCAGCGATCATTATGCCTTTGATGCTTGGTTCGACTCTAATTTGGGCCGCTAGGGGTTCAATTGAGATAGCAAACAATAGAGGGGAGAGGGGGCAGCCCTGTCTGGTTCCATTTTTTATGGAGATTGGGTTTGACTGTCCGCCTGGGAGTTTTAGGTATGCGGTGGGATTCTGATAAAGGGCACGGACTCCTTCTAGGAAGGGGCCTTAAAAAAAACAAATTTGATCATTGTTTGGTCGAGAAAGGCCCATTTGATTCGGTCAAACGCCTTCTCGGCATCCAGGCTTAGTATCATGTCTTGGAGTTTATTGAGATGCACGTGGTCAATGATGTCAATGATATTGCGGGTGTTGTCAGAGGCCTGTCTTCCTGACACAAAGCCCACTTGGTCTATATGAATTAGTCTGGGGAGAATAGGGTTTAGTCTGTTTGCAAGGATCTTGCTGAAGAGTTTCAGGTCTGTGTTAAGCAGGGAGATCGGTCTGTAACTACCGCATTGTAGCGGGTCCCTTCCTTCCTTATGGGTAATAGCTAGGTTGGCAGCCGAAATTGTGCCTGGGATCGGGGCTCCCTCTAGGAAGGAGTTGAACATATCGATTAGGTAGGGTGAGAGGGATGTTGTGAATTTTTTGTAGTAGGCGTTGGAAAATCCATCTGGACCTGGTGTTTTGGCTATTTTAAGAGAGCTTATGGCTTGGGTCAGTTCCTCATGTGAGATTTTTTGGTTCAGAGTTTCGAGCTCTTCCTTAGTTAGAGAGGGTAGATTACACCGAGCCAGGTATTGGGAGGCTATCCTTCTCCTGGCCAAGGGGGTGAAGATTGTAAAGGTCTTCATAGAAGTTCGCAAACTCCTGAGTGATTTCTTTCTCAACATAGGAAATCTGGACACCTTTTGGGCGGATCTTCGTGATTTGGGCTTTTGCCCTTATACCTTTGGGTTTTGAGGCCAGGTGTTTATCTGCCTTGTTACCCTTGTCGAGGAACCTTTGATTGGTCCATTTTAGTGCTCTCTCTACCTCTTTGAGCTGGGATAGTTTTAGCTCTGACCTAGTTTTATCCAGAATTCTAAATAGTTTTTTGGATGGGGCCTTTTTATGTTGTTGCTCTAGGGCTGAGATCTTATCCGTCAGTGCTTTCTGCGTTTTAAGCTTTATTTTTTTCTTATGAGAGGCTAGCGAGATAAGATCCCCCCTAAGTGTAGCTTTGTTTGCTTCCCAGAGCGTTGCCGCTGCTGAGACAGAACCGCTGTTTATTTCAAAGAATGAGGTTAGCTTTTGTTTGATTGACTTCACTATCTGCGGGTCATTGAGAAGGGAGTCATTGAGTTTCCACTTAAAGGGCAGAGAGAGGGTCAGTTCGACTGGAGCGTGATCGGACCATGTGATTGGGCCTATATCAGAATGGGAGGATGCCTGGAGAACATTTGTAGTGCCCAGAAAGTAGTCGATCCGCGAGTAGGACTGATGCAGAGCTGAGAAGAACGTGTAATCCCTCTGGCCTACATACTTGTCCCTCCAAATATCTATGAGAGAGAAGTTTTGTATGGTCTCTCTGAACTTTTTGGCTTTTTTCTGGGTCTGGGCTCAGTGGGTGGTAGTGGGCATTTTGGATTTGTCCTGGTCTGGAGAGAGAACCATGTTAATGTCCCCGACCACTAGCTGGGAGGAGAGAACAGATTGGTCTAAAGAGTCAAGCAGACTTTGGAAGAAATGGACCTGATTTTCGTTAGGGGCATATACATTAATGATAGAGATCGGAGATCCCGACAGAGTGCCCTGCAGGAGCAGGTATCTTCCCTCCGGGTCTCTAGTTATCTTGGCGGGGGCGAAGGGGACATTGTTTTTTATCAGTACAGCAACTCCTCTTTTTTTGTTGGGGAATGAAGCAAAGAAGGCTTGTGGAAAGGCATGTATTAACGTATTAGGGGGGTCGTTTGAATTAAAGTGGGTTTCTTGAATGCAGATAATGTCGCCTTTGGTTTTTCGAAGTTCTTGGAGTGCTAATTTACGCTTTTTAACTGAGTTGAGGCCCTTAACATTAAGGGAGATAATTTTAATTGACGACATTATTTGGGTGTTTTGTTCCCAAAGTTAAATACTCTGGGCCCCGTGTGTCTCCCATGATGGGGGAAATTTGGCTCTTTGAGGGGGGGGTAGAAGGTGTTCGTGTTTCCTGCTCTGGGGTCCTTATCGATGGGAGAGGCCGGAGAGTGGGGGAGTGAGGCAGGGTGGGGGGGCGGGGAGGGAGAAGACACATATGGGGAGGAAGAGATGTGGGCTTTTCGGGAGCCCAATAGAAATTTCCCTTGGCCCCGTGGTGGCAAAGGAAGGGGGTTCAGAACCCCTGGAGATCCTTCCGGGGCGCCAATCATGGGGCGCAGCCAGGATGGGAGGTCCGACACCCTCCAGATTTGAGCCAAGTGGGGAGTCTGCATGAAGCAGGAGTAGGGGGGATAACTCAGGGGAACTAGGAACATTCCTATCAAGGAGTCATCAGGTTGCGGGGGGGGAGGGTAACTCTTTGAGCTTATTAACCTTTATAACCCTTGGTGTTGGGGGCTGGTGAGAGGGGTAGTGCTGGGAGATGGGGGGATGGGGGGGGAAACGTCGTTTTAGTGCAGGAGACCAAGAAGGGTGCATAGATCTATAAGGGTGAGCTTAGAGTGCTCCTTAAACCTGAGTGTGCGAGGGGTAGGAGTTGGAAAGGGGGGGAGAGGAAGGGAGGGGAAGGGAAGGGGGGGAGGGGGGAGGGGAAAGGGGGGGTGGGGAGGGTGTTCGTGGGGACATGGCATTAAGGCAAATGCAACACATTATCAACACATTACAATCAACTTTTTTTGGTGCAATGTGTGAACATCTATAAAGGGAGGCTTAGAGTGCCTCTTTAACTTAAGTGAGTGAGGAGTAGGTGGGGGAACGGGGGGGGGAGAGGGGACAGGGGGGAGGAGGGGAGGGGACAGGGGGAAGGGGGGGAGGACAGGATGGACATTTATAGAAACATCACCTTCATACAAGACAGTACTATCACATTATGAACGACATAGTTTTCTTTCCCCTTGGGGGCTGCTGGTGGTACCTGGGGACATGTAGGGGGGCACAAAGCGCCCCCTTTTTTTTTTTGCTCATATATCCGGGGGGGTATGGGAGGGGGGGGAGAGGAGGGGGGGGTGGAGAGGGGGGGTAGGAGCCAGGGAAGGGAAGGGGGGCATGAGGACGGGGGGGAGGGGGACAGGGGAGGGGAGGGGGGGGGGGAGGTGCGCTAACAACACATAGTATAGGGACATACATGGAACTCATTTAGTCGTGTGTTTTTAACATATTGCTGTACGTTTGTAGCGGACTTTGGGGAGGTGAAACCGTTGAGTGCGGGAGTATGGGGGTGAACGGGGGACTGGGTTGGGGGGATAGGGGGATAGTGGGGGAGGGGGGTAGGTTTGGGATATACGACCTTCCCTCTGGGACTGCTAGCGGGGGGAATAAGTCCTCTGCTCCGAGGTTCCGGGCTTGCGTCGCAGCTGCTAGTCCAGGGGAGATACTCCTGCTTTGTCCGGGCTGCTGGGGCTTGAGGAGCAAGGTTCTCAGGGAAAAGCGGTCCTGTGGAGTGCTCTGCCCAGCGCTTCTGGCCAGTGATGACCCCCACTCAAGTGGTTTCCAGGGGTCGTTGTGCGGTGGGGTGCATTGGCAGGTGGTCTTTCGCTATTCCTGGTCAGTCGTTGTGGAGGGAGGATAGGTCTCGCGGGACACTTTCTCTGCGGCGGGTCCTCAGGAAGGATTCGACGGCGCTGGGGGATGGACGCTGGACGAGGCGTGGTGTGGAGAGTCCGGGTGCGATGGGGTGAGGCAGAGCGAGGTAAGGAGGGGGGGGAGAGGGGGTTGGGAGACACAGACAGTTTCGTTCAGGGGCAGGACCCTGTATGGGGGGAGAGGGGTGGAGGGGGGATGAGGTTCCAGCCTCTAACGGATCGTCTCTTTGGTAACTAACGGGTTAGGGCAGGGTTGCGTAGAGGAAGGTGAGTAGGTTGTTGGGTATGGGGGTAGCCATGTGGGGGAGCGGAGAAGAAAAGGGCCGACCGGCATACGGCTGGGTGGTGTTTGGCTCAGTGGTTCCTCTGGTTGGCGAGACGTTCGGAGGCTCGTGGCGTTTCCGCAGACTCAGGTTGTGCCATGGTGCGAGGGGGACGGTCCTCCTCCCGTGGGGGAGTGATGCCGAGGGCCTTTAGGAAGTCGTTGGTGTCCTCTGGATCCGAAATAGTAAAGAATATGCCATTCCTGGGCACTATTAGTTTGAAAGGGAAGCCCCAATGATATTTGACTCCCCGGTCTCGTAGGAGAGTCGTGAGGGGCTTCATCTCCTTCCTCTTCATGACCGTGGTCCTGGATAGGTCACTTAAAATCTGGACGGTGTAATCTTCCACTTGGACGTCTCCAGCCCTTCTCGCAGCCGCTGTTATCCTTTCCTTTGCAGTGTAGACGTGAAATTTCGCAATCACGTCCCTGGAGCGGTTTGGGTCTGGGGATTTTGGTCCGAGGGCTCTGTGTGCCCTGTCGAGCTGAAGGTCATGCTCAGACAGCTCAGGGACCAAGTTCAGGAATATTTTCTTGAGGTATGGCTGGATAGATGCCGGCGGGACTGACTCAGGGATTCCTCTGAAGCGCAGATTTTGTCTTCAGTCACGGTTTTTGTGATCCTCGAGGGCGCTTTTAAGGTCAGAAATCTCATGGACCATTCTTGCCATATCGTCCTCTGTGTTACAGTGGGCTGTCGAGATAGTGTCCATTCTTGTCTCCAGTTCCTCGGTTCTTGTGGTTAGGGTGCCCAGGTCTGCTCAGATGCCTCGTAGGGCCGTCTCAAGGTCCTCCAGAAAACCCCTTCTCATTCTGAGGAACAGGGACTCCAAAAATTCTTTATTGCTGGGCCGGATTGAATTGGCCGAGCATTGCGGCCTCCGCGGCGTGCTCGTGCTCCTCGGCGCCATCTTGGGAGTCTGAGGACGGCTCCATCTGTCTCTGAGCCAGCGGAAAAAACTTTGTGACAGGGTTCTGGGTTTTCTCTGCTGCTTCCCTGTCATGTCCGAGCTCTCAGGGAGGATGCTGACCACTTTTGGGGGGTGTTTTAGCCGTTTGTGGTGCCAGGTTTAGTTGCTTTGTATGGAGGGTGTCGGGAGCTCTTCACCTAGCCTACCATTCACGGTGACGTCACCGGAAGTCTCCTCTAAGCTTTTTTTAATTATTATTTTTTACATTGGTTTGAAGCAGGGGGTTTCCAGAGTTCAACCCCATTAATTTCAGGTCTGGGGACCCCCCTGTTTCCAAAGATACAGACCTCCATACGTAGGTGGGGCCAGTATCTCGGGGCTGGTTTAAAGTGCTGGTCATGTGGGCCGTGACACAAGAGGTTGAAACCTGCAGGAGATACGGGCACCAAGTATGGAGTTCTGAACATCGGGAAGCATTGTGCGACAGCATCCTTCAAACAATGACATTCAAACAACGTAATACTTGTACAGTAATTTTATTGCCATTGAAAGACTTGAACAGCCCAAAGTGCTATGTGCCCTGTTCAAAGCAGTGATGCAACTCATTGGCTTATTCATACCTGTCTAAGTAATGCACAGAAGAAGAATTGATTTTTAAAGGAAGTCATGCTGCCATACAAAGACGAAAGCACTAAATAAAGGAACTTAAAATTAGAACTACAGACAGGATTGTGTTATATGGAAATCACATCATCTGTGCCAACCAGACAAAACGTTCAAGCTACACTGTACATTTCCATAATGAGAGATATAGCAATCTGCTCCTTTGGGTTATATTGAATTCATTTGAGCTCCTTCAGTATGTTGTACTTAGAAAATCTGTCATGCAAGAGTTGAGCAGATTATTCTTTGCTTTTCAAAAGACTTATTGGATAATGTTATTAATCTAGAAGCCTAATTGGTCAAATGGGACAAACTTTCCCCATCAAAAATCCAGAAACAAACATGCTTAAAGTGATTGCCATGATCTGTGTTTTCTGAATTAACATCAGGTAAGCTATGATGAGCAGAGCACATGATGCATGCTCTCAATCGTTACTTGATTACCAGTGACTTAAAACAAACTACAATGGGATAGACTATTACAGTACCTTATGGATATACAGTAAGATATCAGTATAAATACTTGACATCATTGAAAATGAGAGGTAACGCTCAATGTATTACTTCATGGTGAACCATTTGATAAATTATGTAATGCAATACTGTATATAGAAAATGTTTTGCTGACTAGCATTTTGTTTTACAAAGTTTACAAATACATTCCTGGTGCTGTTAACCTGCTGACAGTCCCCCCAAGGAAGCCACATACTGTAGCAGTTCTTAGAAGTAAAGCAGAGGTGCAGGTTTAGCCATCTTACAGGCTCTGTGGATATGTCAAAGGTTAGTAGGCTAAGTCCATTCATAAGAAAACCAAACTAGAAGTGAGAACAGTAAAGTTATATTTTACTTGTATATCTGCTTTTTATGCATCTTGTGATGTCCATGTTGGTTACAAAACTAATTATTATTTATAAGCAATCTTTTGTTACTGTATACTTTTTTTTTTTCTTGTATTACTTTTGCTTATTTAAATTTGGAATTGACTGTTATGACAGGACTTTGTATTACCTCTTCCCCATCCACCTTTTCCGTACCCCTCATCTTTGGATATTAAATGTATTATGCAAACAAATTAGATTTGGTTCCAGTATTTTGTTTAATTCATTTTTAGCTGAATGTGTTATCCATCTTAACAGCAGGGACCGAGAGCAAATTCTGCATGTCATCCTGACTCTGTACTGTTCGTTGGTATTTTGAATTGTTTTCGTGGAGGTTGGTGATGTTTTTTTTATACTACTAAGTGCCTTATAATTGCTGCACTATACTGTATATCCTAACTGTAATTGTTACATTGCTCATTATAAATGTTTCCAGTACGGTTGACAGGTTATTTTCCTTTGTTATCCCTTTTTTTGTATTGTCTTCCTGGGTTCATAGTGCGTTTGTTCATTAGATTGTTTACTGTACTGTGGTTTGTCAAGTTGGGACTAACACAAAAGCATGGAATGTGATGGTGAATAAGAACCAGTTGGCTCCACTAATCTGCAAATGGTCCCATCTGTTGTAAAACCTCCTTGGATTTCACATTTAGAGTAACCTTGTGTGGATTGTTTCACAGACTGCATTTGGGATTGTCAGAGATTGTTATATTCTTCCAATGTGGATTAGGAAATGTCTACAGTACGTCTTTATAATAACAATAAAATACAGTATTATTGAAACTGTGAATGTTAGAAAAACATACAGTGAAATAGTAGAAATAGCACCATGAATAAAAGTACTTTTTGTTAAGTTTCTAAAAGTTATTCTTAAAAAAGACTTGGAATCTTCCAAGGCTACAAAACCACTTTTATTTAAAAAAAAAAAAACGGATTTTTTTGTTTTCTCAGAAGCTTTTGGTGAGGACCAATTTTTGTATTTTTTTCCCCTCAATCTTTTCATGCATACCTGTTATCACTTTCATCCATAGAAAAATACGTCATCTTGAATGCCTATTTCTAAGGTGAACTTTGGGCAAGCTTATCTTTCCCAAAGTGCTTTAGGCAATGATTTCCAAAGACTGACT
Source organism: Ascaphus truei (assembly GCF_040206685.1). NCBI lineage: Eukaryota > Metazoa > Chordata > Amphibia > Anura > Ascaphidae > Ascaphus > Ascaphus truei. The sequence continues at coordinate 19,554,205 of NC_134486.1, forward strand.
TTGGTTTGCATGAACACTCTGTGCATTCATTGTTCTTTTTCAGGTAGAATATGAATTGTGGCTTTCTTTTCATGCGGGAAGATTTCGTGTTCATTTGCAGGTGCATTTCCTAATGTATTTAGCATCACATTCCATGCCTGCAATTTTTGACAGGCACAGTTTGATACAGCTGAGAAGATATGTATGCTTCTATTAGAATATGCACTATGTGCCAGGGAAGATGTAACACTTCTATTCCTCAACCTTTAAATTCCATGCCACGGTTAGTGATTTTTAGATTAAGCAAAAAATACAATTTATTTAGCATTTGAACTGAGACATTGCATAATGTAGAAAAAAAATACCATCCTTAACATGCTGTCGATTCTTGAACTCTAATGTAAATGAATTGTTGTACATGACTCATACCAATCAGCTTCACTTGGCCATTTTGTATCCCTACTCCACCCTTTTTCTTTTTTCTGTACCCCTTAACTCAGAGCTTTCCAAACTGGGTGTCGGCTGCAGTGTGTAGGTGTGTCACGCGAACGTAACAAGAAACCTCTGAGCGGTGTGGAAACTGGGGGGCACATTATTATTTATGGGGGGCGCGGGCGGTTAGGGCCACCAACACGGGGTTTGCTGGGCCGTGCGCCGTCCCCTAGACAAAACTGGTCACCACAGGGTGAAATGCGCGTGCTGGGGGAAAAGAAATAAATAAAAATCCCCCCCACCTGACTGTTTGGCGCGCAGACAATCTCTATCCGAGCTGCACATTGAGGAGGCGCCTTTTCCTGCATGGAGCGAGTAAGGTAAGTACAGCTCCATGCCCCCCCCAGCCTGATTTGGCCCTCCTGCTCCAATTGGCCCCCCGTGTGTCCGATCCTGTTTGTGTGCAAGTGTGTGTGTGTGTGTGAATGAATACAGACACCAATCCACAGTCAGTAACCCAGTCTCTCTCTCTCCCTCTCTCTCCCTCTCTCTCCCTCTCTCTCCCTCTCTCTCTCCCTCTCCCTCTCTCTCCCTCTCTCTCCCTCTCTCTCCCTCTCTCTCCCTCTCTCTCCCTCTCTCTCCCTCTCTCTCCCTCTCCCTCTCTCTCTCCCTCTCTCTCCCTCTCTCTCTCCCTCTCCCTCTCTCTCTCCCTCTCTCTCACCCCCTCTCACCCTCTCTCACCCTCTCTCACCCTCTCTCTCTCTGTGTGTCACTCATAAATGACAACAATTTTGGAAATGTATGTTATCTTACAAATCATATATTTTTAAAAATATAAATGAAAGGTTTTCATGAGATATGTTGCATACATTTTGTTATTACAATTTATGTATGTGTCCGTATCTCTTATAAGGGGTTAGTTTAACCTCCGGTTTGCTAGTAAAACAGATTTACTGTGTCACGAAACGATGCATGTCTAAAATGTGTGCCACCAACATGAAAATTTTTGAAAGCTCTGCGGCTTAACTCAACATAAAAAAATGAATAAAATATAATTTTAAAAAAATTACTACCACACTATGCATGTGCATCCAACCTAATTCCTCATATTAATCTCTTCAATACTTTTTACCATATACTTTGGAAAGATAAATTAGAGTCTTTGGCTTGGTCCAACTGGTCTCGGATACAGTGTATATCAGCAGTTTGATCTAGTGTTAACTATCATTGACCCACAGGAACGAGTCACTTATTGGAGTTTAGTTAACCCCACTCCCCCCTTTGATTGCAGAACAAACACATGGGGAGAAGGAGTGGCTCAGTGAGCAAAGCCACTGACTCACACTGAGCCTGGTTCAACTCCCGGTATTGGCTCCTTGTGACCTTGGGCAAGTCACTTTATTTCCCTGTGCCTCGGGCCCTAAAAACATAGATTGTAAGCTCCATGGGGCAGGGACCTGTGCCTGCAAAATGTCTCTGTAAAGCGCTATGTAACTAGCAGCGATATACAACATGCTATTAATATTATATATGTTTAAAGTGGGGGCACTTTGTAGGTGTGGTTACCCAAACTGCAAACATAACATAGGCCTACTGATGATAATACTTTCAGTGAGATTTCTTTTTTTTTATTTGAGTTTACATGTTGGATATATTTTCTAATTTTTTTTGTTTCTTTTAACAACCTTATTGAGTATACATATTTTTTTATGTGGAGATGTATCAATATGAAGAAAGTGTGAATTAAAGTTTGTTTTGGCACATTGCTCTATTATCTGCTTATGTTTGTGTCAAATGCAAACTGATAGCCAGAATTGTTTATGCCACATCACTCTTGATGGATATGTTTGATGAAAACACAGGATAAAGTGATGCACAGAGACACATAAGCTGATGCGTCTCAGTATAATATGTGCGTTTGTATGAGTCATTACTGCAGCTGCTCCTGCCGTTGAACCATATGGAACCTTTGTGATATTCTGCTTTATAATGCAATAGTCGGTAGCTCCTTCTATTGACACTCCATAAATGACACTGATGCACATGGTGTCAAGGGTGTGGCAAAGACCTTGATACGTTAGTGCAAAGAGATGTATAATGAAAATGAAGCACTTTGATCCAAATTTTCCTTGATACCTGTATATCTCCCCCTCTTTTTCAAAGCTGCTCCCAGCTACAAAATGAGAGGAAAACTGGTGCAGAAATATTATACCAGATTTATCAAAAAGGAAACAATGTATCACTGAACTATGCTAGTATGTGTGAGTAACAATTAATATAATTCAGATTATTAAAATAATGAAAAAAAAACCACTGTGTGTAAGTGCAGTCATTCAAGTGCAACTCAGCCAAAATAAAGTTTATGAAAAAGTCCCCCCCCCAAAAAAAACAAACAAACATGAAAAGTCCAACTTAAACATTCAACTGTAGGATATATTTTCCAATAAAGAAAAGTCCTCAAAAGCTGATCTCATGGGTGAGCAGCAGCTTCATAGGATATTGACCATATCCACATAGAAACCTCTAACTAAAGAAGAAAATAAGTGCATGCTCCCATAGTAGGATCAAATATTTCATAACCAAATGCAGTTACAACTATAAAGTCAATGCACTCACAATGTGAATTAAAAAAAAAAAACTTATCTGTCGGTGTTGGTCACTTGTAGACGTGTTTTTAAGAGCTTTCCCTTGGTCTGAGAGCTTGCTCCACCTCCTCTGCGCATGACGTATTCAATTCTGATGTCGCTACCAAGACTCTGTCCATTCACTCCCAACGCGTTTCATGGCTAGGCACTTTTGTCAGGGAAATGCGCATTGAGCGGCAACAAAATATTTATAGGAATATGTGGCCATAATTAACCTCTACGTTGACAATAAAGAATTAAGTCAGCACGGAAACATATAGACAAAGCGTAAAATGAACAGGGATAGGAAAAAACTTATTTTGGAGATATATGAATATGCAATATTTAAAAAAAAAAACACATAATACAAGTAGGCATAATATGATAATAAAAAAAAAAAAATGAGCTAAAAAGCTCAAATAAAAGCTAGAAATTAGACGGGAAAGCACATATACAGTAATTACAAATGAAATGAAATAAAAATAGAAAATGAGCTAAGAAGCTAAAATAATAGCTAAAAATTAAACGGAAAAGCACATATATAAAAAAATGAATAAGAGATAGATGTTCAAATGTAATGAATATATGTTCTGTATAATCATTTATAATTTTTTTAATTAACATTTAAACATTCATTTAGACCAGGCCTGCACAACATACGGCCCGCTGGGGCACCCTGTGCGGCCCGCGACGGACCACCTTCAACCCCCCTCCCTGATAAAGACAGAAGGAGCGCGCTCCAGCAGTGTCTGTGTGACTGCGCGCTCTCCCCTTCTAACTTTTCTCCCCCCTTCTAACCCTCCTCCCCCCTCCTATCCCTCCTCCCCCCTCAGCCTGCTCCAGCAGGGTGACGCGGTCTAGCGGTGTAGCGCAACCCAGAACTTCCGGGTCTGCAGCTAGAGCGCGCTTCCCTCGCGCTTCCCCCTGCCGCCACCTGTGCTGCCGCCGCCGCCACCATCATCATCATCATCATCATCCTCATCATCATCATCATCATCATCATGTAAGCGGGGGGGGGCTGCTGACATATGGGGGGGGGCTGCTGACATACGGGGGCTGCTGACATATGGGGGTGGCTGCTGACATATGGGGGTGCTGATGACATATGGGGGGGCTGCTGACATATGGGGGGGCTGCTGACATATGGGGTGGCTGTTGACATATGGGGGGGCTGCTGACATATGGGGGGTGCTAACATATGGGGAACCTGCTGACATATGGGGGGGCTGCTGACATATGGGGGGGCTGCTGACATATGGGGGGGCTGCTGACATATGGGGGTGGCTGCTAATATATGGGGGGGCTGCTGACATGTGGGGGGTGCTGCTGACATATGGGGGGGGGTGGTCTGCTGACATATGGGGGGATGGGCTGCTGACATATGGGGGGGCTGCTGACATATGGGGGTGGCTGCTGACATATGGGGGTGCTGATGACATATGTGGGGGCTGCTGACATATGGGGGGCTGCTGACATATGTTGGGTGCTAACATATGGGGGGCCTGCTGACATATGGGGGGGCTGCTGACATATGGGGGGGCTGCTGACATATGGGGGGGCTGCTGACATATGGTGGTGGCTGCTAACATATGGGGGGGCTGCTGACATATGGGGGGTGCTGCTGACATATGGGGGGGTGGGCTGCTGACATATGGGGGGGATGGGCTGCTGACATATGGGGGTGCTGCTGCTGCTGCTGACATATGGGGGGCTGCTGAAATGGAATGGGGGGAGGCTGCTGATACATGGGGGGCTGCTGAAATGGAATGGGGGGAGGCTGCTGACATATGCGGGGAGGCTGATGACATATGGGGGGGTTGCTGAAATGGGCTGTGGTGCTGCTGATATGGGCTGTGGGGTGCTGCTGTGGGGGGTTGCAGATATGGTCTGTGGGGGGCTGCTGATATGGTCTGTTGGGGGCTGCTGATATGGGCTGTGGGGGGCTGTTGATATGGGCTGTGGGGGGCTGCTGATATGGGCTGTGGGGGGCTGTGGGGGGCTGCTGATATGGGCTGTGGGGGGCTGCTGAAATGGGCTGCTGATATGGGGTGGGGGCTGCTGATATGGGGTGGGGTGCTGCTGAAATGGGCTGTAGGGTGCTGCTATGGGGGGGTTGCTGATATGGGCTGTGGGGGGTTGCTGATATGGGCTGTGGGAGAATGCTGATATGGGCTGTTGGGGGCTGCTGATATGGGCTGTGGGGGCTGCTTTGGGGGGCTGCTGATATGGGCTGTGTGGGGCTGCTGTGAGGGGCTGCTGATATGGGCTGTGGGGGGTTGTGGTGGGGGGCTGCTGATATGGGCTGTGGGGGGCTGCTGAAATTGTCTGTGGGGAGCTGCTGTGGGGGGCTGCTGATATGGGCTGTGGGGCCCAACACTGTTTTCCTTTTGAGGGGGAGAGTGGTGTGAGGTGTAGGGGGGGAGGGTGGTGTGAGGTGCAGAGGGGGAGAGTGGTGTGAGTTGCAGGGGGGAGTGGTGTGAGGTGCAGGGGGGAGAGTGAGCTGAGGTGCAGGGGGGGAGAGTGGTGTGAGGTGCAGGGGGGAGAGTGATGTGAGGTGCAGGGGGGGAGAGTGGTGTGAGTTGCAGGGGGGTAGAGTGGTGTGAGGTGCAGGGGGGAGAGTGGTGTGAGGTGCAGGGGGGTGGAGAGTGATGTGAGGTGCAGGGGGGAGAGTGATGTGAGGTGCAGGGGGAAGAGTGATGTGAGGTGCAGGGGTGGGGGGAGAGTGATGTGAGGTGCAGGGGGGGAGAGTGATGTGAGGTGCAGGGGGGAGAGTGATGTGAGGTGCAGGGGGGTGGGATGTGTGTGGTGTGCAGGTGGTATTGTGTGTTTGATGTGGAGGGGGAGTATTATGTGTATGGGTGAGGGGGAGAGATGGGGGTATGAGAGATTTATGGGGAGTCTCGCAAAGGCTGATGATGGGTTTTGGGGGAGATATGAGGATGATGATAATGGTGAAGGGTGCTGGGGGAGATATATGAGGATGATGATGAGAGGTGCTGGAGGAGAGATGATGATGATGATGATGATGATGATGATGATGATGATGATGATGATGATGATGATGATGATGATGATGATGATGATGATGATGATGATGATGATGATGATGATGATGATGATGATGATGATGATGATGATGGCGATGATGATGGCGATGATGATGATGACCATGACGATGACGATGATGATTTTACCCGTGCGGCCCAAATCTTTTTTCCTTGGAGCAGTTCGGCCCTTCTCACTTTACGAGTTGTGCAGGCCTGATTTAGACCTTGTGTGTCTAGAGTTCCTATATTAAAAATCCCTTGTGATTCTTGTTTGCAAAGATGAGAAAATCGCTCACTTCAAATGTGTAGGATATTATTAAAAAAATGCTTTGTGTTAAAAGTCCTTAATAATATTTATTAAATGCTCCAAGAACTTGTTTTTCAATATTCTTATAGTCATCCCAATGTATTAGAGCTCATATGGACATGGACAGTAAGCATATAAAACACATATGGGTTATTACAATTTATAAAACATTTGATAAAATGTCTACTACATTCACCCTTTGAAGCAATTTCTCCTAGATTTTTTCTACTGAATGGGCACATATTGCATGTTCCTTTTCCACCTCTAAAAACATCTATGGGTCTTTCAAGTCTGTAGAAGTCAACAGTGGGTAATAAATATACTGTAGTGCTTGGTGTACCCATGCTGCAGCCCTACTTCTGAATTTTTAGATAGTACGCACCCAATCTGTAACAAACATTTCCAGTTATATTTCAAAACCATGGTGTAAAATTCCGTTGTAGGCTTAAGTAGACAATCCCCCTTTGTTCTCCAAGAAGACATCTCAAGATTACCTATTATTTGACAGAATTACTGTATCATAATACGTTTTTACTTCATTATGTCTGTGATTTTATTGAGTATGTTAAGCTGTTTTTAAGCTTGTTCTTGTCTGTCTGATAATAATGAGAATGAAAAGAAGTAATTTAAAATTGATAATACAGCAAAAGGATTTAAGGAGACCACATATCCCTAAGCTGATCTGCAGTATGAGAGCGGTACTATGAGAGGTATTGGATTGTGGCACTATTTGTGCAGACTGACAAAAGAAAGTTTTATAGTAAATCATGGAGAACAGCTATAACATAATAGTAAACAAAATAGTTAACAGTAAAGTCGGTCAAGGCATGTAATCAAGTTAGAGATCAATAATGCAATACTTATCACTAGTCTTAAGGCAGATGCAGCAATATCACGTCAGTGTTTAAAATGTGGCCACTATTGCGGATATGCTCCATTTTATCGCAGTGAAGCAGCTTCACTCATCAACTTTTCAACCTTGTGTTATCCATGCTGTATCTGCAGTCTTCAGGAGACAATGAGTATCTCTTCCCACAACCCCCACATTATTTTTGCCTGGAAAAACAAAGATAAGGCTTCAGGGTCCATCTGCCATTTAACTTTTGAGATTGAAGACGACATGACTGACTCACTGCACCCAAGCAGCAGGTAACCTGGTGCAATCTAATTTGAAGTCTCGATTTTAAGCCCCAGCAAGCAAACAGATATGGACTGAAACAGAGTTAAGGGTTGCAACAGGGGTCTATTCAGGATTGTTTCAGCAGCTCTTCAGAGAAGCCTTTATTGTTGCACCAACATTTCCAGAACTAAAAAAACTACAAATAAAATAATGTGGCTGGTGCTATCTTTCATATCCCTGTGTAAATTATCTGGCTGATCCTTACTTAATGTACATTATGGGCTTCCCACACTCTCTAGATCTACTGTACAAGCAGTTCTGTAATTCCCCCCAAGCATTCTCTCTCCAGCCTCTGTGCTGTTCCTGTAAGCCTTTTATCAGCCAGAGAGGCTGATTATCTCTTGCTTCAATACACCTGAGTGGGCTGGTCCTGCAACCCAGTAACACTCTTGTTTACCTGCTCTCTGCTAGAGGGGTGTAGTTAATCCTCAGGAATGTATGTTTCTGTGACTGTAGAGTGGTAACACAAATACATTTGTCCAGGCTCTTTGCTACATTTGGACTTATGAAAGCATAACATGTATTTATATACTTCCATTTCACTTAGTTTTGGTGTATACAGTACCTGTACTTTAATATGTTATTATAATAAACATTGGGAATGCTTCCTTGGGTAAACCTGACACACGTAGTTAAAAGTGGAAAGAGTGGAATATTTGACATGTATTAAAAAGTCAGAACTACAACAGTGAGCCCAGAAACGCTGGCAACTCTCTCATGCTGCTGGGTAAGGTATAAGAAGATATGATGATCATCAAAAGATACTGGAGTTCAAGCACTGACCAGGAATTAGCCTTGCCACATGAGGTATATTACTAAAATAAAACCTGTGACAAAAATAAAACAAAATTGTCATCTATTAAAAAGTGTACTTTTAAATGTAAAAATGTCCTTAAATTATTATTATTATTTTTTTTTCCCATTGAGTCACCCTGTAGCAAACTGGCTCTTCAAACCTCTCCTTTTCAATATCTTTTTCTCACTGTGAAGTCAACCTAAATTTGAGATAATGATTCATTACAAAAAGTAATAGAAGCTAATTATGTACATTTAGATCTGTGATTGTTCACTTTTTTTGTCCTTTAAACAAAGCGCCTTACTGTAGGTGTGACATGTGTAGCAAGTTTTTGCACCTAATTATAAATCCTTACAATAAATTATAGGATTTTAAACTGAGTCTGACCTCCTTTAAGTTTTGAGAGCCCCTTCTTGAGAGCCTCTAGATGGTGCTCTGCAGAGACGTCCGATCTTCTTTTTCTTTTTTAAACAAATAGGACTACAGTACTTCAACATCATTTTTTTTTTTTCAATTAAAATACGTTTGAGGTGCAATGCACACACACGGTTTTATTTGATTTTGGGCATTGCAAGATTTTTTTTATCTATTTTACAAAGTAATCCTCTTTGCACTTTTAATATTTGAGAATTGGAGCAACTCTATACATGAATAATGGAATCAACTTTTATAGTCTGGCATACAGATTGTATTCTGACTTAATGCCCCTTCACACCATACAGTAGATGTGACATACAATATGCATTCTCCAGTCACACATCGTACCCATAATTTCTAAATCCAAGGAACTGGGTATCATCAATCTTGTGGTTATAAGGAGAGGGTTATGGAGTACAGATGCAGCTAGCTTTATCTCCACCCCGCGCAGCAAATGTGCTGGTGAATTGCGAACCGAGCAGGGAGTTATTACGGCAAAGTGTAGAGCAGGGGAGAATTGTCAGAAGGATTAACATAGTTGGGTTCCCTGCTTCCGAATGGGACTCCCGCTGTGTTAATCCTACCGGGCCACATCATGAGAAGAGATTCGCAGTGAGAGTAGTCAGAATCAGTCACTCTGTCAGCACACTCTAACAGGCGATTGCACTGCTTTTATTTTACTTAAATACGTAGAATTGAAGCAGAGGGTCTCCAGAGCTTAACCGCATTAATTTCAGCCCTGAGGATCCCCTGCTGTCCGAGTGCCAGTATTCAGTACTGCAGCAGATATCTTCTGCAGGTTTAAATGTCCCGGTCACGTGAGATGGGAGAATTAAACTTTCCAGACATACCGGCAACCCATACAAGGGCCTGTATCTCTGGAAGTAGGGAGTCCCCGGGTCGGAAATAAATGTGGTTCAGCTCCAGAGACCCCCTGCTTCAATATATGTAATTAAAATAAAATGAAAGTAGCTCCATTACCTTAGTGGCTAGCCGCTAAGGTAATGAAGCGATTAAACCATAGTACCTGTTTTGTTGGTAGTAGAGGGGGGGGGGGTTAGAGGGGGTGGGTGGAGGGGGTAGATAACCAAGGGTGGGTGGTTAGACCTACCAGGAGGTTGCAGGATGGCTTAACCCCTTCTTTACCTTTGTGGTTACTATCACCCAAGAGGCCTAACCACCCACCCCGAGGCAACTACCCTCTTCAATCATCCACTCTAACCCTAACAAACCCCCTCCCCACAAAGGAATTGAAAAAAAATGCCTTTGTAGCCAAATATGGCTACTAGCGCTTTTGCCCATTCAAATAGAGTATACAGTAAAATACAATGCAAATGAAATTAATAAATGTTTTACTTACCCCTGCCAGGTTAAAGGCGTTCTCCTTCTCTTCTTTAAGAACATGTAAAGGCTCAGGCCCAACAACTAAAACACCAGTAACACCTTAATTACCATATTGGCTACTACCACTAAGGTAATTAAGTGGTTACTAGTGTTTTAATGGGGTGGGTGTACTGTGGTTGCCCCGGGGAGGGTGATGAACCCCTTCATTGCCTTAGTGGTAGTAACCACTATGGTAATTAAAGCAAATTAAATATGGTCATTAAAGCAAACCTGCTTCTGCACCCTGTTCCTCAATCCCAATCCCTCCCAGCACTAGAACCTGCTTACCTCAACCCGGATCCAGCACAACCCAACCCAGTGCACTGCTCACTTAGTCCTAAATCAAGCTCAGCCAGATTCAGCTCAACCCAAACCATGTTGCAATGGCAACCAAGGTAAGGAGGACGAAGTGAGGGGGTCACGCGGAGAGGAGGACAGTCAGCAGGGGGGCGCAGGGGAAAAAGGTTGTGCTCTCCTGATCCAGAACACAGGTACACCGGCAAGGGGGACTTGGCATGAGGGCCCTGCAGCAAACAAAATCCATGGCAGCCTTACATGGAGGTACCATATGGCATATCTCACAGTCCGTTTGGTTCCAGTGCCATGTGATGGCGGCCATTTTTTTAAAAGGATGTGACATTATCCCTTAAAGGATGATATCACATCCTTTTTAAAAAATGGAACATGTCACATGGTACTTCAACCAATCGGATTGGGGATAATCCGATTTGCTGTAGTACCATTTTATGGCAGCCATTTTGTTTTAAAGATGTGAAGTACCTCCCTTGGAGATGATGTCACATCCTTAAAAAAAACTGTCACATGGTACAGCATCCAATCGGATTGGAGTTGTACCATCTGACATTCAAATTTGATGTCACGGTCCTTATACTGTGTAAGGCCTGTTCCATCTAATTTTATCTTAATAAGATGATGAGACAGCATCCCTCTAAGGATTACTATGGATTACAAATAAAGAAGATTAAAGAAAGAAGATTGAAGAAAGAAGAACAGAATTTACCTAAAGCTGAGGCGCATTGCGTTGCAGATCGAGAGCTTCCAGATACATCGGGAATCACAGGGTGAAGAAATCTAAAGGTAACAAAAACATTGAATGTATTTCATTTTTATTTTTCAGGTTTTATTTTTGTATTTTACATTTTTTATTTTTTTATTGCCCATTGACTGCCAATGTATTTATCTATGCCCCTTTGGGGCTATAGGTAAAGACAGTGACAAGCAATGCATTTTTTGGCGAATGCTTGTTTTGATTTCATTGATTAGTATTTTTGTTCATTGTTTTGTTTAATTATTGTGTATTTTTGTTGATTTTTTTTATTGTGGCTAATTTTGTGTGATTGTTTATTTTAATTCAGACTTATTTTTGTTGTTAGCTTTGTTTAATTATTGTGTTTTTTTGGTGTTTCCATTTTTACTGTAACTTCTGGTTCATTTTTGGTGATTGTTTTTTAATTGTGGTTTACTTTTGATGATTGTTTTTTTTTACCTTTGTTTATTTTTGTTGATCATTTAATTTTTTTTAAAGGTTGCCTATTGACTGCCATAGCGGCTAATCATGCCCATACTATATGGGCAATGTACCTCTGTGCCAATTAGTGGGTAGGGGGTAGTTGCCCCAGTTAGGGTGGTTAGGCCTCCCAGGTGGGTAGAAATGGAAGGGGGTTACTATACTTACTATAGCAGTTACTAATCACTAAGATGATTAAGGGGTTAAGGACCATTTGTTTGTACTTTTTATTGTTATGTTCCTGCCTAGGGATGACAAGGATGGGGAGGAAGACAAGGACGGCCTTCATCCTGGCAGGGGTAAGTAGAAGTTTTATTTACTTTATGCTGGCTGGAAAATGTTTTATTTTGAATGGGCAAATGAGCTATTATCCATATCTGGATAATAGTAAATTTGCCCATTACTGAACTGTATGTGTTGGGGGGGAGGGGAGTTTGGAGTAGAGGAGGTTTGCAGTAGGGTTGTTGTGTTTTTTAATTTTTCTTGGGGGTAGAGTGATTGGGTGAAGGGGGAAGTTGCCCCAAGGGTGGATGGGGCTGTAACTCAGGAAGCAGGGGGTCCCCGGACCTAAAATAAATGCGGTTCTGCTACAGAAACCCCCTGCTCCTGCACGCTAGTATTAAAATTTAAATAAAAACAGTGTGATCGCCTGGGTGAGCTATGCATGGAGAGGCGGCTCCCTCTGTGTAGCTCAGATTGTGAGAAGATCGCAGAGGGAGTGTGACGAGAGGAGGTAACCAGGCTCTCTAATAAAAGACAAGCCCATTTTGGTTACCCCTAATCTGTGTATAAGGGTCCAAGAGAGTTAGCTCTTGGGCCCAGTAACAGTGTACCACTCTAATGTGCTGTCTGTAATAAAATTATTTTTTGTATTTTTCCCTTTCCGGGCATGCAATCATGCAGGGGTGGCTAGGGTATGAGTTTCAAGGGGAGGTTTATGGAGGAACCGTTGACAGAATATGCCTAGGAGGTTGGGGTCTGGAGTTGTCGGTTTCCCTATAATCGTACCCGGGAATCATGCCTGATTCTAGGATACATGTGCACACATTGTCCCGGCAAAACCTCCCCTTGAAAATGCATTTGCGACTCACCACTAGGGTACCTTGCTTCTGCCCAGCCCTGAAAGGAGAATGAGGCACAGGGTTAAACATGTATTTCTGTAGCTGAGGGAATCCCTAGGTTAAGGGGGGTACCCCAGCTAGTGCCAAGGTGACCCACAACAGTATAGGGTTTGTGAGTTCCCCAACCATATATAAGGTTGAGGGGAGACTCTGAGAGTCCAAACTGAGTCCAAGGGAAGGTGTGGGGGAATAAGGCAGATAGAAATAAACCTATAATATTTTTCCTTTTCTGTCCCCGGTGACCAGATACTCAGAAGTGTATTCAAATATACTTTAATATAATGTAATGGGCTTTTTACATTTGGAACCAATGTCCAAACACGCTGCCTGAGCTAACCCATAGTTGCCGGTAAGTCTGCTGGACATTGGAGTTCAAAGCAACCAGAGGATGCCCAGGGGTGTGAATAGCACTTGGTCAGTGGGGAAAGACGGAGTTCCAGGTACAGAGATCAATGCCAGTTCTCCTGGATGCCACTTGTCCTGCCAGACCTGGTGGGGCCTGCCCAGTGGGAGCATTGAGATAGCTTTGGAAAGAGGCTTGCACATGTCTCTTGGCTATTTCGTATTCTCCGCTGAACCAGCTTTTCTAGTCAGTTTGGCTCTGATTGGCTGCTTGGCAAAGTTCCCCCTCGTTGATTGGCCTCACAGTTTTGTGACTGAAACTGAAAAGCTATAAGAATTGATGAGCCAGTCAGATTCACTCTTTCCGGTAGTAAGAGTGCGGGCTGGCTATTCAAAGTTGCTTCTGTGCAAATAGTAGAGCAACCGGCTTCGATTTTGAGTATGAAAAGCTTGCCTGCGAGAGACTAAGTCCAGCATTTTGCGCCCAAGTTCTCAGAATCGAATGTACTGGTCGCGGCTGGGATTTTATGCCTATTTGAGTTTCAGGAAATTTGGACTAACTCGCAGTCAAGAGGGACCAAGTTAACAGAAAAGAACGAAGCAGTGGTGTACGGAATTTTATGCCAATTTCGGTTCCAGGAGATTCCGGGCTACAGATGCAGCCACAAGTATTAGAACACTTGTACCTGGGAAATTCTGGGAGATTCTGGGGCAGTCTCACAGTAAATGCCTCAACTTGCCTCAACATTTCTGTGAGATTCTTAATGGCCCATCGGAGTAACAAAGCGGGGTTCCCTACAGCCCCATTCAAACTGAATGGGACTGCAGGGATCCCTGCTCTGTTAATCCAATGGGCCATTAAGAGGATCTCACAGAAAGGTTGAGGCAATGTTGCAGCAACATTGAGGCATTTATTTTGAGACTGCCCCAGAATTTAAATGGCAAGAGTTCTAATACTCGTGGCTGCATCTGTAAGTCCCGGTCAGGGTAAAACTCTCTCATAGAGTTCCCTGCACCTAGAAAAGTCTAGTTTTTGACCCTAGTACCCAAAGTAAGTGTGTCTTTCTGTCTGTATTTTGTGTATCATTGTGTGTAAACAAATTTATGCCGCATAAACAACAATTTATTTCAGTACTTTGTTTTGCTCAGTGAATTATCCTGGTAAACAGGTGTAAATAACCTGATCTCCCATGACAGGAAGAACTTAGAAACAATCTTGAGATCACATTACTGCCACGCCGAACGGTATTGCAATTTTCCTACCTCACGGTTTGTGATGGTTTCAGATTTTTTCTGAATACCGTGATAACACAAAGGACAACCCGTTTGATGGGAACATGACAAAACTTTCGAGATAGCAGCAAAGTCATAGAAGCTACAGGCCCCATTGTGTTTTTGTAATAAGAAAGTGGTCTGCGCTGACACAATTGTTTTAAAAATTGCATTTTTATGCCTGTAACAGGGGAGTTATCCCTGTTCAGGTAATGTGCCTCTAATCCAACAGTGTGGTGGTTAACTGCTGGTAGTCAATTAACAAACACCACCTGCCTGATTAGATTGCTTAGAAAAGCCAGTCTTTTGAGACAGGAAGGGAGACTCCTTAGCTCACACCTGAGCTGAGCTTGGAGACAAAGCAGAGATTGTCCCTTACTCTCACAACTTGTGAGACTGACATGGGGACAGATGTGTTGAGTCTACTGTACCAGAAGAGGCTGCTTGCAAGACACAGAGGAAACTTCTAAACCTGAATGCTGACAAATCCTGAAGAAAAGGTAGCAACCAGGAACAGAGAAGATTTTCCCTCCAAACCACAAGGAACAGATAAGACTTTCATTTATAAGACTTTTTTAATCTGTTCATTTCATGCTATATGTTTGGGGCTGGGAGACATGCTTATCTAAAGGGAGTGGTGGATTGCATAGTATTTCACTAGAAATACTCCCAAGTGAATAGAAGCTTTGTTTACCCATTGTTTGGATGGTTTCCTGATGCTAAGGAAACAGGCGCAATAAAAGCCTTATTTAATTTCACTATAACCAGACTCCCTTGCATACCTCTGTGAGCGTCCGCCTACAATGCCCAAGACATTTTTATTTAAAATATTTCAGCTCCTGCAGAATGGGCTACACTTCCTTTCAGCTGGCAGAGAAAACCAGTGCAGAAACCCGTCAATAAAAGTAATACAAGCCAAGCATTAACCAGCAAATGTAACTGCACCCTAATCTCCTCCCAATTGCTCCATAAATCCGGCATCACAGAACAAAGCAGAGACACCCGAGTATGGTGCAACTAGAATTAATATAAAAGAAAATATAGAACACTCACAAAAACTTAAGGTTTTACTGCTACGGACACACTTCGAGCCAGGAAATCTCTGGAGCAAAGTTTAAAGATGGACTGTTGAATAAAAGGATGATATATTTGTAGTGGAGACTGAAACGTTGATTCTACTCTACAAATAAATAATCCTTCTTGATCACGTCTATTAGAGTGCCATTAATTTAATCTTTATACTCTGCAACTAACATTACTACATAGACACAGCTTTCATGCCTCATTAGCTATGAAATCCAACAATGGAATCCACACCCCTCCCCCCCCCAAAAAAACTAAAAATAAACATACCAAAATAAAAAAAAACATGACTTAAAACAAAGATAATTTTCCAGCCTCATAAAATCTTCAAACTAAAGTAAATAGGTTGTGTGCACCAAGGTGGTGTGAGGGGAGGGGAGGTTTCCCAAAATTCTGGGGTGAGTTGAACCTTCTTTGGCATGATGTGTGTATGTAGAATTTTGCTAGGGAAATGGGGCTATTATCACCATTGTGGTTATGAAAATGCACATTGTACTAATGACCACTGTGGCTAGTACAGGATGAATAAAAGCATCAATGTGTCCCTTTCTCTACTAAAGATTCCAGGTTTATAGTGTATTATAATACAATATATTTTTGGCATCTTTATTATTGAAGTGGGCTGCATCCGTTAACATGGCAAAGGGCAACACAACTTGTGAGTGCATAGGACACTTTTACTTTGCCATCGCAAATCTCTTCATGCAAAGTGCCTCCTTGCCCTTCCTCATTCATACACAATATTTATATAATATGTTGAGATATGCCAAACTTTTTTGTTCAATTTGAGAAAAATATTTGGTAAAGGCAAAGTGAAATTTGTAGACCTTTTTTTTTAATATGGGCTGTTGAAAAAAGTTAATGCTTGGTTCATTTAATTAAATATTGAATCCTCATAATTCACAAGTATGTGCTGTACGTTTTATCTTTTATTTTTTTTGCAAACCATTAGTGCAAAGATGATGCTGCAAATTTTGTTACATTTTGATGGATAATGAATTATGATGAAGATACAGTATAAACCACATTTTTCTACAAGGGTTATTAGGTTTTCATTAGTCACTAATGTTGACATTTCCCATTCTTAAACAAAAATAAATGTTTAAAATACCAAATGAGGCTAAGATGATTAAAATCAGGAATTTTAAAAACACCTGTAGAGTTGCTTACAGTGATACAATAAACATAAATCTGGTAACCATTTTAATTCATAATCATAAGTAAATTACTACCATAATTAATGCCAGTCTATCCAGTTCAATAGTGCAAAAAGTATGTTTATGTAGCTCACATATTTCCTAATGCTGTGGTTATGATTACTTAGGCTGTGTAAGCAATCACATTGAATGCAGATTTCAGCTACACATGCTTGCTTGGGCAAGGGCAATTGGTCTCTCATTCATGTGCTACCTACAGTATGTGAAGAACTGCAGTATCCATGGTGAAACAAAACATTTAAAAATATACAGCAACATTGTTACCCTCATTTGGGTTCTTTAGAAATCTTACAAATGATCCTGTATAATAATAATAATAATAATAATTATAATAATAATAATAATAATAATAATAATAATAATAATAATAATAATAATAATAAAAATAAAAATAATAATAATTTGTTTTAATTAGTGCTATCCAAATTGCAGCATCGTAATTTAATTTTAATGACACAAATCTTACCAAAATGACTGCAAGGGCACTGGACTTTGAGCTGGGTTGTTTCACACCAAAGTCGGCATAATTCGTAAGTAGGTCCTATTTTCTCCCCACCGGATGAGCTCCAGTGCCATGCATCTTTTGTTGAGCTAGACCAATTGTTGTCATTTATATTATAGAATTTTATTAAATTAGTTTTTTTTTAATATATATACTGTATCTATCTATCTTCTTATGAGCTGTTGTATTGAGTCTATGTTTTTTAGTCCTTTGTAGTTTGTTCCATCATTGTTGGTTTGTTTGAGATTATGTTGGTATGTCTTGTCATTAATTGTTAGCAGTATACACCATGAATTTCCTATGTGTTTATCTCCACATGTTTTGAGAACATTTCCCATGGTCACCTGAGGCGTATCCAGATTTACCAGACTGGATTTATATATATGGTTACACCTCTTCAATTCTATTGATAGCTGGACTTTTTGAAGCGCCAGAATCTATTTATCTCATTTCTGTTTTGTCTGATCTGTATTGGTCAGTCTTTCAGGCAGCCTTGCATATACTTACAAGTATATTATTATTGGTTATCTATAATTGTGATGGTTACTTAAGTGTTTATAATAGCGCCTGCACATCACATTAATAGTATAGGCAGTCCACAATGAGCATTAGCGCTTGAGCACATTTCTTTCTTTATGGGATACAGAGTCAACACTCAGTATCTCAGATGAAAAAAAAAATCTTGGCTTTTAGTTATTAATGCAACAACAAAAGTATCTTTCAACAGCAAAAATAAAGCAAAACAATCAAACCCCTATATACAGCAGTACAGTGCATAGACACAGTCCTTAGCAGAAGGCATAAGACTGTATCAGAGTAATGCAGACATACTGTAGGCACAGCCGATGGCAGTAAGGCTCACACTGTAGCAGGGTAATGCTGGCATAGACACAGCCCCTGGTAGCAGGCTTCAGGCTATTAGTCTGTGGTCAGGAACCCTGAACAGAGATTGCCTACCAAAAAATATGTTTTAATCAGTGAACTACAATCCCCCTAACCACAGCTGCACACAGTCATTAGTGAGTTGGACTCAAACCGAGCTCTGCTCCCAGGCAAGCCAACCCTCTGAAAACTTAGTGCTGGACTACATATTTGTAGTAGTAACCACAAAGTCCAGGGTACCATGGCTTTTCTTCTTATAGCAGAACCTACAATGTTATTTATAGCTACACACATGAAATCCATCATTATGTATGGCATAACTATATCTCTAAAGTTCCTGTTGTGTTTCAAGATGAGACACACTACTTACATATTCTGCTTGTGTAGTATTTCTCATCACGCTTTTACTGCATAATTCACCCCAAGCCCCCTGCGGGGTATGCAAGGTTATACCTTTCCCTTTCATTATTTTTGAAAAGCATGCAATTTGCATTTTAAAGTCATTTTTTCCCCCTGCTATTGGCAGGTGGCTCTAATCCAATATTTTATACAGGATCCAAGTCTTGCCAGTAATTTATTTATAGGTTGTGTCTATTTCTGGGTTTAGCAAAGCTGTGTACTATGTATACTGTACCTACCTAATATTTTATCACAGTCATACATTATTGAAACAATTATTTTTTGTAGATTCTTCTTGCATTGTGTTAGTTAATTGAGAGACACCACATGTACATATCTTGAAGTAAAACATGAGGTAAGCTTGGCATGGCAAGTCACTGAGAATACAAATGCTCATCTGATTTCAACCAAAGGTCAACATTGTATCATTTAAATCATTATAAGTTTTACAGTTCTGCTTAATGATCTGTGTCCTGGCTGCCAAAATAAGCAGGACCTTATGACAAATTAATGCCACAACCTCCTAATATTTTGCATCAAATGTATAGTAATATAATTTATATTTAATAAAGGGTCAAATACAAAGATGTGTCACAATGAGATGCAATAGTTTATACAGTTTATAGTTTGACAGGTATTTCCATAAACATTGATATAACTCGCTTCTGTCTCAGTTCATTTTTGAAAGAGTTCAACACACAGCATTTTTTCTTTAAAGTAGAGAAATTTGAGTTTCTTCCATTCCCTGGTTGAAAGGATGTAGCAGCCATTATTACACCAATTGGCATATTGCAGCAAGACATGTATAACACGCCAGGGGAAGAAGCAGCTATTCAACTCAATAAGCCATGTGTTAAACTTGGTCTTGGCAAATGCGTTTTTTGCAGGAGGGAAAGGAGGAAGGGTTAAATTTAGCAGTGTCCCCATTTGGATATACATCCCCTCTATATACCTCAGTGAGAGACACTGAAATATATGCTAATGGCTACACAACATATATTTAAATGTGTCACATCCCACACTTCCTAAAAGGTTGTCATTAACAACTATATTGAGCTAGTAAGCCTCAAGCACCTTGTGTCTAGAATGTGTACTAGTATCAGACCCAACAGAACTTTCTGAGGCCAGGTAAGATTAAATAAAACACAGGTTTTCAGACACACACAAGTAAAAACAAGATGAAGCACAGTAAATAAAGCAGATGCAGAGAGAAAGTAAATATAAAAAAGTGACTAAGGGACCTGTGCTATAAACGTTCATAAGCCACTAATCGAGCACTTATTGGCCAAAATGCCTACTGCTATTCAGTAAGCCTTGATAATAGAATGAATCGCCAACATTTTGAGCCTTCAAAAAAAAATCACCGGTTGAGCGGCGATAAGCCACTTATCGGCAGGTTCTGAAACTTGTGCAATTCTTGGAGCCTCGATTAGCTTATTGAGGCCTATTGAGGCTAATCGCGGCTCTAGAATGGCGAGTTTCTCCCAAAATCCTCACGCCAGGAAGAGTTGGCTTGAGGGTGGTGAGAAGCTGTTGAGTGGCGGTGAGATGGGATTAGAAAAAAAATGCCTTTTCCTGCATTGGATTAATGCCGAGGGTCTCCGGAGCTGATATCCATTAATATCAGCACCGGATACACCGGGATGAATCCCATGCAATAAAAATTGTTTTACAGGCAACTTCATTACCTTAGCGGCTAACCGCTAAGGCAATGAAGGGGTAACCCCCTCCCGCTACCCACCAAAGGCCAAATACCCCCTTCATCCACCCCCGCTACCCACAATAAAAACTAATACCCAACTCCTCTACCCCCACATGATTGATACCAGAGGCCGCGGGTGTCCGTGGGTCCTCAGGTGGTCCCTGCAGGTGTCCAGGTGTCCTCACTGGTTCCCTGCAGGTGTTTGGGGGCCCATGGGCTGTCCCGCGGGTTTCTAGGTGTGCTCAGGTGGTCCCCATGGGTATTTGTGGGCCCTCGGACAGTCCCCTTGGGTGTACGGGGGTCCTCAGGTGACCCCTGCGGGTGTCCAGTGGTCCTCAAGTAGTCCCGCGTGTATCTGGGGCCCTTGGGTGGTCCCCATGGGTGTCCTCAGGTTGTCCCCGCGGGTGTGTCTGGGAGCCCTCGGGTGGTCCCCACTGGCCTGCGGTACCAATCCTGTGACAACATTTTTTTCTATACATTTAAATAACCCCCCCCCTCCACAGTTCAGTAAAGTAATGGCAAAATAACTACTATCCAGATATAAATAATAGGTCATTTGCCCATTATTAAATAAAACATTAGCCAGCCAGCATAAATAAAGTAAATAAAGCTTTCTGCTTACCCCTGCCAGCATGAAGGGCGTCCTCATCAACATACTGCAAGTCCATGTCCTCCGATGCCAGCAAGAATACAAGAAAAAATACAATCTAATGGTCCCTAACCCCTTAACGTAAGGAAGCTGTTTGTCACAGTATACAAATGTGTCCATGAATGAATATCATCTGGTTCCACTAGCAGTTCACCAATTCTGTTCAGTGATTCTGAAAATTGGGAACAGGATGAGTAGAGGGAGGAAGTTACTCAGCCGCCTGAACAACCCGTATGGAAACAGAGGCAGCAGCTATCTCTGCACGACTGGCGGAAACTTCCTGTACTCAAGTGGTGCCTCAACCTAGGGAAGAGGAAGAGGACCTGTTCTTAAATACAAAACCGCTTAACCGGCAACGTATGAAACTGAAAAGGGCTTTAATGTTTGATCTTCATGTTATCAAAAGTGAACAATAATGCAACTCTGAAAAAGGTGATGTTATACCAGGCAATTCAACATATTGCAGCATCCTTTCAGAAATGTGTAGTATTTAAAAAATAAGGAAAAGGCTGGGATGCCATGAACAGATGCATGTAGGGAAGCACCCACATCAACTTCACAGGCCATGCTCTTAAGTTTACCTCCCCAAAAAATTAGCAGTTACTTTGTGCCTTTGTCCGTGTACAAAAGTATATGGCAGGCCATCAACTGCTGTGGTCCCACCAACTGCTGTTGTTACTGCCACACCATCAACTGCTGCTGGGACTCCGACACCTCCAAGTGCTGCTGGGACTCCAACACCATAAACTGCTGCTTGGACTCCAACACCATCAACTGTTGCTGCAACTGCAACTGAGACACCACCAGCGGCTGCTGTAATTTCAACATGCACAACACGTTCAAAAAGGCTTACTAAATAAATATGTAACATTTGGGCTGCAAATAACAACTGTAATAAATGATTCTCCCCAAATTTGACGTTGGATGATTGTTTGTCAACATATCTTGTTATTCGATGTATATACATAATTAGCTAAATAATTAGAATAAAGGTAAAAATGATCCCAACATTATGTGGGACAAATGTACATGACAACAATTCACGACATGTTTAAAAAATAAATAGTCCCTCAAACATTGTAGACTAATCTGTTGGTACAGTGTCCCAAATTATTAGAATTAAAACTTATGTAGAGTTTGCAGTTCTTAAACAAATCCTCCCTTTCACATGGCGAGGGTCCCTATTGCACCCATCATATTGGGTAGCCCGTCTGTTATAAATGTCAGATCTTAGTTCCTGCCACTCTGTTTGCTCACTAGGGAAATGTATATCATTCCTAGTCTATTTAGTGTGCATCGAAGCTGGATAAGGACTTACAAAACTGTGGGCAGAGCAACCCTGCCTACTATGCCCACAGAAAATGTAATGAGCTCAGTATTTTTACCAGGCAGGGACTGTACAACCTTTGCCTGTAGGGCCTCTAAGTCTTCGCAACCTCCTGTTATTTGAGACCCTCCTAAGTCATTCTTGGACAAAAGAACCATGGCTGGTGCACTCTCCTAGCCACTAGCATCCTCTCCTCTTCCTGTATTATCTCTCTCCTCCCCTTTCTCCTTTCTCTCTCTGCTTCTAGGACGCATTTTCCGCAAATTAGTGTTTGCTTGGGGGATCTAAATAGCAAGCTAACTAGGTCACTTGACTTTAAATGAGTCCAGCTTTGATTTAAGGAGATACAGTAAGAGGACATATCATTTGAAACAGTTAGTTCCTAAGAATGTGTTTATTTGTATGGATATTTCAACAGGGCTGCAAATATTTGGTAGAAAGTACATGATGAGATAAAGTACTACAGAATGCCATAAATGTAAGTAGAATTCTTCATTATACCTAATTAATAAATAACTGCATGTTGAGAACAGCAGAATTCCTACTGTATGTGTTGCTTGTTGTGATACCATTCCACATCTAAAGAACCTATCTCACTACCCTTGAGGTAGGGAGAAAAAAAATGTAAGATTTTAAAAGCGGTTTGGTCTTTGTGAGTTAAGAGAGCTACTAGATGGCAGATAGTTTGCAAAGAATGTGAGTTTGAGCCTTTTGCTCAACAACTTGAATTTGCAGAACCGGAATTAAACTGTGTCTAAAAAAAAATCATTTCCCGCACGGTTGGGGGACAAGCGAGAAGGGTTTACAGAATAGCTAAGCCTGCAAATCCGATTGAAAGGGGCTTTTTCCACATGGATTTGAATACTTGCAGCTACTAAAATATCCCCCAAAGTCTTAAAAGAACTTAGACTGGAGGCAGTTTTGAAGGACTCGGTAAAACTGTTTCAAAAGTTGTGTTTTTGGTAAGAGAAGGAAGAGTGACCAGATTATTTTTTGAGCCCTGGAACCATAGGCATGTTTCTGGAGGTGAATCTAAGGAGATAAGTGCTGTGTACAGTAGGGATGAAAAGGTAATTTGTCCAGACAATATTTGAAGGAAAGATGTATATTTCAACTGGACTCAAGGGATAAAGTAGCCAACATAGTCTAATTGACATATCCAATGGTGGAAGTTGTAGTTACATTATATCTGTAAAGCAAAACGGCATATTACATTTTATAGAATGTCAAGTTTGCTGAGTTGAATTTGAGTTGCTGTACCATACACTTGTAACCCCCCCTGGGATTACTAGATCCCGGGACAATTTGAAGAGGAGGGATCTAATTGTGAATAGTTATGTAAGTGAAGAGAAGGGAAGTAGGCACACGGTCTTATGCAAAGAATTTAATGTGCCACAAAAAGATCCAAAGTTTTGGCAGTATACAGCTGCCTTTATCAAGGAGATGGCTCCTTGATAGTTATGTAAGCCCTTATGTATAGGATAGGTTCAGCATCCCCTTTATTGTTTTCAGTTAGAGAAAGTACCCTGTTTATATAGAGTCTCACCAAGATGGTCTTGCATTATTCCTAAGAAATGGGAGAGACAGCTCATGCCTTGAGAGAGTTCCCCATACAGCAACCAAGCATAGTTGGACCAGTCCCACCGGAGTGTTCGTCATTGGCTCTCATCAAAAGGCCATGTAGTGGTAGGCTGCCCTGATCTTAGCAGGCTGATCAATGAGGGGGTTGTGTCAGGGGCCCAGTGGATATGGAGCACTACCAGCGCTGTAGAGCAGAGAAACTCTATGTCAGCGGTGCACATACTGTGGGGCGCAAGATTTTTTTTGGGAGGTCGCGGGCAGTTGCAGAGGGCCCGCACTCTCCCCCCCCCCGGGGGTCTGTGCGAGGCCTCTGCAACCTCTACTTACTGAGGTTCAGCCGGCTCCAGGACGCGTTAACCAGCCGGCTCCAGGACACGTTAACATGGCAACGCGGTGTCCAAAGAAATGGGGGCAGCTAGGGAAGTGGCGCAAAGGACATGCAATTGGAAATACAAGATGATCTCTTTATATTTAGGGGCCTATTTACTAATCCTCGATAAATTCAGTGCATTGGCGAGCTACTTTGCATTGTTTTACAGCACTATAAAACATGTCTGTCCCAACGGTATTCACTAAGAAAAACACAATTTTATTAAAGTGCGGTCAAAAAATGCAAGATCAAACTACTTATTTTTTTTTCTAAGTGTTATTGCACTGAAACTGTTTGTTTAAACACAGCCTGGAGAGATGCACGAAGACGGCTCTTACAGGCGATCGTGCAGTTTAAATATTAATTTTAATAATAGTGTACGGGAGCAGGGGGTCTCCTGAACTAAAGCACATTAATTTCAGCCTCGGGACCCCCTGCTTCTCAAATTACAGGCCCCGGTATGTGATGCCGGTATCCCTGCCATTTTTAAATCCTTTGTATCATGACCCACGTGACCGGGGGGATTTAAATACTGCAGGAGATACAGGCACCCCATACCGGGGCCTGTAAATCAGAAACTCGGTCTCTGATGCTGAAATCAATGCGGTTATTAAAATAAAAAACGCTGTTATTGTAGCGGCTATCTGCTAAGGTAATGAAGCGGCTTTAATGTGATTTTTAATAATAGAGGGTTGGAGCAGGGATCTCCTGAGCTGAACTGCATTTATTTCCTGTGACCGGGAGATTTAAATGCACAGGAGATAACGGCACCCCATACCAGGGGCCTGTAATTCAGGAAGTAGGCCCCCGAGGCTGAAATTTATGCGGTTGAGTTAAGTAGACCCCCTGCTCCCATACACTATTATTAAAAGTCACATTAAAGCATCTTAATTACCTTAGTGGCTCGCTGCTAACACAATGAAGGGGTTTAGGCACAGTATCTAGTTTATTGGGGGTATAGGGAGTGGGTGAATGTGAGTTCTTTGCCCAGGGTGGGGGGTTAGGCCTACCGGGAAGGTTGCAGGAGGTGTTAACCCCTTCCTTACCATTTTGGTGTTAACCGCTATGGTAATGGAGGGGTTAACCACTCCCACTACGCACCCGAGAAGCATAACTATCCACCCTGGGCCAAGTACCCCTTCACTCACCCCTTCTACGCCCAATAAACATTTAAATACCTACTACCTACAAATAAAGAACCCACCCCCTCTACCCACAACAATGCCCCTCCCCCAACACATACAGTACAGTAATGGGAAAAATTACTATTATCCACATATGGATAATAGTCCATATACCCATTAAATATAAAACCCGCCAGCATAGAGTAAATTAAAGTTCAGTTTACCCCTGCCAGGATGAAGGCTGTCCTCGTCTTCCACTGCGTATTTGTCCTGTTACAATAATTAAAAAAAAACTAATGCCCATTATCCCCTTAATCACCTTAGCGGTTAGTAACCACTAAAGTAAATAAGGGGTTAATCCCACTACCCACCCGGGGGGCCTAACTACCCTTCCCAGGGACCCCACCCCAACCTCCACCCCTGCAATCCATTGATTGGCACAGTGGTATAACATGCCCCCAATATGGGCATGGATTGCCAAATTGAAAATGAATGAGCAAGCTTAAAAAACAGGCACTAAATAAAACACATTATATTTAAATAAAACAAGTATTTGACAATTAACCAATTGATTGTCACTGTGGTAAACCATATAAACCAAAATTGTCCAGCACTCACTGTCTATAGAAGTAAAAATACATGAACGGGATATTGCCAAAAAAATTGTGATTTAATAAATAACACAAACACCCAATAACAGAACCACATACCATACATCAAATAAGGTATAAAGCAATAAACAAAATATAATAGGCAAATAGGAGGAGTGAGGAAGGGGGGAGGGGTGTGTAATGGGATAAGTGAACAAAATACAGTAAAGGGACAAGACAACACACAGGTGGGTTCAATGGTGGGGAAGCAGCAGGGGGGGCAATGTTTCGGGGAACACCCCTTCGTCAGGCCCGTTCCCCCTCGCTCCAATGGAACAGAGGGGTACTTCCATGTCCCCGACCCACAGAAACAACGTCAGGTCCCAAAGAGAGACTAATCAACCCCCACACAGGTAGTGAATACAGATACTAAATAACAATGAAAAAACAGTATACTTGGTATTATGGCAAAAAAGACCCAAAAGGAGCAGGATGGAGAATATGAAAGCAAAAAATGCAAACCACAGACTATCTGTATGGAAATTCAGTAGTCCTTGACAGGAACAGGACTACTGAGTTTCCATACAGATTGTCTGTGGTTTGCATTTTTTGCTTTCATATTCTCCATCTTGCTCCTTTTGGGTCTATTTTTGCCATAATAACAAGTATTCTGGTTTTTCATTGTTATTTAGTATCTGTATTCACTACCTGTGTAGGGGTTGATTAGTCTCTCTTTGGGACCTGACGTTGTTTCTGTGGGTCTTGGGGACAGGGAAGTACCCCTCTGTTCCATTGGAGGGAGGGGGAACGGGCCTGACGAAGGGTGTTCCCCGAAATGTTGCCCCCCTGCTGCTTCCCCACCATTGTACCCACCTGTGTGTTGTCTTGTCCCTTTACTTTATTTTGTTCACATACCGCATTACGCACCCCCTCCCCCTTTCATTACTCCTCCTATTTGCCTATTATATTTTGTTTATTGCTTTATACCTTATTTGATGTAGGGTATGCGGTTCTGTTATTCGGTGTTTGTGTTATTTATTAGATCACAATTTTTTTGGCAATATCCCGTTCATGTATTTTGACTTCTATAGACAGTGAGTGCTGGACAATTTTGGTTTATATGTATTATTGTTAGAGGAATTGGGTCCTTTTTAATCCCAGGCACCCTGCATTGTTTCTGTTTTTTAGTGAGTGCTGTTTATCATTTTCTTGTACTGTGGTAAACAATGCTCATAATATGAGCATGGTTTGCTACTATGGCAATGAATGGGCCAGCTACAAATAAAAAACAAGCACCAAATAAAATACATTACATTTCAATAAGAAAAAAATGCCAATAAACCAATTCATTGGCAGAGATACACCATGCCCACATAATATGGGCATGGTTTGCCACTATGGCAGTCAATGGGCAACCTAAAAAAAGACGAGCACCAAAAATACAATACATAATTAAATAAAACAAGCATTTGGGACAAAAAAGGCATTGCTTGTCACTCTGCAAATATATACCCTGAAAGGGTTTATGGCTGTGTGTCCCATCTTAAAGTGCCATATTTAAATGTTGGGCAGAGTTAAAATTGGAGTTATAATCTCTGGATGTTTTTCTATATCTTCTATACCTTCAATCATGGATGCATTCTGAATGTCTGGACTAACATTCTGATTTATCTCTTAAAACAGGCATGTGTCTGAGGTGAATACTATCATCAAATGGCTATAGAATTTAAAATGTAATTGGTATCTGTCTGAGGCGAATCCTATCATCAATTGGCTACAGAATTTAACATTTCATTGGTATGTTTCCTTAAATCAATTTGCAAGAGCACTTCTTAAAATGTAATTAACCATTTGGTATGTATCTGTGAGTTGATTAGGCAGACCCCTCCCTTTATTGTTATTCAAGTGACTGTGTTTTAGAGTATTTAAGACCAACTATATTGGCTGTGAGCCATATGGCTGTGTCCCATCTTAAAGTGCCATATTTAAGTGTTGGGCAGAGTTAACATTGGAGTTGAAATTGGAGGTGAAGATTGAGGAAGATCGGGACTCCACACAATAACTTTGCAACTGTAAGAACTTTACTTTGTAAACGCTATGATTATTTGTGCTCTTCCTATTCTCCAGTAACTGGGAAGTCTCTCCTCCTGCATCTCACAATGCCCTCCATATTGTCTTTTCTATTTACTGTTTCCTCACTCATTTGTGAATGTCTCTGTTCTCTCCAACTTACACACTCCCCACTGTACCATTATTTATACACCTCTTTCCCAACAACTTCTTTACCCCTCAATAGAAAACACCCACACAAATCCTCTATTCACACCCTTTATCTACTCCTTCCTGCTGCTGGGGATCTCCCTGAAGCCAGACATACACACTTGCTCTTATTCATGCCTCACTGCCATCTCCTCCCATGCAAATGGTGTCAACCTTTTCATTTAATACTGACTAACCTTAAAACTCGCCCCACAAATCAAGCATCCCAATAGCCTGCACTCATGACTATTGTCCCACACCCAGTCACTCCTACCACCCATTGTGGCCAAGCACAGCCATCTACAGCACTTATTCCCTCACCTGCTGTCTCTGTAAATTCCCCTCAAATCTTAGATTGTAAGCTCTTCGGGGCAGGGATCTCCTTTCCTATTGTCTGATTTTGCTGCACTTATTGTATTATTATAATTCCCTGTACTGTATTCCTTGTGAAGTGCTGAGTACTCTATCGGTGCTATATAAATAAAGATATACAATACAAAGACAAAAAAAGGGCATACATAAGCACATTGGCAGTCAATGGGAAACCTAAAAAAAACACAACAAAAGATACAATATATAACAATGAAATAAAAAACAACTTTTGCCTAAAAATGCATTGCTTGTCACTGTATTTACCTTTACCCAAAAGGGGCATAGATAAATACATTGGCAGTCAATGGGCATCCCCCAAAAATTCCAAAATTAAATACAATACAATCCATGTTTTTTAAATTTGTATTCACCCTCGTCCTATGTGAGCACCAACTTTTGACCCTCAACGCAATTCTCCTCAAACAGCCAATGCGCAGAAGATCATATCTTTATTGACCTTCTTTTCTTCAGTCTTCTCTTCTTCCTTTGTAATACAAAGGGGCGGATGTTGTCCCGTCAGCATCTTGGCATTAAATTAGATGGGACAAGCCTTACATAAGGCCTGTGACGTCACATTTGAGTGTCAAATGGTACCCTCCCAATCCGATTGGCTGGTGTATCATGTGGCAGATTCTTTTTTTTAAAGGATGGGACATCATCAAAAGGGTGGGAAGCCAGCCAATCACCAGGACATGCTTCCCTCCCTTTAAGATAACGTCACCAAAAAAATGGCTGCCATCACATGGTAATCCAACCAATCGGAAAGGAAGATATATCATGTGAGGTATCACATGGTACACCCCAATCTGATTGGTTGAAGCACCATGTGACAGCTTCCATTGAAGGCCGCGGAGGACGGCCTTCATCCTGGCAGGGGTAAGTAGAACTTTAATTTACTTTATGCTTGCTGGTTTTATTTTTAATGGGCGTGCACTATGATCCATACCTGGATAGTAGTAATTTTCCCCATTACTGTACTGTATGTGTTGGGGGAGTGGGGGAGGTTGTATTTATTTTAGTATATTGCACTGTAATATCTAATCTTTGGTTAATAGCACATTACCCATTCCTGTTGTTTGTGTTTGTTTGTGGGTGAAGGTGATAGTTGCCCTGGGCGGGTGTTTAGGCCTTGCTATAGGGTAGCGCAGTGGTTTACCCCTTCATTACCTTAGCAGTTGTAACCGCTAAGGTAATGAAGGGGTTAACTTATTCTGCCTCCCTCCCACAAGACCTAAACCCCCACCTGGGGCAACTGCAAGCTTCACCGACCCCCTGTACCAACAAGAAATCAGTGCCTGCTATTTAACCCTTTCATTACCTTAGCGGTTAGCCGCAAAGGTAATGAAACTGGCTGCAATTTTATTTTTATTGCATAGGATTGACCCCTGAGTAAAGTGAAGAGTGAAAGAGAGAAGAGTGAGCTTGCAAAGGGGGAGGGACATAGAGGGGGAAATGTGGTAGAGGGAGCAGGGGGCAGAATGCAAGAGAGAGCTGGGCAAGAGAGAGAGAGAGAGAGTTGGGAAAGATTGAGAGATCTGGGAAAGAATGAGAGAAGGCAGGGGGATGAGTGAAAGAGAGTGGGGGTGGGGGTAAGAGTGAGGATTAAGAGAGCACTGGGGGAAGAGTGAGAGAGAGCGGGAAAGAGTGAGAGAAGGGAGGGAAAGGCAACAGTGAGAGATGAGAAGAGTAAGAGAGAGGGGGAGGCTCCCTATATAAACAGTGTATACTGTATACACATATGTATGTGGTTCAAAGTGTAAAGGTTATTGAAATGAGTGAAGCAATCAGAGGGCAGGGTTGGCACATGAGGCATGCAGGGGCTCAATCCCTAGTTAATAAAAAACCTGAATAATTTGCGGGCTGAATTTTGAAACATTTCCCCATTTCTGGCCACATCTGTCCAGTACATAAAACATGCAATGATAACCAAGACCAAAGAGAAGTGTAAGAGAAGTACTGCAGCACAAAACCCTGTTAAAAAAATTCAATCAGGATTTATTTATATCAATTTATTGCAGTGTGGTGTTATACTCTTTATGTGGCCGATGCATTTAGCTGACAGCATGGGATGAAAATGTGGGTGAATCAATGCTTAATACATTTGTTCAAATTTTCCAATATGTCTTATAAATGTCATCAGAGGTGCAGTTACTTTCAGCATTAATTTGATATACTGTACAAAGAGAAAAATATAGCAATTGTAAAATATTTCCAGGAAAAGAGAGAGCAAATACGAAGTTCTAAAATGACGAGGATACAGTACATGCTGTTTTTTGGAGGAACTGCATTATTTGACTATATTATCTAATTATACCATGTTTCTGAGACAACAGCACCAAGAAAGAAATCCTACATGTGGTGTCCTATAGCAGGGGAGCGCAATCTTTTTCCCTTGTACCCCCCGTCCGGCTGTACCCCCCCCACCTCCTCGTGCCCCCCTCCTTACCTTGGCTCCAGCATTCTGGCATCATGACGTCACATTGCCATGGCAACACGACATTATAGGACCCCACAGAGTCATTGGACGCCGCGTTGCCATGACGACGGGTCTCCAGAAGCCACCTGAGCCAAGGTAAGTGTAGTTTACAGGGGCCTTCTCTACTTCCCTGGCATTTAATGCCTTCTGGAAGCGTCCAGGGCCTCTGCAAACCCCACGCCCCTACAGAGAATCTCTTTCCCTCCCCAGTTTGTGCACCCCTGTCCTACAGTATACTCTGCAGTATCCCTACAAAATATCAAGAACTGTAGCAGTATTTCAAATATTTACACAATGTAGCTAACTAAATTCTAAATAAAACATGATTGTGCTACCCTACTTTGATTAATTGAAAATGCTTACACTCTTATATGTATATAACGGGTAAATCAATGATTAACCCACCAGGCGCTAAGAAATGGTACAGTCCTGCTGATTAAATTAATATATTCATGGGAAATAAGCATGGTCAACCCCAGACAGAATAAGTATAATGTGCGTGATATCTCTTCCAGCAACTGTCTCACTGCGAGCATCAAAAGAGTTGAGATAAAAAGACTCACGTGGCTGACTTTGGGGTTTTTGACACTGTGCCTGTCCTCTCTGGAATGATGTAGCTGCTCCTGCAAGCAGATCTCGGCTTGATGTAGCATAAATGTTGGGACAGATGTGGCGCCCCAGCACTGTGGAAGAGCCAATGTCCTCTTCACCGCCAACCCTGCATCCGCTCCGGCGCCAAACTTTGAAAAAAAAAATTCAGGAAAATACGCAAATGACATTAATATAAAAGGAATTAAACTATGTGGGAAAAAATTAATTCAAAAATTGATCGCTAAGGTAATAACTGAAAATCTTAATTATTTAAAAGGACATACCAAGAAATACCCCAAGTTTAAAAATCCACTTGTACCAGTGTCCATTTTTCTCTAAGAGTAAGCACTGGAAGGTGGACAAAGCTTAAATGGCACACAGCCATTGGTGGTTGGAATACTAGTACAGATGACACAGTGTCACTCGTCATTTGAGCATACTGTAGTGTCACACTTGGGGTTCAATTGCCCCTTGGCTGCCTGAGCTGAGAGCATTCTCAAAAGGCCCCGGTCATCCAACTCAACCTGCTGGAATTTGAATTCTCTTGTAATGTATTTTTTTTTTTTTTGCAACATCACTCATTTCATTACAGAGGTTGTGGTTCATTTAAATGAACATTCACTTCTACACATTTTTGGGCAATAGGCTTCTGTGATGGTCACTAACAATGCTGCCAGCAATGCTAAATATTATTTGAAGTAGACACTAGAAATAGGAAAGCTTAAATGGCTCACAGAAACTATGAACAGAGGATTCCTCCTAGTCCTTTTTTAACCCAGAATGTATAACAACTGTCCCTGTAGCAAGGCTTCTTTTACCTTTGTAGCCCTCTTTCCTCCACCATAAGTGAGATTGAGGTGGGTAGGTGTATCTGACTACTTATCAGTGTGGTGCTGAACCTGTTTGGCAACAGGAGGGCTGAGCTTCCGCCAAGGGAAACCTGGGGTATATACTTACACTCGGTGCAGCGCCTCCACTGATGAGGGATCCCAACGTGGTGGGAGTGTGCCCACAACAGAACAACTATACAGTAAATACACACAATGTGAATAACAGTATTTACTGAGCAATGAAACTCTCTGTGCATAACATCAATACATCATAGGAATAACATTGCATCACCCTGAATGCATACCATCCCCTCACCCACATGTCCATCATCACATCACCCTCAGTCCCTTTGATAATTATGTGCTTTATCCCTTGAGTGTCCACAACAATAAGGTGAATGTGAGTGAGGGATAGTGCTTCCCTGTGTTGGGGCCCGGTGGTGCACTTATTATACTACCTCCCTGATCAGTCCTGATCAGAAAAATCCCTGGAACTCAGCAACACCGCACAGTCATCCCACGCCGCACTGCGCTGCTCTCTGCAGGAATGGATACACATGCTGACTCCACAGGGGAAGGATCCCCAGCCGGAATGATCCTTTACCACAGTCTCTGCTATGGAGTCAGATACTCTTTCTGCACTCAGGATGCATGGGCATTCAGGCACTGTCCTGCAGCAT
Source organism: Ascaphus truei (assembly GCF_040206685.1). Taxonomy (NCBI): domain Eukaryota; kingdom Metazoa; phylum Chordata; class Amphibia; order Anura; family Ascaphidae; genus Ascaphus; species Ascaphus truei. Next base: position 19,587,267 of record NC_134486.1, read on the forward strand.
GTCTCTTCCTCTCTGAGTATGGTGAAGGAGTATTGTCTTAAGGCAGTCCCTATCACATACAGTACTCCTCTAGTGTCTCAGGGGACTAACTGGGCCCTGGAGGTATACCTCTACCCTAGCCCCTGCATGCAGAAGATCTCTTACTGTAGATTCTGTCTGATCCCAGACTCTGGCAGATCACACATGCAACTGGCACTGGTGATATTGCACACACTGTATAACTTAGAAAGCAACCCCCCCCCCCTTCTTCCTATGAGGGGCCTTTCCCTGACGCAGCCAAAGCAACTACTCTAGCTGCACTGCACACAACACTGTATCTTCTTGTCAGAACACACAGCACTGCAGCTGTGTCACTGACTAGACTTACACTCACCTAAGGGCAGGGTCCCTACCTAATGGGCCTTCCCTATGAACTTACCCACTAACCTAGTGGGGAGTGGGGCCTACCTAGGGCCTGGGGGTAACCTGGCCTAGTGTAAGAAGCCACTTGCTCCTTACACACTTCCTCCCCTTCCTTCTCCCAGCTCCAACTGACTAGCGTGGTCTCTGCAACATTGTATCCTTCTCCAACAGGAGAAGCTACAAACCCTATTTGCTGGCTGGCTGCACATGATGTGGGTGAAAGGGCAGTCCCCAGAGGCTGCTGGGAATTGTAGTCCACTCAGGACCTCTTTAGCATTGGGACAGCATGCGCTATCTTTACTGCGCCTATGTGAAGCTGTAATGGCCGCCGCTATACTTAACTGCGCCTGCGCAACCTTGGGGAGTCCCTGCACTATGGAGCGCCATCTCTGCCCCTTCGCGCTCACTATATTGGCCGCCGCGTCATGTCTGCGCATGCGCGAGTCTCCGCGCCCGTGCGGACATAACAAAGATTGCAGCGCCGTGCCTCTGACGCCACCGAGAGACGCGCTCGCCCCCGCAACTGCCTTCTCACTGGGAAACCGAGGAGCCAAAGGGGACCTGGCTACACCTTTAAAATATCAACCCTGACCAAATATTGTCTAATGTCACTAGTTTTACAATGGGGAGGTTTTGTAGCTCATTGCTGTCTGGCACAAAAAGACAGAGTAGAAACAATTGTAGCAGCTACAGAACAGAAAAGCCGGATGATACGACCTCAGCAAATTTCAACAGGAATTGCATTTCCTCAGGCAATATGCTTCTATGTCATTCTTTATAGGCATACGGATAGAGAGAGAAACTCAACGCACCATCCAACATGACAAATCATATACTTAAATACTGATGGAGCGGGCATTATTTGAACACATCACGGCGCCGATTTTGAGTTCTCTGCTGTTCCCCACGCAGCATGAACGCTGCCAATCGCCCAAGGCACCCGCGCTTATCGCGGATGTTTTGTTTGAATTTTATGGATTCTGTTCCTTCGTTTGCAATAAAATTAATGAATTGTAATGTGTATAGTACTGAGCTACTGTGCTACTGTGTCAATTTCATGTTTTTAAAAGCCAGAACACTAAAATTTATTTTCTGCACTCGCCGCGCTCGCATCTTAGTGCGGGAAGGCTGGAATACATCCCGCGGTTTCAAATCGGGATTCCGATGTACATGACGCGTGAAGTTTTCGAATAACGGCTGCTGCATCAGTACCTATATGTTCTTTTCTCAAAAAATCGACGGTCATTTTGTTAAACCCTTTCGCCAAAGCATTTGTAAGCTTGCAAACTATATCAATGGGTGCTCTCTTTCTGTAAGTCCTAACACTCTGTGGGGGCTATAATCCGATGCAGTAAAAACACAGTAAAACGCAGCAAAAATGTCACATTGTGGATTCCATCCATCATCCTTGAGGTGGCGAGATGAGAACCTGCGAGTTGCTTACGAGTTGCTAATGTGATTTTCTGAGCTTCTAGAACTGCTTGATATTTCCAAGAATCTGAGTTTGAGCCTTTTTGGAGCTTCCGAAGGGTTTGTCTGTGCGGAAGCGCTACTGATTGGGGAGAAGCATTTCTCGAATGAGTTTAGCATGCTATCAAATATACATGTGCCAAATCATTCGGGAAATGCCCAAAATGCTCCATGAGTAACTTATCAAAGCTACTAGAATAGGCGCCTTAGTGTTATTTTTTTTTTTACCAGCTATGGATCAAACTGAATTATCCAACACTTGTTTTATCTTTATTAAAAAATATCTGTAACAAGCTGGGACGGTTGTTGGGTTGCCAGACTATACAATAAAGGTTAAGCCCATCTGATTACCCCTTGAAACCTTAGGTACCTGGCAGCTACATAGCACCATAAGTCAGGGGCTGTGTAATATACTGTAACATGTAAAAGTCAAGTGACCCTTGCTTTGCCACTTTTCATGTTCCCTTTGTCCCAGAGTCCTGAAACTTCAGGACTGTATTTCATGGGTGGGATATTTGGGTAGAAATGCAATTATTTTGTTTGCAGGAGTTCATAGGCCAGAGTTACCAGTAGTCACCTAATTCTCCCCGGTGTGCAGGCATGTTTTGCTGGTAAGCGGGTTGAATTACACCAGGGCTTCCCAGTGTCCCCCAGACTCCTGATGTTTGAGCCCAGATATTCTAAATTAATTTCCCGCCGAGGTATGGGTCTCCCCAAGACCTATGATGTATTAAACCATATTTTATTGTGTTTTGTGCATTTACTATAAATGTCTATTCAATCAGCCCGGGTATCCACATAGGTACCGTAATGTCAGGATAGACATCGTAGTTCAAAGAGGAGACGGGATGTTGATCGGTGTCAGGGGGCTATGTGGCCATGGCAAACCTGCGGGGAGGACACTCTGGTCTGCCAGACTCAATGGAGCCTGTCCAGTAGGGGGTAATGGGTTGACTGGGAGAAGCCGCAACTCATAGGCGCGTTTCCCATTGATCAATCCATTTGTCCCACCCATCTGGCATCCTGAGCTGGCTTGGCACACCCCCTCCTCTGACATCAGTCAAAGGATGATCCCCGGTTCCTATTGGCTAGTGGGAGAGAATTCCCATGCTCTGATTGGTCGCCCCTCTTACTTCCATGCGGAGGATAGCTCAGCGGAGTGTATGTAAGGGGATATCCCAGTCAGAGAACCAGATGATCCTGTGACTTGGCCGGTGATGGAAAAGTGGGCTTTTGAAAGTTGCTCTGTTCCAAATAACAGTGTAACCAGCTTAATTTTTGGAGCAAGGAAAGCCTGCTGCGCTGAGGCTAAGTCAGACACATAGTCCAAGTTCTGATTTTAGAACGTAGCAATCGTGGTTAGAGTTTATAGCCGGAAAGAGTTCCAAGATGCCGGGTGGATATACCTGTCAGGGTAAGCCTTCCGAAGCAGGCGCATGCACATATTTGAGCCTAGTTCAGACCCCCAGTAAGTGTGTATTTCATCTCTATTTTTTATATTCATCGTGTGTACATGGGTTTACCCGAACAAACTCCATTTTATTCTACTACCTTGTTTTGCCTAGTGAATGATCCCGGTATAAAAGTGTTAAAAGTCCTGTGACACAAACCTTTACAGGAGCAGACTTTCAAACAGTTTATTTTGTTTTTTTTTTAATTCTGCAGCCACAATGCCCTTTTTTTCTCACCGAGTTTTGCATTTGACTTAATTGTGCTTTTAGCCTCCAATTATACTCACTGTTAGCTGCTGTTCCTATTTGAAAGAGTTTTTTTAACTTGACTTGAAGAAGCCTTAATTCTGGGTATCTTATCCACTGCTCATCACCATTGTTATGTTCTCAGGTATACTCAAACACATCACTGCTTATTTCCAAGTACACTTGCTCGACACTGGTGAGTATGAATTAAACATATTTATTTAGCATAACAGAGTATTTATAGCTTTGTCTCAGCAGCTCCATAGAGGTGTGTCTAACTGCACAACAGCAGGTGAGAACTCCTCTACTTTAAAAGATGGCTTCCATGTGACATCTTGTCCACCTCAGTTCTTTCTCTTAAAGCTACAGTACTTCCTTATACTGTTTAAGGCTAGATACTACAGTAAAATGCAAGATGGAAATATTAATAATGTCTAAATTAAAAGTACAAATCAGGACACTATTCACTCACAAGCACAAGGAATTGCACATAAATAGGTAGTTTACAAATGTCATAATCCTTTGCTAAATACTGTACTGTGTGATAAAAACACAAAAAAGTACTATGTAGTTTCAATACAGCAGAGTTTAATACAGTGCATCAAGCTCCCGTCTATAATCACTGCAGAAGTAAATTCAATTTTATATAGTTCACAGTTACTATAATCGGAAGCTGCTGAGTGCGTCAGAACTTCTTGAAAGCTTTTTTATCTAGTGAATTTATAAGATATCATACTGATCTGATCCACTCCTAAGTGCATCTTTCTAGGAAACACAGCTCTACTCAACTACTCCTGATGAAGTGAATTTTTGTTGAGAACCTCAACATAAATTACCTAACTAAAAATAGTTTCATCCATATTCCAGTGAACAAAAAAACATATCTCCTTTTTTCATGTTAGACTTCACATTATATGGTTATATCAGTGTAGAAAAATATATTTAGTATACATTTTAAGCCTGCTTTGTAAAAAGGTACAATTGCATGATTTAAGAGGTCTCAACTACTGATTTTAAGGTAAAAATGACCACAGCTTTATTGAAAATTACCATACCACCAAAACCCTTGATCAGATTACAGGACAACCAGGATCACTCACCCATTAAACCACCACCACTGTTCCACCCACTAGCTATGCCAGCCTGGCAGGACACATATTGAACTGCTAGGCCAATAAGAAGAACATCAACAAACTCACCACCCTAGCAATGACCTGTCATGACCTTCTCCACCATATAAACCCCCAAGGCTGCATTTAGCCACAGTGCACTCCGACAATGTCCACTGTCCCCAGCGGTGACAAATCCACCATTTTCCTCTTACCCAACATATCTTATCCTCAACATAACATTTAACTTTTTCTAAATATTAAAAGCATAACAAGAAACCCTCCCAAAAATACCCTCTTGCGGGTGATGAGCAACTTTGGGTGGGCTGGAAGGAAAAAGGGTGAGTGCATCATACAGGCCCCCATTAAAGAACCAATGGTAATACCACCCTAACTCCTGTTACTAGTTTTAAATACTTGGGCATATGGTTTGACTTCCATTTAAAATTTGAGAAGCACATTGATACCATGACATTCAAAACCTATGCCAAACTAGGTGTACTTTATAGGATCAAATCCTCCCTAAGTCTGCTGGTCAGAAAGTGTATTGCACAGCAGATGCTAATGCCAAATATCGACTATGGGGACATAGTATACGGCTTGGTATCCCAAACCCACCTTAGAAAACTTGATACCCTCCACACTTCAATATGCCATTTTGCTCTCCAATGCAACTACAGCACAGATCACTGCAAAATTCTCAAAGAACTAGATTGATCATCACTTGAGTCTAGGCACAAAGTTAATCTCACCTGTCTTGCCTTCAAATACTTTCAGGCCAAGCTACCTGTCTATCTGCACAAGCTCCTCACCCCTACCACATGCAGCACTTATCATCTGAGATCTGACTCCGAAAGACTGTTCATGGTTCCAAGGTTCAGCCAAGTATCCGTCCGCTCCTCCTTCTCTTGCCATGCACCCCAAAACTGGAACATTCTACCGGAGACTCTCACAGCCGCCACCACCAGTCTAAGTTCTTTCAAAACTAAAGCTGTCTAACATTTGAATCTGGTCTGTAACTGTTAAATGCGCCTATAATATATATTATATCTAACTGTGCATGCAATGTCTTGTATATAATGTATAACCCTGTTCACTTATGTAACTATATATTTGTAACCATGTATTATTTGTCATCATAACTCTATGCCCAGGACATACTTGAAAACGAGAGGTAACTCTCAATGTATTACTTCCTGGTAAACATTTTATAAATAAGATAAAAAAATAAAGAGCTGATATCCCTAAATTCATCCCCCTCCATTTTTAAGATCTATTTCCAACCCCATATAACAGTCCCCAACCCCTCTCTTAAGGGGACGACACTCCCGTCATGCCTTCCTTCTCTTAAATACATGGAGTGTTAACATCATGGATGTTTTTGTTCTGCAGTTAAATTAACAAATTCAGATGCAGTGGACGTTATTCGAACATTTCACGGACCCGTTTTTGTGAACTCTGCTGTATTCAATGCAGCATTCACTCGTTATTCTTCCGTGAACGCTGCCGTGAATGCCATCAATCACACCAGTCACACCTGTGTTTACCGCGGTCGATTTATTTAAATTACCTGGATTCTGATTTCTTTGGGTGCAATTCTTCACGTATCCGCCAGGTGGCAGAAATGAATGAATTGTAATGCGTACAGTACTGTGCTACATGTCAATTTGTAGCTGTTTAAAAACCAGATAAAAACCAAGTCTACAGTACCACAGTGGTCCATTGTGAATCAAACGTGGTCCTTGTAGACAATGAGACGTTATCAAATGTAGGCGTTTCATAATAAAAAACCTCTAAAACACAATGCTATGGGCTTTTTTCTATATTCTTATCCCTGCACAATTGCTGACTGGACTGGACACCATGTGTACACCGTACACGTATAAAAAAAACCTGACTTTAGTTATGCATTTTTATTATGTTCTGCAATTAATGCTGCAACAGATAAGATGGCGACTTTATCAGAAATATATGAATATTTCATTTCGAACTATGATTTTTTTTACAAACATTCACTTGACATTCGTGGGTGGAAGCGTTAGGTAAGGCAAACCTTAACTAACGACCATTGCTTTTTTCGCATTGCCCCTCCTGTCGGACATAGAAGAGGTTATTGTTGTGTGATCCCAAATTTTTACAGTATGTTTGATCATGGCAACTGCAAAAGGAGAAAGGTCGGGTTTAATCCATATAAAATTCGTCTATCCCAATAAAGCAATGTGCCGGCACCAGCACCGGCACCGGAACCAGTACCACATTACAATAACGGTCCGACCGTCATTGAATACCTGGTGAATGGCAATCGTTGCTGTCTGTCCCCGCCAGGTTACCGCAAAAATTTCAGCCTGATATCCAATCAGATTACACGTACCAGCATGCTTACTAACATGATTACAAGCTTCAGCAGCCATCAACTACAGTTGTAGCAGGCCAGCTCTCACCTGTCAACTATAATGCAGACTACAGGAGTAACAGTGGCTCATCTCCACCTGTTTGGCAAAGTTTATAAAAAAAGGTAAATACAATGTACAGTACAGTATTAAGTTTAAAGCTGCAGTTCAAGCTGCCGTTTAAAAAAATATATATATTCTTTTTAAAAAAAAACAATATGTGCATCAATAAAATATGTACACAGACAAGTGATTAGCTAAAATAAGCTGAAGATCAGTCCGTTCTCCTGTAATCAATCGCTTTGCTCAGGGTTATTTTATTCAATTTTTGCTCAGCCTTATTGAACATGTAGTCCTGCAATATGATTGACTGAGCAGTTGCTACAGTAGATACAATTGGTGGACTGCTAGGGAGAGGGCGGGGCTCAAGAGCCAGAGCCTATCAGAAGGGGAAGGGGGCTGTCACTTTCGAAATGCTTCCTACAGTACATTAGAAACATTAAAAATGTTTTTCAAACATTTTTATTTTTTAAAATGCTACAAGTTTGTTCTCGTACAGTCGCACGGCCACCTTTAACCTAATGCGGCTTTCTCCGCGGGTTTTCCCACGCCGCGGGCGCTTTCAATGACAAGCGCCATTAGCGCTTATCTGTTGACGCAGCCACCGCGCGGGAAACTCCGTTCCCGTCGGGAAAAAAAAGACCCGCATTTAACCCGGCAAGCTTTAGAATAAAGCTGGCCGGGACAGTAGTACAGAACAGATTTATTTAAAAAAACACACGTAGCATATTGCTTAAACTGCTGCTTTAATTCCGAATAACACTATAGTAGTGTACAGTATGCTTGCCATACAGTATCAATGCTTTGACACACTACAGCGTGACTTGACGCATGCGCAATTCCGGAAATAATGGCATAATTTTTTTCCCCCCAGAAAATAAACTTTGACATCATGCGGCAAAAGATAAGGAGGAAGTTCGATGGAACTCTAATATCGTTTTTTTTTTTTAAAAACTTGCACATTGTGAATCTGATTTAAAAATCCATCGAGGAAATTTTTTTAAAGTGACAATATAATTTTTATTGAGGAGAGAATAATTGTGAGCTTTATACAAAACCTTATACAGTATGATGCTATGTTTTCATATTCAATACATTTTTACATTGTTATCATCACTACTGTTTTATTTTATCAATGATGCTGCATTTTGCAGTATAATTACAGTAGACTTGCATGTGTTATTAATTCTGCTAAGAAACCACAAAAATAAAAATGTTCTATATTTATTATTTATTATTCAATACTTTCAACTTTTGCTAGGTTTGCTCTACTTTTCATAGTACTGTTTCTGTGAGTAAACTCTGTGAGTGTTAACTCTTTATTACATTTTAAAACAGTTCCAAGCTTTCAAGGACGCAAACATATTAGACAAAGACGGACTCATTTAGTTACAAACTGCATTCAAGTCGTTATCCTTAACTCCCCTGGGCCATGGGAGCTTCCTTAAAAAACAAAGACACATTAACTTTGAGCCTTGGGTTCTTGGCTTACTAAAGTAATTACATTGTCTGGTTTGACACGCATGTGCATCACAGCATTAGAGTACTGTAGTTCCACCTTCCCCCCTTCTTGGGGAGTTAGCGAGAATGACTTTGTATTCAATGTGAATTTCAAGTCTGAAAAAAAAATTGCATCGCTTTTTTTTCTTCTCGACATGGGCTTATTGAATGAGTGATTTTAAGAAATCATTGTAAAGCAAGTTTTTTATACTTTATCAATTTTTGCCATTCTTAAAATCACTTGCTTTTTAATTCTACTGTACTTTATACTGTACTGTAGGAGGTGGCATACTCTAATTTTTATTTGGGGGTGGGTGGGGGGGGGGTTAAAATGATTCTGATGAACTTATTCTGTACAGTTTATCAATGACACATTTTTATATATTAAAATAGCCAAAGAACTTTACTGTAGGTAAAGTACTACTTTAAGAGTATAGAGATTTAAACCATGAACACACCAAAAAGTATATTTAAAGAATGAACAATGTTATTGGTACAGGATAATAAAGGAAAAAGGAATAATACAAAGATACAACGTCGCCTCTTCTTCAAAATTTACAATCTTGTCTTTATCTTCTTCGTAATGGCTGCATTGCATTCTGTAGTTCTTTTGTCATTGAGAGAGGGGGGATTCGGGCAAATTACTGACTGTTATTACAGTATGCACACAGTACAATAAGTTTGCACATTTTCCTACCCCCCTTCCTGTAGTGCTGCATCTCTGAAAGGAAATAAATGTCACCAAGATTAGTGCATTAAAGGCCATGAGTATTTAACAATATTGGACTGTAACTACTGCTTAACTATATACAGTGTAACTACAATCTATACTGTACAGTATATAACTATATACTGTATAACTATACTAGGTTATACAGTACAATATACAGTATATTAGAGAAACAGATAAACTCGCACTGTTGTGTAGATATAGCAGTGTTTCAGAGTAGGGCAGTTACAGGAGCTTCATGCAACATTGCTAAAAGTTTCTTTATTTAATTTTTCATATTTTTTCATTTGCAGAAAGCCAAGACAGGAAGCACATTGCACAATGTTTTGGGGGGTGAAGAGAGGGCACGAACACCTTTATCAGGTGCCCGGCAGTGTACTACATATTAGCTGGGTTAATTATATGTAAAAACAATGTAATACTGTATGACATCTCATCAGCATAGGCAAAAAATCCTGTTACAAACCTTTAATTTGTACTGTAGTGCCCATGATTATTCTAAAACAAACCTGGGGCAATCTCCAAAAAGACCCAGGTACATGCTGGGTACATGCTGGGTACATGCTGCAACATTTCACACATTTCTGCAGACAGATTAATGGCCCATCGGATTAACAGCGGGGGTCCATGGCAGTCCCATTTAAACTGAATGGGACTGCCAGGAACCCCTGCTGTGTTAATCCGATGGGTCATTAGCCTCTGCAGAAATGTCACTGAAATGTACCCAGCATGTTACATGGCTAGTTTAAGGCAAGTGTAAGGCAAGCTTTAGAATACTCATTGGCCCGTCTGTATGTGTGTTAAACATCTTAGCACATGTACGTGTTAATATATAATATCGCATATGCATATTAACCAACAGTTGAACATATACAATAAGAAACAAATAGTACATAACAAGCTTTACCCTACTTAATTAATTAAATATATATATATATATATATATATATATATATATATATATATATATATATATGTAGCCAATTCTCCTCTGGCTGTCAGCACCCCCTCCCCTGGTGCGCGATCGCGGGTACCGCCGAGTCCCAAGGCGGCCCCGCAAGCCAATCGCGTGGGTGAGGGCGGTCAGGTCCCGGCTCGGGGGTTGCCGGGGACGCGTGCGGCTGGTTGCCAAGGCCGCACTCGTGTCACAGGGATCCCGGCACTCTCGGGGCTGGGCGGTGAGGGCGCCGCCATTGCGCATTAGCTCGCGCATGCGCAGGGATGGCCCAGAATCAGGAGAGCCCCAGATAGCTCGCGCATGCGCAGGGAGGCTGCGAGAGGTAGGGAGAAGTCACGCAAGTGTAGGGAAAGGCCAAGGAACAGTGAGGCAGCCCCAGATAGCTTGCGCAGGCGAAAATCAGGAAAGCGAAAGCCCGCAAAGCCCTAGCTACCAGGGAAGGTTTTGAGCAGGGACTACGAGTCCCATGAGCCTCTGCACGCACCACGTGATGCCAGGGAGCCAATAAGGCTTAAGATGACTTGGCAGGAAGAAGGAAATACATTGTTTGGGCTGCAGCTATGCAGTCAGTTGGAGTCAGGGAGCTGTGAGGGAAGCAAGGGTGCAGGGAGTGAGTGCAGCTCCTGCACCCAGATAGGTACCCACACCCCAGGTAGGCCCCAACTCCCCATTAAGTTAGTGGGTCTGGAGAAGGGCTATAGTGGTTCTAGTCACCTTGAGGTAGCGCTAGGGGTAGGATGCCTGAAGGGATATTCTGTTAACAAGGTCAGGAATTCTGGAGAGGATCTGCACTAGGCTAGCCAACAGTAGGTAGACACCCAAGATAGGCACCTTGTTGCTCAGAGCTTTGGCTGTGAGCATCCAGTGGGTCTCAGCTTGTTGCTGAAGGCACTGGGAAGAGTTAAGGGGGGATGGGGCAGGTTATTAACCCATGTAAGCCCCTAGGAGTTTCCCCCAAAGCCATTACAGGTTGCTGTGCTGTAGGGACGGCCTATAGTATAGCGCGTGTCACGTAGTGCGGTAGGGACAGGCCCTATGTTAGGGATCCTGTCACAGTAGAATATATTATAGAGGGACTCAGCGGACGCTGCGGTTCCTGCTAGGAGTTTCGGATCCAAGTTGGGGTCCGCAGAGACTGTTTCCAGGTTGGGATCGCCCCTGTCGGTCCGCGTGCAAGGAGGCCGGTTGGGGATCAGATGACGCCGTCCTACGACTGATCCTTTGTGAAGTCCTTGCAGGCCTGAGTGCTGGAGCACTCGGCAGGTACTCTACACGTGCACCAACAAAGATCATAACATTCTGTTAACACATACTGGCAGCGCTGACCACGGGACAAAGGGGGTTGGGCTGTGGGCACTGTGGGGATGTTATATGGTGGTGATGTTATGAGTCCAATTGTGATGTATTGTTATCGTTTATTCATTCAGTAAATCTGTTATCCATAATACTGGTGTATGTGGTTTCTGGGTGGGTTCCTATGTTAGGGTCATTCTACATTTCCATAGAATCCTACATAGGTGGAGGCGCTGAAACCGAGACCGTTCCAGAGGATTCACCCCAGGCTCTCACTAGCGGAGGCTCAGACCTCCTGTGAGCCTGCAGGTACATGCACCACACCGGGTAACACCGTATGTTCTACGCACCCACACTATATATGCGATTGGGTGGGGTGGAATACCCGTTACATACACACACACACACACACACACACACACACACACACACACACACACACACACACACACACACACACACACACACACACACACACACACACACACACCAAGGCAGCAAGCATGATTGTAGGTGGAACACTAATGATGCTTACAATGAAATAATGAATGCATAATTGAATGCATATGTACGCATAAGCAAATTACTTGTTTTGATGTAATAAAATATATTTCTGTGAGTTTTATAATGGATTCATCAATGAAGATGTACCCAACAGTAAGTATGGTGTAATATCAAAGATGGTGAAATGAATAAGGGGGTTGGGAGTTCCTCAAATATAAAAATGGTTGAAACATATGTGAAGCATGTGTATGAACCAAAATATTGCTTTTTTAGATATTTTATTACGCAATAGAGGAGTCGGTCCAATTTTCACAAAAGTCTACAGGAAAAAAGTAGATTGTAATGGGTATGTCGATGTCCGTAGTGGTCACCACCCCAATTGGATTGAAAATATCCTATCTAGACAATTTAGGAGAATTAATAAGAACTGTACAAATCCCGATAGTAGATGAGATTTTAAGTACTGTTATCCCTGATAAATCATTACGTACAGAAAAATAGAAATACATGTATGAAAGACTGAATGGCATCTAGCAACCATTACATTTAACTTGTAGAAACATTATGTAAGAGACATGTTCAGAGGTACTGTACAACCAGGGAGACAGATTTGGTGAAATTAAACCATGGCTTTTATTAAGCCCGTCACTTTAAACAATGCAGGAAACATACAATAAATAAACATGCTATCCCTGTGTAAGGGCTGCCTCACTTTCCCAGGCTGCCTCACTGCAGTGGTGGGAGGATAATCCTCTTTCAAACTTATAACCCAAAAGTCCAAATAGGTACCTGTAAGCAGGGTGTCCTTTATGTCAGTCTCTGTGTCTGGGTTGGTGTCCGTTGAGGTGCCAGCCTCTATCGGGTTCCAGGGGCCGCTGTTCTGGGTCTGGTTCTTGGTGTCTTGCTAGCAGCATAGTCCTGCACTCAAGACAATCTTTCTGTCAGTCTTTTTCTACAACACAGTTCCCTGTGCTCAAGAGATCTCCTGCAGTTCAAGCAGGAGGCCTTTCTACCTGTCTGATTAGCCAGATAGAGACTGGTTTTATAAATAGGCGCAATTAACAAGCTCCCTGCTGGATTCATCAGACCAATACAAGCTTTCTATTGAAGCCCTTTTAGAAAGGTTTAAGGTCCTGTTACACCTTACAAAAAGATAAATTATGTAAAATAGGGAAACTATTAGGCTGCTACAAATGTAATGCATCAAGGTGTCTCACAAGTTAAATATATGGATAGTAGTGAACCAAAGAAGATTAAATCATGTATTAATGTCTAAATATTGTCTTATAAAAATATAATTAACTGTAACTCACAAGAGAAATGTAAAAACACAGTTTATTGAACACAGATTTAATATATGTATCTATATCTTTATTGATATAGCGCCATTAATGTACATAGCGCTTCACGTGACAATCATATAAATAGTAATACAAATAACACATAATGGGAAGAAGTCAGACATAAAATTAACATTTAGGAAAAGGAGTCCCCTCCCGAAGAACTTACAATCTAATTGGTAAGTATGAAGAACGTACAGACAGTAGGAAGGTGTTCTGGTAAGTTTGTCTGCAAGGGGCCAAGGTCTATGTATGAGGTGTATAGTATCAACCAGAGAGCTACTCATATGCTTCATTAAGGAGGTGGCTTTTAAGATGGGTCTTAAAGGTGGATAGAGAGGGTGCTAGTCGGATATTTAGGGGAAGCGCATTTCAGGGGTGTGGTCAGGGGCATGACAGTGAGAAAGGTTTAAGGTGGGAGAGTGCTTTAGACACAAAAGGGGTAGAAAGAAGACATCCTTGAGTAGAACGCAAGAGTCTGCATGTGTATAGCGAGAAATTAGGGATGAGATGTAAGGAGGAGCAGAAGAGTGTAAAGCTTTAAAAGTGAGGGGGGAGGGGGGGAATTGAGTGTGTGTTACGGGATTTGATAGGAAGCCAGGAGAAGGATTTCAGCAAGGGAGCCACTGAGACAGATTTAGGAAAGACTAAAGTGATTCGGGCAGCAATGCTTAAGATAAATTGTAGGGGAGTCAGGTGAGAGCCAGGAAGGCCGAGCACCAGGAGGTTACAATAGTCGAGATGGGAGAGAATGAGGTCCTGTGTCATAGTTTTAGCCTTAGAGCAAAAAATGAAAGGGCATATCTTTGTAATATTGCGGAGGAAAAAAACGACAGGTTTTAGCTACATTTTGATTTTGAGAGGAGAATGTGAGAGGAGTTGAGTGTGACCCCTATGCAGTGTGCTTGTTATACTGGGTGCTTCCAATGGTAATTTAGAAGGAGGTAGTAGGTTTGGGAGGAAATATGAGGAGTTCCATTTTTTGACATGTTAAGTTTGAGTCGGTAGAAGGCCATTCAGGATGATATAGCGGAGAGACATTCAGAAACTTTGGTCTGTAGAGCAGGATTAAGGTCAGGGTTTGAAAGGTAAATTTGTGTGTTATCAATAAAGAAAACAACCAGGGAAGCGCTATATTAGTTGGGATCAGGCTCAGCAGCCAATTTTATGTATAAACCACATATAAAACAATAGCATAAAATAGCATGAATGAATACACAAAAATATAATATATAAAATGAGTAACACAAGTCTCTGCCAGTTGGAGATTGTCCAGGTGATGTAAGTGCAAGTTAATTCCCCTGTCTGATGTGACAGACTCGGGCAAGAGTGACCTTTGAGAGGTATAAATCCAGAGTGGTAGCTGGGATGGAAAGCGCTACCAACTGTGCAGGTAATGAAGTGTGTAGAAATGGGAAGGTGCCGTAGGCATCAAATATGGAAAAAGCTCACCCAGACTTCAAACTCTTTGCGCTGGTGGCTCCTTTTGTTTCCTCCTTCACAGCCTCGCTGCAGAAACTCCGCTGCACAGCTCTCCTGGGCTTGCACACCAGGGATGGAACTACTCACAGGGCGCCGGGTTTCCGGGTATGACGTCACGGCCGGACGTGACGCATCAACCCTTCCCGGCTGTGCCTGGAGCTGCCGCAGCACACAGGGGCTGAGAGCCGAATTTCACACACCTCACACAGCTTCAAAGTTCCACAGCCTCCGCAGTACACTCTCCAAGGGACTCCACGTTAGACCACCAGGACTGGGGCAATGAGACAGGGATGCACAAGAGCTGCAACCCCTCTAGACTCCTCCTCCTACGCGTTTCAGCACGTGACGTGCTTTCATCAGGATCCCTGGTGTGTGAAATTCGAAAACAAAAGGAGCCACCAGCGCAAAGAGTTTGAAGTCTGGGTGAGCTTTTTCCATATTTGATGCCTACTGTACGGCACCTTCCCATTTCTACACACTTCATTTCCTGTACAGTTGGTAGCGCTTTCCATCCCAGCTACCACTCTGGATTTATACCTCTCAAAGGTCACTCTTGCCCGAGTCTGTCACATTAGACAGGGGCATTAACTTGCACTTACATCACCTGGACAATCTCCAACTGGCAGAGACTTGTGTTACTCATTTTATATATTATATTTTTGTGTATTCATTCATGCTATTTTATGCTATTGTTTTATATGTGGTTTATACATAAAATTGGCTGCTGAGCCTGATCCCAACTAATATAGCGCTTCCCTGGTTGTTTTCTTTATTGTCCTTATTCAGCAAGGTTTGGGTACCTTGCATTGGAAGCTGCTTATGTGTTTGGATCATTTTGGTTCCGTCTGCCATTTTTTGTGCTATAACCACAATTAACCCCTCTCACTCCTAATGGTTCATGTCACATAACCTATTAATGGTATAAAAGTATATGTATTCATAGGATTTAACTACTCACATCATTAAGGTGTATTTTCGTTTCCATTCAATTTACAATTTTTTTTTTTTTTTTCCCCCCTTTTTTTTTTTTTTTTTAATCACACTTGGATTTATTTAATAATCCATTTTACGGTGAGTTGTTTCAGGAACAGATCACCAGGCGCACAAATTTTTCTTTTGTTTGTGTGTTATCAGCATAGAGGTGATATTTGAACCCAAGAGATGTTATGAGGTCACCTAGGAGAGTGTGTAAAGAGAAGAGGTCCCAGTACCACCACAGAGAGATCGATAGAGAAGGAGGAGTTGTTAGCAAAAGAGACACTGAAAGTATGATGGCAGAGGTAACATCCAGGATAGAGCTTTGCTATGGATTTATTTTATTTATTTAAAAAATGTTTTACCAGGAAGTAATACATTGAGAGTTACTTCTCTTTTTCAAGTATGTCCTGAGCATAGAGATATGATGACAAATAATACATGGTTACAAATACATATTTACATAAGTGAACAGGGTATACATTATATACAAGACATTGCATGCACAGTTAAAGATAATATATATTATAGGCGTATATAACAGTTACAGACCAGATTAAAATGTGAGACAGCTTTAGTTTTGAAAGAACGTAGACTGGTGGCGTATGTGAGAGTCTCTGGTAGATTGTTCCAGTTTTGGGGTGCATGGTAAGAGAAGGAGGAGCGGCCGGGTACCTTGCTTAACCGTGGAACCATGAAAAGTCTTTTGTACTCATATCTCAGATGATAAGTGATGTACTTATGCAGCGGCTGTTATTCAAACGTGCCTCAAATCAGTTTTCGTGTTGACCGCTGTATTCCATTCGGTATTTTCTCATTTTATCACTATTCATGCCGCATTTGCCCAATCTGGAACCGGGCAACCGGACGCTGTAGATCTGTTTAATTTAATGGTTTATTGTTTCTTTGGATGCAATTCTTCTCGTATCCGCCATGTGGCAGAGTTAATGAATTATAATTTGGGTGCTATTCTTTGCGTATCCGCCAGGTGGCAGAAATGAATGCAGTTAATGAATTAGATTGAATTGGAATGTGTACAGTACATTGCTTTGCTACTTTGTAATGGTGCAAGTGTTTAAAATAGATACTGGTGTACATACTTACAGTGGCCCATTGTGAATTGACCTTGTTTTTTCGAAGACGTTATCAAATTAGGCGTTCTTAATAAAAAGCATTAAAATACTCAATGTGTGACTTTTTTTTAACATTCTTTCCCCGCACAATTGCTGAATGGACATTATGGCTACACCACAGATGTATAAAAAACCTGACAGTAGTTATGCGTTTTTAATATATTCAGCGATTAATGCTGCAGCAGAAAAGATGGCGACTGTATCTGAAATATATGAATATTTAATATCGAACTATGATTTTTACAAGTTTTCACCTGACGTTCATGGGTGAAAGTGTGCGATAAGAAAAACCTTAAGTAACGATCAGTGGTTTTTTTGTATTGCCCCTCCTGCCGGAGAGATTTGCGGGTATTGGGGTGTCATGCCAGAATTTCACAGTATGTTTGATCATGGCAATCTCAAAAGAAGAAAGATGGGTTTTTACCCATACAAGATTCGTCAATCCCAATCCAGCAATATGCCGGCAACAGCACCACCAGCACCGGTGTCCGTTCCGACCGTCAGTGATAACCTTGTGAACGACAATCCTTTGTACCTGTCCCCACCAGAATACCTGGGAAATTTCCAGCCTGAGCATGATTTTGCATACAGGTACCAGCAAGCTTGCATGTACCAGTACCAAAATGTTTTCCAGCATCATCAGCTGTCAACTACAAGTGTAGCAGGCCAGCTGTCACCTGTCAACTATAATGCAGACTTGAGGAGTCACAGTGAGTCATCACCACCAGTTTGGCAAAGCTTATAAAGTAATGTACTACACTGTATTACACTGTACTACAGTATAATGTACATGATAGTCTAATGTTTTTAGCTGCAGTTCAAGCTGCCGTGTGTCAAAAACAAAATAATTTTTAAAACAATACAGTTTTCTGATGGATGGGGTGAGCGTGGGGTGCTTGGTGAGGGAAGCGTGACGGTCACGTCATGCTGGCCACCCTCCTGCTCCTGCGTCGGATATACAGGGACAGGAACTCGCAGGAAAGAATACATCCCCACAATTTTCCTTTCCATATTCTCCATGTTCCTTGCCATCTTCTCCATGTTACTTGCCATCTTCTCCATTACTTTCCATTTTCTCCATGCGCATATCCATACTCAACATGATCTCCAAAAGAAGATCAACCTTTTGCTCTGTGCTGTAGACATCTGCGTAGGTGGGTGGTGAAGAAGGTGACCAGGGGGTTGCCAGGAGAGCAGCAGCGTCGAGGATGGGTTGTGGAGCAGGTGGGCCGGGGGTTGACAGGAGAGCAGCAGTGTCGAGGATGGGTTGTGGAGAAGGTGAGCCGGGGGTTGACAGGAGAGCATCCTCAAAGATGGGTTGTGTAGCAGGTGAGCCAGGGGTTGCCAGTAGAGCAGCAGCGTAGAGGATGGGTTGTGGATCTGGTCGGCAGGGGCTTGACAGGAGAGCAGCAGCATCGAGAATGGGTTGTGGAGCAGGTCGGCAGGGGGTTGACAGGAGAGCAGCAGCGTCGAGGATGGGTTGTGGAGCAGGTGAGCCGGGGGTTGACAGGTGAGCCTGGGATTGTGGAGCAGGTGAGCCGGGGCTTGCTAGGAGAGCAGCAGCGTCGAGGATGGGTTGTGGAGCAGGTGAGCCGGGGGGTGCAAGGAGAGAATCGGGATTCCACTTGACTTGCACAGTGCTAAGTGCGCCGATCTTCTTCTTTACAAAATAAGGCCCAGGGGTCTTAACCTTTGGAGCCTTCGGAACATTTTCTTTATTCTGCTTTTGTTTTCGCTTAGGTTTTGGCTGGGAAACAGCTTCCGCCTTTCGCTTGGCCGGCACGGCAGATGTAAGCTGGTTCCTGCGTCCATAAAATTAGGGGCGATCCATGGAAACAGATGGACGAATGCACAATGCAGTATCTAGACAAGAGCAAGTTCAGATAGAGATCAGTGCGTGATAGTCTATGCAATTTGTCTCATCTTTTATTTAAATTGTTTCGCCTGCATGGACACGAGGTGCAGGTGTTAAAAGTGGACGGACTGTGTACTAATCCTGTCGAGTGACGTTGAGGCACATTAAATTAAAGTTTAAATTCACCATCCATTTTGTGTATTCAATGCACATTCAATACACATCGAATTCACATTTCTGTGTGTGCTTGCAATTCTGTTTGTGCTTGCAATTTTTTTCTATCAGCAGCGATGCCAAAGAAAAGGATTTCAAAAGATCTCAGCTTGAGAATAAAGGATATGTACCAGAATGGACACAGCATTGCATAGATCCACCGCTGGTTAGCTGCCTCGGGCCTCGGTTTAGCAAAAAGCACTGTTTGTTATCATGCGCATGAGAAGGAAAAAAACGTCAAAAGAAAGCCGACTGTCACTACTGAGTAAGTACTTACTGTATTGTCCTCCATAACTCTACCAACGTCTTGTACTGAACTGTACAGTACTAGTATGCCTGTGGTCAATATTTTATTAATCTTTACAGTACTTTTCGACTGTACAGTATAACATTTTTGCCATTCTTACAATCAGTCACTAGCTTTTTAGGTCAACTCTACAGTAATATACTGTACTGTCTTCTGTACTTTAGGAGGTGGTGTCATAGTATAATCATTTCAAAAGATTCTGTTTTCTTTGAACTAATAATCCTGCAGTTTGAGGGACTATTTATTTAATATATTCATACTGTATACTGTAGCGCCCAAAGTGTACTCACAGTACAATAAGTGCAGCAGCAACATCAGACAATAAGAAATCTGTGCGCTATTGGGATGCTTAATTTGCCTATTGTAACAAATTGTTCTGTTTTTCTTTACACATTGCACTCTTCTGGTGGACCAAATAAGTGACATGAATGATGAGACGTGTGCTACAAGGGTAAAGAATGCACTTGAGGCTACTCACAAAATAAAAGCATCAGAGACCAGTATCAGGTTGATGAGACGGAAATTTGGATGGAAATATGGGCGTTTTAAGTAAGTACAGTATACAATATGTCACCCATGCCCTCATTTTTTATGTTAGGCTCCCTCCTAATACAGTATCATACTGTACTGTATGTCCAGCATTTAGTGGCTCTAACATTATTCCTTGTCATTACAGAGCGTATCCTATGATAAGGGAAGCCAACAAAATAAAAAGAGTGGACCAGGCACGGGCATGGATTGAAAGTGGCGAGACTTTCAATGATGTCATCTTTACAGACGAGACAACTGTAGCGCTTGAGCGGTTTGCCCGTTTTGAATTCTACAAAAAAGGATGCCTATCTTTGAAGCCACGTCCCAAGCACCCAGTGAAGATGCATGTGTGGGGTGCCATCTCTAGACAAGGACCAGGATGCATCATTATCTTTAAGGGTAAAATAATGCACAAATACACATGCTGTGGCCTTACGCACTGGACAGCTGTAATGTATTCAGTATTTTGAACTCGAATGTTACATGTTTTTCTTGTTTCCAGGTATCATGAATAAAGCGTTCTTCCAAGATCACATAATTACACATGTTGTTGAATACATAAAGAATGATTTCCCATCTGGTCACCGGTTCTTCCAGGACAATGATCCGAAACACACAGCGTCGACGGCTCACATTCTTGCCAGCAGTATCAACTGGGTTAAGATGCCAGCGGAGTAAGTTGGGTAACCCTTTCACATTGTTTTATATACTGTAGTTTACTATATATCTCCTTACGTAATTCACCTTTTTTCTCCCCTCTGTATTACAGATCACCAGATTTTAATCCCATCAAAATGGTATGGCATGAGTTGAAGGATTATTTCAGAAAAGTGTGGAAACCGTCCAAAAAGGAAGAATTGGAAAAGGGGACACTGAATTTCTGGAACAACATACTCACAGTAGCCAGATGTAATAAATATATCGATCATATTGCGACTGTTTTGCCAATTGTTTTACAACGTAATGGCCAGGCCTCGGGACAGTAATAAGGCTCAGGTACTGTAAGTATGATTCAGGTAAATATGTCAGTTACACTAACCATGGCTGCAGTAATTGGTTATTTTTATTTTGCAGATCAGTTGCATTGTTTATGTACAAACCCCCTTCTCTCCCCCACTCTCCTATTAGTAGTTACTGTATAGAAATTTGTTTGGGTAAAAAAATTATATATTAAAAAAAAAAATTGTTTTTAAATAATAACGTATATAATATTTGTATTGTCTAATCAATAATTTCTGTTAATAACGCACAGGTCGGTATCATACAGGTACAGTAAGTATGCACAGTACAGTAAGTAATTGTTTATTTTTATTTTGCAGAGCAGCATCAGCAGCATCTGTGAAAAAAAGGAAGGGGGGGTTGTAAGATTACAATACTGTGTTTATATACAAATCAGCCTGTATCTCACACAACCCCCCCTCTATTCCCCACTCTCCTATCAGTAATTACTGTATAGAAATTTGTTTGGGTAAAAAATGTATATATAAAAAAAAAATGTTTTTAAATAATAACATTTATATTATTTGTTTTGCTTAATCAATTATTTCTGGTTTTTATTTTCAGTACTGTACAGTACAGTAATACAGAATCAAATGCAACCATAACGCAGGAAAGTATTGTATTTTTGTATTTTTGCATTTTTGTATGATTCATTACCCAATAACATTCTAAAGAACAATTATTAATGATTTGATTCAACTACTAAAGTGTGTGTGTGTGGGGGGGGGGGCAGCTTTGAAGGCCGTATGGTAATCTTATTAACAGCTCTATGGGGGGGGTGCTGTGTTGTTGATAAGCGGTGAACTTCAAGATGACTTGGCACAGCACAATAGAAGAAGCTTTGAAGGGCTTTTGGCGCGCATGCGTGGTAGGCATCACAGCCGATTTCAGCCAACATGGTAGTAGCAAAGCACGCCACATTTTCTTGAATGGCTCTGTGGGGGGAGGAGGGGTGTTGTGTTGTTGATACTGCTAACAAACCCACGTGAACCTCACTGCCTAAGACCTTGTGTCTGACAAGAACGGAAAGCTTGCTTCTGAACGATCACAGGATGACCGGATTTGCGAACATGTTACTGTAATACAGCACATGTTTTTTTTCTTTAATCATACAGTATCTGCTGGCCAGCTCATGCAAAATGTGCTGACCCCTGGCTCCCCCCCCTTCAAATAAAAATCACTTCGTACAGTAAAGTATCAAAACATACAGTATATTGGTTGGTCTGAAAGGCATTTATAATTTTTTTTTTAATAAACAGTTCACCTTAACCAAGGAAAGTCAGGTAGAAAACAATAAGCGTGAAGTCTATTATTAATGATTTGATTCTACTGGACTACAGTATCGCAGGCATGAATGAAATGTGTCAGCTTAGAAGGGCTTATGGAATTTGCGCATGTGTGGCAGCCAGCTCAGCTGATTTCAGCCAACATGTTAATCGTGCCATTGAATTGCTATTGGATTTTGATGACAACAACTCGCGATTGCCCACTTGAGTTTCTCGACGGTATTGCAGAACACGCTAAAATGCCATTTTCTAATCCGGACAAAACAATAATCAAACCGCGTGTTTAAGTCGGCACGATTAAATCAAATTGCGCGCCATCGAATGGGTATTCCAATCTACATACCGCGTTAATTGTTCAAATAGTGTCCGCTGCATCAGTATGTGATAGGGGTGAGGAACTTGTTCAGAAAGTAATTGAAGGCGACAGGAAAGATGAACTTTACACCTAGACTCAAGTGATCACCAATCTAGTTCTTTGAGCATTTTGGACACCAAAAGAATGGAGAATGTGAAAGAGAAGAGGGTGGTCCACAGTATCAAATGCTGCATATAGGTCGAGTAATATGTACAGAGTGTAATGACCGACATCTTTGACAGCATGGAGGTCATTAGTTAGTTTAGTGAGGGCTGTTTAAGTGGTGAGTAGTGAGATGTGAGAAGCCAGATTGTAGAGTGTCTAGGAGAGAATAGGTGGTAAGAAAATGGAGCAAGCGAGAAAATAAAAGAAGTTCAAGGAGTTTAGGGGCAAAAGGCATAAGGGAGACAGGACAATAGTTAGAAAGACAGGTAGGGTCAAGCTTTCTGTTTTTGAGTAATGGTATAACTGTTGCATGTTTGAAGGAGGAGGGAAATGTACCAAAGTAGAGGGAGGAGTTAAACATTTGTTTGAGTGTAAAGATTAGAGTACAGTAGGAGCAAGAGGTTTTAGGAGATGGGAGGGAATAGGGTCAAGAGGGTAAGTGGTAGAGTGAGAAGAGGAGATCAGCAACATAGGAAATGTCTAAAGTTTACTTGGTAAGAAAAGAAAAGGGGGATTTCACCACTGGTAGTGTAGCAACTTGACTATTGTTGAGGTTTGAGACTTTTTCTGGCCACTAAGGAAATAGCTATGATCACATAAAGGACGTTTAAGTAAGTTACTGGACATTAAGTTAACATGTTTTGTGAGCATAGCTATTTTCTATGTATATGTTAGAAAAAAAGCTACGGTAACAATGGTATTAAAAGCAAAAAGTAAGGCTGTTTTTCATAAATTATGTGAAATTGAGAAAAAGTACATCTTTCTTATTTGGAAACAGTAGTTCGACATTATAGTACTTCTGCTCTGTTAATGGCAGAACACATGCTGCAAACTTTGTAAACAGTGCAGCAAATAGAAGAACACTATCTCTCACAACCCGGGGAAGAGTGGAGAACTCTTGAAAGCTGGTCCTATAATATCAGTTGTTAGTCGAAGTTAAAAAAAAGTGTGTGTGTTGGCCGAGCCTGCACATTTTAAGTGAAACTTCTTTGCCTGTTGTCCCTGTTTTGTCACAGAAATTGTATTTGTGATGGTGCTGTTTTTTATTAAAAATCAAAACACAATTTCAGTGACAAAAAACAAAGAAGTTTCACTTTTAACGTGATCTGCACAAACCCCTGTTTTAGCTATTTGCACTTCTATATTTATACTAACTGTGAATTCATTGCAAGTGTGTGTGTGAGTGCAACATTGTGGTTGACTGTGTGTGAACGTGTGTGTGTGTGTGTGTGTGTGTGTGTGTGTGTGTGTGTGTGTGTGTGTGTGTGTGTGTGTGTGTGTGTGTGTGTGTGTGTGTGTGTGTGTGTGTGTGTGTGTGTGTGTGTGTGTGTGTGTGATTCTGTGACTGTGTGTGTAATTCTGTGCCTGTGTGTGATTCTGTGCCTGTGTGTGAATCTGTGACTGTGTGCACGTGACTTTGTGTGTGTGTGTTCGTGTGACTATGTGTATGTGTGTGTGCGCATTAGGCCGCATTTATAGTGCCGGCGATGGCGACGCGACGTCAGCCGAAAACAAATACATTGCCGCGTGCACTTATAGTGCACAAGATGGCGACAAGCGACGGAGCGACGCCGTCGTCGGGAAAGTCTGAAGCCGGCAAAATTTGTTTTTTCAAGGGCTGTCGCGTCACGTGATGGCCCTTGAAAAAATCAAATTGCCGGAATCCCGCGACCCCGCTGTCCGGTGAATGTGTGCGTGTGTGTGCGCATAACTGTGTGTGTGTGTGCACGTGACTCTGTGTGTGTGTGTGTGTGTGTGTGTGCGTGACTGTGTGTGTGAACACATGCCTGTTTGTATGTGTGTGTGACTGTGTGTGTGTTTGTACATGCGTGTGACTGTGTGTGTGTGTGTGTGCATGTGCGCATGACTGTGTATGTGTGCACGACTGTGTGTGTGACTGTGTGTGTGTGTGTGTGTGTGTGTGTGTGTGTGTGTGTGTGTGTGTGTGTGTGTGTGTGTGTGTGTGTGTGTGTGTGTGTGTGTGTGTGTGTGTGTGTGTGTGTGTGTGTGCATGTGACTGTATGTATGTGTGTGTTACTGTGTATGTGTTTTTGCATGACTGTGTGTGGCTGCTTGTGTGTGCGTGACTCAGTGGGTGACTTTGTGGGTGACTGACCTGGGTGGGTGACTGACAGACCTGGGTGGGTGACTAGATGGGTGACTGTGTTGGTGACTGACTGGGTGGGTGACTTACTGGGTGGGTGACTGACTGACTGTGTGGGTGGGTGACTGACTGTTGGTGGGTGACTGATTGTTGGTGGGTGACTGACTGTGTGTGTGGGTCACTGACTGGGTAGGTGGGTGACTGACTGTGTGTGTGTGTGTGTGCTCGTGACTGTGTGTGAACGTGTGAATGTGTGAGTGACTGACTGTGTGGGTGGGTGACTGACTATGTGGGTAGGTGGGTGACTGACAGACTGTGTGGGTGGTTGTATGGGTGACTGGATGTGTCAGTTGGTGGGTGACTCTGTATAGAGAGGACCCACCTGTGCAGCAAAGAGATTGGAAGGAGTCCAGGCAGCTGATTCTGGAGTCCTGCACATGCGCCCGTTGCTGGGCTGGCCGTGCCTGTGCATGCGCACGGCAAGGACCGCGCCTGCTGTATGTGGGGAGGTGAATGTGTGGCCTGGAATGGTATTTTTTGCGCATGCGCGAGTGACAAGCGCGATGGGCGTGCGCCCACTAGGAGCGTGACGTCACCCGCATTACGTTTTTTCATTACAAGGTAAGGATTTTTTCCCATGAAAACTCTCTTGGTGCTAGCAAAGAAGTTTCACATCAAAACCGGTATCACCAAATGCTGAAGTACTCATAGGTTATTTACAATTGCAATATTACTTGTTAAGTAGAACTGCTGCTTTAGGCCCAATATTGATGCTTTCAAATTAAACTGTTAGTTGGTATTCACTAAAGGACAAGTAACACTTAATTAGTTTTGCATCACTTTTTTTATTCGTTAACATTGCTTTGTATAACACGCTAAAGATTATTCATGCTTCAAAAGTGCCACAATATTTGCTTTTGTTATACAGTATACTGTAGAACCCCATATAATATATAATTACAGTTCCCATCTCAAGTGTGTGCAGAGTCGAATCTCCAGAGACGCAATGATATTACAAAGGAGCGTTTCCTGCTCCAATGATCCTTTTATGCCTTGTCACAAAGAGCAATCTTAAAAGGTTCCAATTGATACAACCACTGATTCCTCTGAATTTTTTTTTTTCTGTGAGCCTTTAACTTCCACGGAGAATAATAATGATGGATAGAGAGGATAGTTACAGTGAGCACTTAAATCAAGGACAGCAACTGAGCCATTTAATAAAACATAAATTTAGCTCTAACAATGATAATATATGAAAATGATAAAGGAATAATTGAATTAGTTTAAGACTAGCAATGATACAAAAATGACAGTAAAAGTATTGTGCACATACACATGTTAAACAATGCTCTGCAAGTGGAACCAGCAACAAAGAGTACATTTTTATTTTTATAGTGACAACTAAAAAAGCAACACTCTGTCTAAATTTAGCAAAGGTTGAACTTGATGGACGTATGTCTTTTTCAACCTCATCTACTATGTAACTATGTAACTATGTAAGTGTAGCTCTGGTAAGTTTATGGGCTATATTTCTATCCTCCTCCTGGCAGTAATCCATGTGTAAGGGGAGGTTTGCCAGAAGTTATCATGGGTTTCCCCCACCTCAAGCACTTGCCCTGAAAGTGGTGAAGGTAGGTCACCTGACCCTGTGTCCAATCAAGAGACACAGGGGCGGTGCCTGCTGAAACTATTAAGAGCAGTGCACTTCCTATCTAGAGAGAGTTCTGTGAGTCTCAGAGAGTTGAGTAGTGAGTTAGGATCCAGAGGAGTAGAGCTGCTAGATCTAGGTCGACCAAGTACCTCTCACCCCACATAGGGGGTGACGGAAGAGCTACCCCCACTCTGGGTGTCCCTTAGGCCCAGAGTGGAGGCAGGGGACATCCTGAAGGAGGACAGCGGGCTGGCTGTGTATATACTACATTGACTGCTACTGCTGAGAGACTAATAAAGAGCTGCTGCTATTTAAAGAAACAGTGTGTGATACTGGAATCTCTCATCCCTGGAGAAGGGATTCTGAAGTAGGGATTCCACCCCGTATCCCTGGGGCCTACTACAGATGGAGGCGCTGCACAATTGAGGAGAACAAAGGCATTCACCCCAGAGACCTGTCCTGTTGTCCCCCATGTCACCACGGGAGACTCAGGCCCTCCTGTTGCCAGCAGGTATGCACCACACTCAGACACGTAGCCAGACCTTGTTGAGACACCCTAGGGTACCCGATATGCAGTTGGGGGGGGGGGGGATGGAAGGGGGTTCATGGGCTACATAACTATGTAACTATGTAATTATGTAACTGTATGTAACATTGTAAAACAGAGAATTATATTTGAGTCGAACTCTAGAATGAAGATTCAAATCCGAACAAAATTCTCTCAAAATTTCAAGAAAGGGTGATCCACGGATACTTTTTTTCCTTGTTTTTATTACTTTCGTGTTGTGTTTATTTTTAGTAAGTGGTTAAGTTTTTTTGAAAACAAATGGAAAGCTCAAAGTTTAACAGTTTTTCCAAATGTTTGAAATGTTTTTTTTTAGTTGCTCCATATATTTTTCACGTACAGTAACTGAAACCAATCGATGTTCAGCTAAAACCTCAGCAAAAAAATGCTTAGAACCAAAACTGAAACATGAGTAACATATCCAATGTTAATGACAATACCAGGGTAAGGGAACCACATACTGTACAAGGGAACAGTAGAGACAAATGGAGTTGAAAGGAGACAACCTTGAGTAATGTGCACGGGGGAAGTAAGAACATTGTGAGAAATCAGAGCAAAGATAAAAATAAAGGCAGAGAAGTGTAGAGGAGTTTAAAGAGGAAAATGTATGTGTAGCATAAGATTTTGTTGAAAAGACTGAATCAGCAGCATTTTGAATAGATTGCAAAGCAAAGTATTCCAATAGGCATGGTAAATGTGAGAGAATTTACAAACCCTAGGGAGCACTCATAATTGACATTGTTACTCAAACTAGTCACATGAAGAGGGATCTGTCCTTTAACAGTAAATTGAAGACACATCTTTTGGGCTCATTCAATAAAGTGCAATAGTGCCGATCAGGTGCTACTGGTGGAATTCCTTTTTCAATTCAATGGGAGTTTCCGTGTAATAGTGTTGAATTGGCAGTATAGCACTTAACTGAATAAGCTCTGTTTGTTCTCAATTACCTCTAAAATATCTTACTAACAACTTACTATCTTTCATTCAAAAGAAAGGGACATACACAGGGGTCTTTGCAAGAGCCGATAAGCCACTTATTGAGGCCTATTCGCCAAAAAGGCCTACTGCTATTCAGTAAGCCCTGATATGTCGCCGATAAAAGCCATTTTCGGCAAAAAAAAATTCAGAGAAAAAAAAAATCGCCAAACGAGCAGCAATAAGCCACTTATCGCCAGGTTTTTGAAACTCGTGCAATTCTAGTAGCCCCGATTAGCTTATCGAGGCTAAGCGCGGCCCTAGAATAGAGATTTCCTCTCAAAATCCTCCCGCCAGGAAAAGTTGGCAGGAAGGTGGTGAGAAGCTGCCGAGAAGCGGCGACGGGGACTTAGAATTTATTTTTATTTTTCCTGCATCTAATTGATGCCAAGAGTCTCTGGAGCTGATACCCATTAATATCAGCACCGGAGGCCCCCGGCTTCAATCCCATGCAATAAAAATGCATTTACAGGCAACTTCATTATCTTAGAGGCTAACAGCTAAGGCAATGAAGGGGTTAAGAAACAACAGCAGCTTTATTAGGGGCAGAGGGGTTGAGTGAAGCAGATACTTGGCTCTTCACTCAACCCCTCTGCCCCCAATAAACATTACAATATGTACTAACCACCAAACACAATGTGCCCACACATAAAAGCATTATTTATTTCTTTATACACAGGATTGATACCAGAGGCCGCGGGGGTCCTAGCGAGTCTCCGTTGCCATTCAGGTTGTCCCGTTTGGTGTCTGGGGGCCCTCGGGTGGTCCCCATGGGTGGTCTTTGTGGGGTCCAGGGGTCCTCAGGTGATCCCCGTTGGTGTCCGGTGGCCCTAGGGTGGTCCCCGTGGGTGTCCGGGGGTCCTCTGGTAGTCCTCGTGGGTACCCACTGGCCTGCGGTACCAATCCTGTGGTCAATTTTTTTAACACATTGCTATAAATACACCCTTCCCCAAGTACCCGCTTCACTCACCCCCTCTGCCCTCAATAAACCTACTTTTGTGCCTTAACCCTTTCATTGCCTTAGCGGCTAGCCGCTAAGATAATGAAGCTGCTTTTATTTAATTTTTATTAATAGTGTGCAGGAGCAGGGGGTCTCCTGAGCTGAAGTGCTTTGATTTATGCCTCAGTGACCCCCTGCTTTCCGAGTTCCTGGCCCTGGACATGCCGGTACCGCCGCCATTTTTCAATATTCCGCGTCACGTAACAGGGGGATTTAAATAATGAAGGAGATACCAGGACACCATATCTGGGCCTTTAACTCGGGAACCAGGGGGTCTCCGAGACTGAAATCAATGCGGTTCATCTTAGGAGACCCCCCGCCCTCGCACACTATTAATAACAATTACATTAAAGCAGCTTCATTACTTTAGCAGATAGCCACTACGGTAACTTATTTGTTCCTTTTTTAAATAGTTTTTTAATACTAGTGAATTGTAGCAGGGGGTCTCCGGAGCAGAAACTTGTTGATTTGAGGTCCGGTACCCCCTGTTTCCTGAGATACAGGCCCCGTTATGGGGTGCCAGTATCTCCTATGCATTTAAATGTCCCCCCGTCACGTGACCGTGGGAATAAAATGCATAGGAGATACCGGCACCCCATAACGGGGCCCGTATCTTGGACGCAGGGAGTCTCCGGACCTCAAATCAACGAGGTTCTGCTCCGGAGACCCCTGCTACAATAAACTAGTGTAGCCCTGCTTCCTATCGCTAGCAAGCCGCTACTCTTTGCTGTGTTACCTGTAGGCTCGCAGGGCCTAAGTCTCTGCCACGGAGAGCCTGGGGTGCGCGCAATATCTATAACGGGTGCAGCGCCTCCACCTGCGACAGCTCCCGCCAACGGGGGAGTGGGTCTTCGCCGGACGTATATGCAAGAATTACACTCACACAGCCAAGTTCTATAACCAACCTCCTTTACTGGCAGACAAAGCTCACATTTAGGTACATATCATAACATCCCAATAGATACACTTTATAACACGCCACGGCGGACGCCTACACTATCTAGCGCCACGGCTGACGCCCCACAATCATGCGCCATGGCAGACGCCAACACTCCTTCCCACACCCTCCATAGGGTGATCCCACCCTGTGTCCGATCCTTAATGGATTAGTCCTCCCGATCACTGTTGGCCACTATATGTGTGTATGGGTGACTGCGCAGCCACTGTGTCTCGAATGAATAATTGGTACCGTTGGTGCACTTGTTGAAATACCTGCCGAGCACTCCAGTGCTCGGGACTGCTACGGTCTTCACAAAGCGTCTCTGTAAGTCGACACCGTTCTGTACCTCTCTCTCTCGAGGGTCCGGGGCGCTCCCACCCGGACTCCGGCAACAACAAGCGGGGTCCGAGCCCAGACCTCCCACTCGATAGTATAGTCCTGATCAAGGTCTAAAGATACTACGGGAACAGAACCTCACTAGGGCGATCCCTAGCTCAGCTTGTCTCTACCGTGACTCAGGGCTAACTGAGCCTGGGGCACATGGCCTGCACCGGGGCAGATCAACCTCCCCTACACAGACACTTCATCTCCTCTCCTCTCCAACCAGCTCTCCTCCACGTGCGTGCAACCACCTCCCTATATCTACTCCACCTCCGCAGCCCATTGGCTCAACTCTCTCACCTGACCCTCCCCGCGGGGCTGCTGGGACAAGGGTCTGCTACCTACCACCAATTAGCACTCTCCTCCTTCGCTGGCTTTGCAACTCCCTCTGTGCAGGCGCAACCTCCCACTCTTCCAGGGTGAATAAAGGGTCACGGCTACACTAGTATTACATTTTATATAAAAAAATGTTGATCCCTGGCGAGTTTGCGCAGGGAGAGATGGCTCTCTCTCTGCAGCAGAAAGAAATTGCAGAGTGAGCCCTTTTTCAGATAAGTGATCATCACGTCACCGGCTGCTCAACAGTTTTGCAAATGTTGC
The DNA here is from genome assembly GCF_040206685.1 of Ascaphus truei. Lineage (NCBI taxonomy): Eukaryota > Metazoa > Chordata > Amphibia > Anura > Ascaphidae > Ascaphus > Ascaphus truei. Next base: position 19,618,237 of record NC_134486.1, read on the forward strand.
TATCACAGGTATTCTGGTCTTTCTGCACTGTGATAGCAACGCTGTAAAAACTGGCGATTTAAACATTCCAGCGGAATGCAGCGGATTTGTTATTTGAGCTAGCGAAGATGTATTACCTCCCTTTGTAAATTCAAAAATAGAGAATGCACTCCAAATACTGATGCTCCAAATAGTGTAGATAAAATCCACAATGTTCACAGAAATCTATAGTCAATTAAATAGAAAGCGCTACTGATCAGTGTCCTGATAATATAAAACATAAATCAGTGAGTGAGTGGGACTGAGTACTCGAGACTGACCATCAGGATGGGGCCATGAAGTGGTAAGGAGAAGAGAAAACAGCAAAGCCGGGTTTCCTGCACGGAACTATAATGCGGCTTACTCCAGCTGATCTCCGCCACTGCCTTCACTAATCCTGGCATCTCATACACAGCCACAAGCCCCAAAGGAGGAAGCAAGTACTCACAGTCTTGACAAGACGAGTTCAATCCTCCAAGTGCCGTCTGATGGAAACGCTGATCCGGTGCGCTGAGAAGCGTGCTCCAGCCCAGTAGTCAGGTAAGTGAAGAGGAAAGAGATCCGGCAATTCACAGCTTGCCGTAGGGGTACAGTCAAGGATATTCAAACGCAATCAGAAAAATAGGTTGTTTATTCGAATTAACAGCCTATTTTTCTGATTGCGTTTGGATATCCTTGATTGTACCCCTACGGCAAGCTATGAACCACCGGATCTCTTTCCTCTTCACTTCGCTTTGAAAATTGGCAACAATTTTGGGAAGTCCTGTGATCCCTCCTCCATACAGTAGTTTAAGTTCGCCCATCCCATTTAATCAGTGGGTCCTAGAAAACACGTGAATGTTCAGCACTTGCACATGCTGCTGCGACAGGGAATGGGAAGTATATACATATTCAGATAAAAATCTACCAAAAGATTCTCTTGGTAGAAGTCAATTCCAGGCAAAATGGCTGTCGGAGTGCTCTTTGCTGGGACCTCGCCTCTGGTGGCTACAGGCATGTTGAATTGCGTGCAGAGGGGCAACGTGTGTGTGTGTGTGTGTGTGTGTGTGTGTGTGTGCGTGCGTGCATGCGTGCGTGTGTGCGTGCGTGTGTGTGTTTAAGAGGGGGGTGGGGGTTGCACAGTTTTGTTTTTTTTATTCACTATAATTATTTGGGCTCCTCTGTTTTTTAGCCAGCTTTAACATAGCACAGTTACTGCTTCTTAAATGTTAACCCTTAAGGCACCACAAAATGTCATGCACCCAATGCATTTAGCGTAGAGACCTACTATAGAGACTTACCTTGACGTGGTTTGCAGGCTTAGCATTATTTGATCAAAGGATGTAAACCAAAAGTCTCCTTTTATCTTATGGATATTTACACCATACATACATATATATATATATTCCCTAATTATTTCTATCCCAAAGGGAGAAGCGCAAGGATTCACTTTCTGTTTTGCACCCAATGCCTTTTGGCTGCTGTATTCTGTTTCTGGGGTACGCCGTGACATCATCACGTTGACGCATGCGCGGCTTGTGGATTGAGTAACGGTAGCTCCTACCTGCCCACGGAGCTTTTTGGCTGCTTATTGCTACACGGATATCAGGTCGTATGCTACATTCTGGGTTCTGCTTTGTACATACTTTGTGGGGATCTGCTATTGCGCACCTAGTGGTGTGCGCTACCCTTAGTATTTAATTTACAACGTCCGTATCATACTGGTATTATCCGTACTCTGACCCCTATTGGGTCATTTGTTTTACACTATATGGAGCTTATTCATTCCGTGTATAACAGAGAGGGATTTTTGATTATATGTTTATATTACTGTGGTTACAGTGGTTACTAGTAATACACTGTTAATTTACCTTCCCTCCATATTGCAAATACATACCTATTATTTGCATTTCCTGTGTATGCAACAATGCAGCTTTAGATATAGCTTTTGACTCATTACTAGCTATATATTTGGTACAATATTTTGTCCATATAGTTACCATTACCTACACATCTGGGGATTTTATTTATGCACTGTTGTGCATTTTTTATTGTGTTTCGTCATGTTTTACAGCATAACTATTAAAGTCTTTTTTATTTTTATTTGAGTGTGACCTTTTAGCAATATATCCCATGTTAGGATTTGGTTCATATCAAGCTATTTACTGGTTGACATTATACTTCACTTGTCACCTACCTTGAGTGCAATCATTGGGGGCTGTTTATAGTCTTCTGATTATATATGTGGTTGGATATTTACACCATACATATATATATATATATATTCCCTAATTATTTCTATCCCAAAGGGAGAAGCGCAAGGATTCACTTTCTGTTTTGCACCCCATGCCTTTTGGCTGCTGTATTCTGTTTCCCTTTCTTCCTATAAACTAGAAGAAATACATGAGATAATATTGGTAGTTTAGGACCTCTGGAAATGAGTCTACTGTGACGTGGTTGTAGGCTTAAAATATTTTGGCCAAAGTATTGAACTAAATGACCCATATTTATGAAGAAAGAATACAGATAAAATACATATTAATGTACTAAATAATTTGTCATTTGATATAGCATTGGGGCCTGTTTGTCTCTTGTTGTATTCAAAAGGAAGGGCCCAAAGATATTAATAGCCCACGTGAGCGGTCTGAAATGACTTAAATATTGGTGAATAATTTAGTTAAATTAAGGCTTTATACAGTATTTCAAAATATAGTTTCTTGTGAGATGAACCATGTAGTATATTTGTTGAACTCTACATACGGGTACAAAAGAGCCCTGCTTCACTGCGTTTTACTTCTCGGCGATCCGCCAATACGGCAGTACTGAGAAAGAGGCCACCATGTTCGTGCATGCACAGAAGTGGGACGGCAGAGTTTGCGCATGCGCAAAAGGGGGAGCTGCCAAGTAATGCATGCGCAGAATGGGGGAGTGGCCGAGTTCACGCATGCGTAGAAGGGGGTCTGCAGAGTCTGCGCATGCGCAGAAGGGTAGGAAACCGCTTTGCGGCGGCGCCTTGGAATAGAACCCGCTGTGTGAGCGGGACCCTACTGTACTTTCCTCAGGACAAAAATACAAATGTTCAAATAGAGAATAAACAAACACAAAAGTAGTAAAAGGGCCAGAAGAGAAGCTCAACTTTGTCACCTTGATGGATACAGATATTGAGCATGCTACTAGACTACCACCATGCTGGGGATATTTATAAAATTACTACATGAAGAGATAGCTTACCGGATTCTCCAGCTTGATACATTGGCCCTTAACTTAGAATTATTACAGTGTAGTATAAATCTATTCAAATGACCTTTAAAACAGACAAGATGTACAATATATTTTCAAGATGGCATTTAGGTACCAGCTCTAGTCGCGTGATTTCTTTTGTAGCTCATGTACCAATGTATTTCAAGAGAATATCACTCGTCATCAGGGGATAAAATAAATGTCAAGAACAGTCTTTCTTCCTAGATTATCTCATTAACTTGCATACAGTACATGGCATATTGTACTGGAGTTGCAGGTAAAAATGTACAGTACTCTTGGTTTTTTTTTGTCAGGCACATCCTAATATGGACAATAAACTGGAGCCATAATCGTTGGCTAATAACAAACAATAAAGGCAAAATGTTTGAGTTTTTTACTCTCAAAAGAATTTGAGAGTTCTTACCTCTGCTAATATGAGATTTTTTCCAGTGACATCTTTTATCTTTTACTGCAATGGGTTTGTTACTATTGTAACGTCTGATATTGATCAAACTCTGGCAAACACACTATATGCATCTTTCATTCTTGAAGGTTTTATTTATTAAACTTATCTCGAGCACATACAGTTAAATAAAAATCTTATTAGCTGCAAGCTAGTAAGCTGTTGAAAGAATACATTTATTAGATAGTCATGATTTACAGTATGTTGGAACGGCATTGGAACATTTTGGCTTGAAAGCTATTGGTAAATACTTGGATGCTGGAAATGACGAATTTTGCACTGGGCTTTGAACTTCTTCGTCCTCTGTGCAATTAAAGTCTTTAAGACCACTCATAACTTCTCATAACTAAAAATGAGTATATAGAGGTGGTCTTGCAGACTTATCAAGGTTTCATTTGGGGGCTGTAAAGTATAAATATATAGTAAATACAGTGCAGAGAAAAGAATTTGGAACACCAATGATAATTAAGGAAATTCCATAGTTTTTCCATGTTAACCTTCCTGAATCAAAACCTTTTCTTAAATATAGAGCAACTAAAGAGGAAAGCTCTGTATTCTGCACTCCATCAACTAATAGTGGAGTGAAGGTAGGATAAAAATTAACTTTTAATTAATTAGGTTTAAAATAAATACCAATAGACAATTTAAATACTAGGTCTAATATATACAATAAATAAAACAAAAACATGCAGTAAAAGTGTGACAAAATCCAGGAACAATCGAGGGAGTACTTCTGTCCTATCTAGGTACAGCTGTTCTGTATAAGGAGGGTGTGTACCTATACTTATTGTATGAGCTTGGTAAATATAGAGGTAGTATCTAGTCTAGTTGCTAATGATCACCGACTAGAATTTAAATACACTCAAGGGTGACCAAAATATCTTCCCGCAAATAGAAATTTCGCAATAATAGAGTCCCATTGTGACATCACAGTGTCAGCATATGCAAGCAGGAAAAAGCAAGAACTTCACTTTCAGCTCTGGTTGGTACCATAGCCAATGGAACAATTTCTAAGTGAAAAAAAAATAACTAGAGTTCCAGCACTCTCTGACTCATAGGAATTCAAAAGACTGGGTGTATGCCAAAAACGAAAATAATTTAATATATGCACAAGATAATGTACTACAACTTGGAGTGATGCGGCGCAAATGAATAAACAAACATGGTGGTAGGGGTGACAATACAAAGGGATAGGGAGTGGGATAGACACTAGGTAAGGAGAATGGGGACAACACAAATGGAGCGATGGGGGAGGGTAATCAGGAGGGCAATGTTTCGGGGGAGACCCCTTCCTTAGGCCCGTTCCCTCAGGTCTATAAAGACCACAAGGTACTTCTCTTAACCCTTACACCCCAGACACCAGAGCAGCACTCAATAAACACAACAAATGAAATTTGAAAGCTCAAATGGGCAAAGTCCTGAGTACACCAGAGTTCATATGCAATAAGAAAAAATGAGTCAAACCATCTGGTTCACTGACAACACGTCTCTCTTTCTCCCTTTCCTTTCCCTGGTGGGCTGCAGACTGAAACACTGAGTACTAGGTATTGGCACGCCGGGTGGCAAGAAGAGCAGGGCCTTGGCATGCCATTCCTGTGCGATTTAATTTTGTTTGTGGTCAGACAGAATTATTATTTGTGTTGTTGCAGTTCAGTGTGTGTATGGCAGGTGGTGCACTGAATATATTTGCCTATGGGACCCTGAGTGTTACAGTTTAGTTCAATGTCTGAAGCAGGCTCCTTACAGTACAGTAGTTGAAGATAAAATGTATGTATGTTTCTTTGTTTAATGACCTGGTACTGTCAATACTGTATCTAATGTTGGTGTTTCACATTTTATTAAAAAACAGTATGTATTTAATGGAATCTGTGTCAGACATTAACTTCATTTCTGAGTGTTTCATGAGACATGATGGCAACTCCTTGCAGCAAAAGACCAGCTTGTAGCTAAGTATATATTATATATTCCACAATTGAAGTCAGGACACATGAGAGAGAAACTCTCTCTGAGATCTCTGTGTTTATCATTGACAAGTAAAAATACTAAAAAAATTCTCCTAAGCTGAACCACATTCATTTCAGCCTTGGGGACCCCCGGCTTCCTGAGTTACAGGCCCCAGTTTGTGGTGCCAGTATTTCCTGTGCATTCAATTTCCAGGTCACGTGATGCAGGAGATTTAAACAATGCAGGGAGATACCGGCACCCAATAACGGGGCTTGTAACTCGGGAATCAGGGGTTCCCCAAGGCTAAAATTAATGCGGTTCAGTTAAGGAGACCCCTATTTCAATACTGTTATTAACATTAACATTAAAACAGCTTCATTACCTTAGCGGCTAGCCGCTAAGGCAATGAAGGGGTAAAGCCACAGCACCTGTTTTATTGAGGTAGAGGGGAGGGTGAAAGGGGGTTCTTGGCCCAGTCTGGGTGGTTAGGCATACCAGGAAGGTTGCAGGAAGAGTTAACCCTTCATTACCATATCAATGGTAACCTCTATGGTAATGAAGGGGTTAACCCCTACTGCTTCCCACCCAGTAGACCTAACCACCCACCCTGTGCCAAGTACCCCTCTCACCCACCCACTCTACTCCCAAAAAACATTTAAATACAACAACCCTATTACACACCCCCTCTACCCCAACACCCCCCTAACACATACAGTACAATAATGGACAACATTCCTATTATCCAGATATAGACTATAGTGCATTTGCCCATTAAAAAAAAACAATACCCAGCAAGCATAAAGTAAATTAAAGTTGGACTTACCTCTGCCAGGATGATGTCCATCCTCTTCTTCCTCCACGTCCCCTGTGTCCTCCATGGGCAGCAACATTACAATAAAAAAAATTACTGGCCACTAACCCCTTAAACATCTTAGCGGTTAGTAACCACTAAAGTAATTAAAGGGTTAACCCCCTTCCCCACTACCCACCCGGGAGGCCTAACCACCCTCCCCAGGACAAACAACCCCAGCCCCTCTACCCATTGATTGTCACAGTGGTAAACCATGCCCCCAATATGGGCATGGATTGCCACAATGGCAATGAATTGGCTAGCTAAAAAATAAATAAAACACATGACATTTAAATAAAAACAAGCATTTGACATTAAAGCCATTGATTGTGACTGTGGTAAACCATGCCCACAATAACAACAAATACAATACATTACAATGAAATAAAACAAACATTTGGAAAAAAATGCATTGAATTTCACGGTACTTATCTACACACACAAAGGGGTATAGATAAGCTCATTGGCAGTCAATGGGCAACCAGAAAAAAAAAACACAATTAAATAAAATACAATTAATGTTTTTCTTGTCTTTTTTGTTTTCACCCCCATCCTTCTCTGACACCATCTGTAGAGCCACGAAGTAGGAAAAAATTGCTGTTTTGCCGGTTCACTGCCATGAACCTCCAACACAGCAATCTTTTCCCTTCTTTGAGTTCGGGCAGGAGCATGCCGATACTGCATGCTGATCACAGCTGCCCTATACAGTGTTTCACGGAGAGATGAATGTCACGTCAAGATCGTGAGTACAAGCCACTCTCTTTATATATACAACCCTTGTACTGTGAGATACCAGGATTTATGTGAAGGCAGTGGCGGAGAGGGTAAAGGTTGCCGGGGTATGTTCTTTTTAGTGCATCCACCGACACATCTACCTTTCCTTACCACAATATAGCCCAAGTCCTGTTAATATGTTTTCACTGGATTTTGATCAGTGGCAGAGTTATGTACTGAAGATATACCCTTACCTGCATAATTTTGGAGCATCGTTCTTGGGGATTTTTTCCCTATTTTTCTACATGTTGAGCCCCAAAGCCTGATGTGAAGAAGTCCATGATCCTCTGTGTTGCGAGAAAAGAATACACGTTTTAATAGTTTAATATGCGTATCGGAGTTTAGTGCACAGAAGTTACTGGCAAAAAATGCAAGTTTGGGCATTTTTTTGAGCTACCGCACTACTTGTTACAGCTAGAGTGTTACAGTTTGGTAAAAAGCCATTTTAGTGCGATATTGCCCTGTTATCGAAGCTTTGTGAATACCTACACATGCAATATCGCTATTAAAGGCCACTTATAGTACAGTAATGCACTTATCAATGTCCCATAGGCTCAATGAGGAATTGAATGGTGAGAAGATGGGTAACCTCCTGTGTGTATTTATTAATAAATGCTGTGGCCATTTAAATTGCAATTTGGTGTCATTGTAGTTATTTAAGGGAAGGGCGTATTGAGGCTCCACAGGTCATGATTAGTTTGTGTTAAAAACGATTTTATGTGGGGTCTGTGTTAAATAAAAAGTATGAATAGTCCCTTTAATCAATACTTTTTATTGCTGAAAATTCAATGGACAGTTTTCAAACAGCATTGAAAGTTAAGAAGGACACAAAGTTAGATCAGAATGTACTTTTCCCATTTTATATAATCCACGAGCACTGAGTGGAATGAAGCTTAAATAAAACTATCAGTGGTTTTCTTAAACAGCAACTGTAATTGTAGCTAAACCATCCATATAGGAATTTCAATAACTAACACTGGTGCTTCATTAAGTTTAAGGCTCTAGAAGGAAAAAAAAATACATATGAGTCTTTTCTACAAAAAGTGTAATCACTTCAAAGCAATTTGTAGGAGAAGTCACCTTGCTTAACTATTCTTTTTCTGTTTCTCAGAGCAGTAAAATTAAGCACATGCACTTCAAAGAAATGTCTTGGCAGTGCTGTTATGGAGACCGGACACCCTTGGTTCAGTGACCCATTTTATGTTTGAATTTTTTTTTTATCTGAAAATGTATCTGACAATTTTATTTGATATGAGGAGCAGCTGAAAAATAGACTGTAGTAAAGTAACAAGGCACATCATACAAGGTCTGATTTTATAAGGGTACACTCATAAACAATAAAAAAAAAACCCGGTACAAACTAGCATGAATCCAGTGTAACAGAAATAGGTTGTGTGCCGTCAATTATACAAAGAAACGGTGACCAGTGTGATCTTTAGGTCAAGTTGAAAGGGCTGAATGGGTTTTTATGCTCATTGTCTGTCAATGTTTCTTAGTTCTATTCTTGTTACTTGCATGTTCATCTCTGGGGATAGGTTTGGAGGGATACAGTTCTATAAAATGTAACAAATATTTGAAATACCAACTGCTGTACTTTTTTGGAGGCTAATGATATTGAAGACACATTTATATGTTCTAAATCTTTTTTTCTTGAAATCCATACCAATCTTACCATTGGAGGTCTAAAGAAAATCTCATGTTATTGTTACTCACCACAAAAGAGATTTATGAGCTCCAGTAAATTCAGTGAAATGAGTGTTTTACATAATTGATGTGCTGGTTTCTGATGGGAGAAATGATATGTATGGTAAAAGACAGGAACTGTTGCTTTGAAGTAAAAAATTGGCACCATTCTTTTCTGCAATTCCAGTATATGGTCCATTTCAAACTACTGTATACAACAAACAACAAAAAAAGCCCCAATGCAACATATAAATCACAACGTATATAGTTAAATACTTATCTGTTTGTCTTCTCAAAAGTATAGGTCATTTAGTTAAACTCTTTGGCCAAAGCATTATAAACTTGCAGTCATATCATGACCTGACCACTTTGCAGGTTTTAACGCTAACTGTGAACCTGCAAAGTGGTCAGGCCATGATGTGGCTGCAGACATAAACTTTGGCTAAAGAGTTTAACTAAATTAGGGATGCTGGTATCTTGGTGCTGTTTAAATGTCCTGTCACGTGGGCCGTGATGTGGGAGATTTAAACTTGAAGAAGATACCGGCACCGCAGATGGGGTCTGAACCCTGGGAATCAGAGGATCCCTGGAACTGAAATGAATGGGGTTTAGCGCTGGAGACCCTGTGTAAATAATAATAATTTATGGTGCAGGAATTGCTTTTAGAGCTGTGCAGGGAGACACAGAGAGTGACTGCTTCTCCCTGCTTACTCAGCACAGCTGTTACAAACTGGTGGCGCCCTGGTAGTATTAATAAGGTGGGAGTCTCATTCAGAAGCAGGGACACCCGCTGTCTTAACCCTTAAGGGAACTTACTGCCCTCAAAGCCCTGAGAACTGTATCTTTAATTGGGCCACGAAGCCGCAACACTCCAGCCTCATTTGCAACTCCAACTCGCGGTCATGGAGAGTGTAAGCCTATCTGTGATGATAGCAAAACAGCTCTCTTTGGTGAAGATCCTCAAGAAACAATGTCCATAGTGTGATATGGAAAATAAATCAACTAGAAAAATACATGTATAGTAATTGAGTGCAAATACTATTCTACCTAAATATATTCTGATAATAATGGAAACAGTCACACTTGGAATAAGGTGGGCAGTTCAAGGGCAATTGAGGGGTTAACCAGATACTATCACATGTAAGAGGTTCAGGAATGCATAATACTCATTACATACTGTATGGGAAAGAGAATGCACATAGAGTGACTCAGGTGATTTACAATTTTATAACACATAAAACGGACAGAGGAATTCACACTGACAGATTCCCCAGTCTTTTAGGCATCGAGGCTGTGGATCTGGCAGTCGTCAGGGAAAAACCACTCATGATAAAGCCGATAGGTTGGGCACATCTGAATCACCTAGATGTGATGCTGACTCCATAGCGGGTGTGCGCCAAGGTTTCTTATTATAAGCCTCAGCAGGCTGTTCCGAATTAAGGACAGCGCAGCGTTTTTTTTCCTTGGAGGGATACGGGAATTCTCTGCCCAATTCTAGCTAGTAAGTGAGTGCCACCATTTAGGATGAATTCCTTTTTATTTTAAGTTGATTCAAAGTTATTTTTAGAATCTGTTTGGGGTTACACTTAGAGAGCAGTTATGGTTTAGGGAATCTCTTTCATTTATTTTTTTCAATATGTACAGTAATATAATAATGTTGTCAAGAGAAGACAAACAAATAAATCCTATTAGGGGTGCATTCAGCTCAAATAAACATTAATTGTAATTACTTGCTAACTGATATCCTAGTAGATCAGCCTTAACTTTTAATTAATATACTTTAGAACATAGTTATTCATAATAAATAATGTAAATATTTACAGGTGAAAATATAAAAGTTGAAAAATAGTAACATGCCTCTAGGCTAGTAGTGACAGTTTAATGGACAAGGTTAACACAGATATAACACTCAAAGGAGCCTAGGGCCTCATGCAGTAAGTGCCGATAAGGCTTTTATCGCCACTTTCCCACCAAAATTGCCTTTGTGATTCAGTAAGCGCCGATAAGTGGCCAAAATCTGCATTTTTTCTTCCCGATAAAAATTTATCGGCAGGCGGGTGGCGATAAGCCACTTATTGGCACTTTCGACACTTTTTGAAATCGCCTGTATTCTAGTAGCCCCAATCAGCTTATCGGTGCTGATCGGCACTCTAAAATTGAGATTTCTACGGCAATTTGTCCCGCCAACTAAAGTTGGCAAGTTGGAGGGGAGAAGGATCAGCAAGGTTGCCGGGACGGCACTTAGAAAAAATAGCTCATCTCTACATCAATGGAGTCAATGGAGAGGGGACTTATAACTTCATAGGAGTGTTTACGTGCTATTGCTCCAAATATAAATGTGCTTGGCATTACAGTGTCGATGTTATTCACTTCATCGTGTCACCTCTTACGTTTATTATTGGCAGAACATTGTACTTGTCTATGTTATGATGTTTTGCGTGTCACATTAGTCTTAATGTTATGATGTGCCAAGGGAAACTCCTATAGTAAACTCTTAAAGGAAGAGGTCACATCATATGAAACATGTTACTTAAGTGTGCTTCAATTTATTATATGATGTAACAGATTTGACACATCTAACAGATCCAGCATATAGTAATGTTGGTATACATTATAGAATGCTTTTAATGTGTAACGCATGATCAAACTAAAATGTAGCTGTTATTTTTTATGTTTACATGTTGTTTGTGACCTCCCTCTTTTTATGACGTCTGCAATTGGACACTCAATAACATTGCATGTTTACATTGTACATCATGCATTAGAATCAGTTCATGCAAAGTTATACACAGATCTATAATAGTACCTCATCTTTAGACGATTGAAACATAATCAATAGCAAGTATCCTATGGCAAAATTATGCATATGCACATTATAATTAGTTTATGTGAACATGTGACAATAACATGCTAAATTATACATGTTGCAACGTAGTTTTTCAACGTCAATGTCATGGTTGTATCCAAATGAGATGACTGAGTGTTGCGTTCATAAGTGGTACATGCATTACACATTCCATAAATACTTGCGAATAAATTGTAGTACAAAGCTTAACGTTACATCTTAGTTTGGAGTTGGATATGTTTATTTAACACCTTGCACTTCATCAAGTCACGTGACATCATCACATAGGTATTTAAAGGAGGGCAATTACCTGCGCATTGACAGCTACAGACCTGAAGATGATACGATTGTTCATGAGACGGAGGAGGATTCTATTGGAGGAGAGGATAGCTGAGGGACAGGATGTCACAGGGCAAGGAAGGGACAGGGACGCGGAGTGGAGAGGGAGAGGGCAAGGAGATGAGAGGAGAAGAGACAGGAGAGAAGCTGTGCCTCGTCCACGTTTGTACAGGGAGAGAACCATGTTAGATGGAATGAGTGAGGAGGAGATCATAAGTCGGTATCGTTTGAGTTCAGCAGCAATCCTTTCACTTTATGAAGAGATACGGGTAGATTTAGAATTTAAAACAGGAAGAGGTCGTGCAGTCCCTGGCCTTGTTAAAATGCTGTGCTCATTACATTATCTTGCTTCCGCGTCATTCCAGACAACTTTGGGCATACTGGGCGGGGTCTCGCAATCTACATTCTCGCGGGCCTTTACCCAGTTTCTATGTGCACTGAATAGACGCGCTAGGAATTATATTCATTTTCCTACAGAGCACACAGAGTGGCTGGAAGTGAGGAATGGCTTTTATACCATAGCCGGGAAACCCATGTTGCCTTGATTCCGCCTAGTCAGAGTGAGCATGCTTACTGCAATCGTTAGCACTACCATTTCCTGAATGTACAGGTGGTATGCGATGCCACAATGAAGATTATGCATGTGGTAGCCAGATTCCCTGGTTCCAGTCACGATTCCTCTATCCTGAGCAACTCATCAGTTTTCCATGCTTTTGAACAAGGCTATTTTGGACCTGGTTGGCTGGTGGGTGAGTATATATTATGAAGTGTTAAGAAAACAGTAATGTGTATGTTGTAAATGTCGTAGTTAATGTTTACACATTCTATAATGTTATTGAATGTTTGTGCATGATTCATTATAGGTGAATCAGGATACGGAATTAGGCCTTGGCTTTTGACACCGTTGGCTAACCCTCAATCTGAAGCAGAAGAACGTTATTATGTAGCCCACATATCTACAAGATCGGTCATCGAGCGGACATTTGGACTGCTTAAAACAAGTTTCAGGTGTTTAGATCGAACTGGTGGGGCACTTCAATATAAGCCTGCTAAAGTGTCAGATATTGTAATTGCTTGCTGCATTTTGCACAATCTGGTACTCCGCCATAATTTGGAAAGCGACATACGTCAGGGCTTGGAGGAGGAGCATCCCGTACATTTAGCAGCTGACAGTGAGCAAACAGCCTGTGGTGTGGAGACACGTTGTAATGTGATTAACACATTTTTTTTCATGTAAGCAACTACCTATATGTTCATAGTACTACATAGATGTATTAATTCATTTTACTGATAAATACATGTGTCCAAATACCATTCACTTAGGAAACAGATGAATATGGTTCTCCCACCTTTCTGTTCTCTGCTATGTGGACAATTGCGTGTGGCACCGGTATGTCATTCATCAACAGGTTGTATTCTACTTCTTACCACTAAAAAGTTTTGTGTGTACATGAGGGAATAATGTGTACAAAATCTATATTTTCTGTACATTCTTTTTTTAGTTATGCATAAACAATAAACCTACTATGTTGATAGCCAATAGCTAGTGCAATATGGTTACATAAAAATGTTCAGTTGAAGTGTGACATGTGTGTCACAATGATGTGTAGCCTATTGTGTATTTGAGATCACATTTGACGTTTTATATATTTGGTTTAATATCACATACAAAGTGTCACTTACTGCACCGACACACTTTATTCGAGCAAATACCCAGTATGTACCTGGCAGATACCTGGAATGCGCCTCTCCTCACCTCTGACAAGCCCCGTTGTGTTTGCCTTCCCAGCCTGGGTTCATGCCTGGCTGATGGGCGGCTGATCTGTTAAATGATAATGATTAGGATTTAATAGGCTGCAATGCTTCGCGTGTCTACCAGATGGCATAAATTCATGAATTGTAATGCAGTATATATATATATATATATATATATATATATATATATATATATATATATATATATATATATATATATATATATATATATATACTGTGCAGTATTGCAGCCAGCAGGAATAAAATGCTTCAATCCCTGCCTGGAAAATAACCCAATGCACTCGGGCAGAAAACAGTCACAAACCTCAATACACCCGGGTATACCCGAATTCGTGGGACTAGCCGAGCTCGAATAAAGTGTGTCGCCAGTGTATGTGTGTTGCTTACCTTAATTAACATGTCATTACAATGATTTATATTCATTGATGTTTTCTTTTTCAAGGTATATTACTCCAAGGACTGCTCATGGTATTTATTTGAATTCACATCTGTAATAAGATGTGCAAACCTCGATACAGGTATAGTTAGAGGATGTTTAAAGAGAACGTAATGAACAAGTTGTCACAATTGAAATATGTCTTTTGTGTATTGTGTCCGTGTGTTTATCTAAACTTTTTGGTTATTGTACAGTGTGTTGAAAAATCATTACCTACATTACATAACATGTCATTATTATAACGTAACAACATCCATTCATGCACATGAGCGATGTTAACACTTAAGGCATGTTTGTATGAAATGACCCAAATGTGGTAAACATCATTAACATTGCAATGTATGTAATTATTTATTCTCTCACTTCATCTTCATGTTCATTAATACATTGTCACATGTGTATGTATAAGTGAAAGATGTGTGTTGATTTGACGTACATGTTACATTTGGCAAAATGTTAACACCATTCCAAAGTATTGTCCTTTGTATTCACATTTTTGGCTGAATTATTCAACACAATGAGAATGTTCCTAAGAAATAATTTATTTCATTAACGTTACTTATTAATAATGATCATGATCCTTTATATCAACTGTCAACATATTAACATAAATGAAGTATACATTTTGATACGCACACATTTCATCCACATAGTGTGTGTTTGTGTGTGTGTTTCTTTTTTTGTGTGATGCATGTATTTCTACCTGAAAGAATATTAACCTACATAATAATGTATTTTTTCTCATCAGCGTCACTTAGCTATGTATGTGTTTAACGTTTAATAATAACACTAAACTATAGTTAATCGTGTGAATGAAATGTACACACAAATGTTTATGGTTTAATGATCTGTACATAACATTCATTAGCTCATGCATGTTAGGTTAACACTACAACCTAGGTGATAATATAACATTGACACGACAAAAAAGTTTCTATCACCTCCCTATTGTTATTATGTACGTTCAGATATACTGTCTATGAGTTGTTATGTAGCATTTACATTCTTTGACAAGTCACACGTGAGATTATAATATATAGTAGATTAATGTGTTTTCTGAGTGATAATGTTGGTTGCAAATATCACATGACAATACATATAATGTTAGTAGAAATGAAAAAATTATCAATATAAGTTCTAACTTTAGTGCTTAGCAACATCATTATGATAATTAAGTGCATAGTAAATATTTGCACAATAGGATAAGATTATTTAGTGATTCGTAATCTGCGCACCAATCATTGCAAGCATTGTTACATATTTATTATAATTGTTGTTCGCTAGGCGACACAATCATCTAATATAACGATTGGGCCATCTGAAATCATACATTGGTCCCATGTATTCATCTTCGACATCTGTGAAATACAGCAAACACATGATGTTCAAAGATTGCACATTTATCTATGTTTCAGCATGACAACGCTTAACACATCTCTATATGATTGTGGATCTTCACGCAGAAGTTACGTATATGTTTAAACTGCAAGGATCAAACTAAAGATACATTACAATGTAATGTTTCAAATGCCGGTGTTCGCATTACTACTGATATGTTTGTTTTGGTGCCTGCATACATAATAATGTGCGTGCACAACGTCTGTTGCGCGTGCACGTCACGAATGTGTGGACTAAGTCTTAGCGCATGCGCAAAACGATGTGTACGCTGTGCGTTCAATACATGTCCCTCCATGGTGCTGCTAGCAGTATGCATATCATGGCTTAAAGGTATGATATGGAAGCGAAACAAATTCACTTCTACACACGTACATATCTAAACTTTCTAAACTGACTTGTGCCCATGGCCAAAGCGGACGATCAGCCAATGAGCGAAAAAAAGACGTGTGACGTCATGTTAAGGCACCATGAAATGCATGCAAACACCCATCCCACTGAATGAACATTGGGCTCCAGCGCTGTGCACGCACCGCCCCACTGGCGTGCGCGCATGACACACTGCACTGACTGTAACAATAAGCTACGGGCACAGCCAATACTGTTTCACGTGCACACGTTGGTTTGGGGGGGAGCTTGCATTGGTAACCTTTTTAAGGACGCCTTTCAACATGACCACGTTCCCACGTCACATGTGGGCGACACATTGTTTTTATATGTTGAATGCTAAACAATGAGGTGTTTGTGTGTGTTACAGTTAGTGTAACATTTAGAAAAGATCGTTTAAAATCGATAATAATGAATGATTTAGGACTCCGTCAGCAATGTGTACTAATGATTCGTCATGTAGTCTATTGTTATAGGAAATAATCTATTTGTGAACGCTCCATGTAAGGCTGTCTGCAATGTTACGCTGTATCCACTCATTTGGCTAACAAATTGTGTATATTATGCAGATTATGTTATAATATTTGTGACATATATAATTTGAGTAAAGGCATAACGAAATTTGTATTTACCATTATTGTAGAAGTCAAAACTGATTTGCATGCAACAAATCGCTCCAGGAAGGCACAATAGTATCATCCATGGTTGAGGCAACCGTTGAATCCTGATTCAGACACATCTCTGTGAGGCCGTCATATGGATCTGCAGTGGGTTCTTGAAACAAGACGTCCGGAGGTACGTACAGTTGTTGGTTGTTTTCACCGCCACATTGATATTGGCCATATAAGTTTGGAGATATATCATAGTAGTTATGTCCATCTTGCATCTCGTCTTGATGAATGGACGGTGCAGGTATATCAGCAGACGCGACAGTCTGTGAGGCTTCAATGTAACTGGTATTAGGCAAAAATATGCTATTTAGCAGAAGATCTGTTCCATGTTCCATGGTAAGTTTAAATGTTGAAGCAACATGCCAGCAGCCGTATGGTTGACCTTGACGATGAGGGACACGCTCAAAACATTAATTTGCAGATAAAGTGAAACGTACAGAAGTTTTATAATTTCTTTGATTGGCTGTTTCTTTGTAGTATGGATATTTGTTTTTGATCAAGGGATAGATGTCACCCACGGTAGCCTTTTTCTCTGGCGTTGACTCGATGGCTTCATAAATCATAAATTTGTATGATTTAAGTTGATTGCTGTGCAATGTGGAAGCTACTGCCATTTCTTCTCTCTTCCAGTGTACAGTGTCTAAGTTGAACGCATAAGGATGTCTGATGAATGTGTGAATAGTTACATGTTATCTTTGCGGTTTTTTCCAAGGTTAGAATACAACCGAACATTTATACGCCTCGTTTTTCTCCCACAAGAAATTTGTTACAATAATTGGATGAAATTCTTTGTCTAAGATACTCTCTTTTCACAGGAATCGAAACTTTACTTTCTGCTTAGGCAATCAAAATGTGAAAAACAAGTTTACTCTTTTAATTACAATAACAATGTGTGTGAAATCATCAACAGTGATTATATATTTTGAACAAAGAATAAGTTTCAGCGGAAATATAGATAACAACTGTAACATACGACACGCATAGTACAGTAACATTTGTCACCTGCTGGAAATTGAGATGAATAAATTCCGATATCTCTGTCCCCTGGCAAACCCTCCACGACGACAGGAAGAAATTTTTCACGCCTCTGCTCCTCCAATGGAGTTAACATTAGAGCTTGTGCTGGCGGCCCACTTCCAGTGGCAGAAGCATGCATTCGTTGTGCTTGGATTTTTTTTTTTAAATTCGCCTTGATATCATCAAATCTCTTTAGACAATTTGTGCCGTCCTTGACATGATTCCCACATGCAGACACAGACAATGTTATTTTCTCCCACATTTCTTTTCTGGAGGCTGAACTTGTCCGTCCTTGAAAGACATAAAAAATATATGACCTTACTAATTAATAGAAAGACGAACATTTTACAAAACTGCTACCTGTTCAAAGAGATACATAACATGCTGGTTTAGGTTGAATATGTGTACCACATGAGCATTTATGTGGAAACATACAAATCTAAGGAAGCTTGCATGAGTATTCTATGAACATTGGCAAACTTTTTTGACTGATTGTTATGGTCGTTAAAAAGCATGAATGATTATGTGTGTAACAATTAACTTTAATTGATAGATATTAGAGATTAATAGTTTGATATTAACACATGTCACATGAGATAGGAGAAAATGTATTTGAACAATCAATTCAAAGATTGACTTACCTACTAAATGCCCATACAGAGAGTCATAGTGCTCCAAAATCCCTGTGACAAGAACTCTGTTTTCCTCATCATTGAAACGAGGATTACGTGGCCGCTCCACACATTTCCTCCGACAACATCCAGCCACAGAGCTTGGCTGCTGCTGACTGGACTCTCCTTCTTCCAATGGAAGAGACTCCAAAAGCGGCCCACCACCAACCACCCCACCACCAGACACCCCAGCACCACCAGCAACAGACACCCCAGCAGCACCAGCAACAGACACCCCAGCAGCACCAGCAACAGACACCCCAGCAGCACCAGAAACAGACACCACAGCAGCACCAGCAACAGAGCCACCACCAGCACTCGCACTCACAGCAACACCACTCTAGCAACAGCACTCCCCTGAATCCTACGTTCACTCAGACGTGTACTCACACGACTACCAGTACCACTCACACCAGAATCACTCCTCCCACGCCTCTCGGCCATACCTAAAGCACTCACAAAGAACAGAAAAGAAATTTAAACACAATCGCACTCAACACTTACAAACTGAAGACAACTCAAAGATGTTAACAAAACAACACAGGACAAACCTATCACAATACACAGCAACTCTCTCTATCAATATGAAATATGCAAATCGCCCAGCTCTGTGTGTCTCTCTCTCTCTCCCAACAACACAGAGAATAAATAAAAATACACGCTGCCTATAAATGGGCCGCTCAATCAAAAACATGCTTGCTTCGGCAGATTCAGAAAGAAGTTTAATTGGCGAACCTAACACGACCTCGCCATGCACGCCGATACACCTGTGTCTGATCGGAAAATCATCGCCATAGTGGGAACCAATGTTTTCGGCTTGATTCGGAAGTGATTCGGCACTTATTGCATACGCCGAGGGAAAATCGGCAAAATCATGCCGATAAGGAACACTTGGCGAGAGCACTTTTTTGGCGCTCACTGCATGAGGCCCCATGTCACTAAACTTTGATAAATGCCTTACCACTGGTTAAGTGCCCTTTTCAAGCGATATTGCATGAGTAACTATTCACACCGCGGCTAATACTATACACGATACATAAAGCTTGGCCCCCTGCAGACGCACTTACCTGAATGTCCTCCTACTGTCTTTGTACGTTCTCCCCACCAATTAGATTGTAAGCTCCTCGGTGCAGGGCCTCCTCTTCCGAAATGTTACTTTTATGACTGAAGCACTTATTCCCATGATCTGTTATTTATATTATTTGTTATTTATATGATTGTCACGTGTATTACTACTGTGAAGCGCTATGTACATTAATGGCGCTATATAAATAAAGACATACATACATACAAAGCTTAGATAACAGGCAATATCGCATAAAAACAGCTTTTTAACAATCTTTAACACTCTGGCCAATTCAAGCCATGCAAAAGCTGAAAAAATGCCTAATCTCGCATTTTTTGCAAGTGACTGCAATTTACAAAGGTCCGAGATGCAGATCGCTCAATAATAACTTGCATTCTCTTCTCGGCAGCAAAAGGGTGACGAGATAGGAATCACGATATTGTATTTTTACTGCATAGAATTTATGCCGGGGATCTCCAGTGTTGACCAGTATTCATCTCAGCTCCGGAGACCCCCTCAATCTTAGGTAATAAAAAGGACATTACAGCCAGCTTAATTACCTTAGTGGCTAACCGCTAAAGGTAATGAAGGGATTAAATAGCACACTTGCTTTGTTTTTGGTAGAAGGAGTAGGTGAAGCTGTAGTGGCAAAAGTGGGTAACAGTGGCGCTCCCTCAAAATAGCTGGACGTGTTACAGGCCCCTAAAAAGGGGTAGGCTCAAATAAAGATAGTGAATAAATAAATGAATGATAGATGATACTGGCCCTGATGGTGCTGCTGCTCAATCGAAAGGATCGTCCCCTGATCCTTGGTGATAGTGTAGGTGAAGTTTAGATGAGCGCATACAAAAAGAGAAAAGAAGAGAACATACAGTGTATTAAGAGTGTATACAAAATGTCAGCTTGCGATACAGTGGGAGATGAGGCATAATAAAACACTATATGTACTCACACGTGGAGGTGTGAGCAAAATCCCACAGCGTTGTCTTTAAACGATATTTTCTTCTGCTGGAGTGTACTCGATATGGTAAACCCATGAATAGAAGAAAGGCACAAAATGGCCCAAATTCAGCAAAATTATGTGGGTATTACCAGGGGTGAAGAAATAAATATAATTTAACATAATGTACTCACACGGGCGTGAGTAAAAATCACTCAGTATAGTCTTTTGTGCAGATTCTGATGTTTCTTGTTGTCATATAATGGCTCTAAGCAACTGATGTATGCTCATAGTGAGCCATTAGGAAGGAAGAGAGCACAAAGGTCCACAATGAGTGATGTGATGCTTACAGAGTGGGGGAGGGATAGGGTGGGAGGGAGAGGAGGGGGAGGTGGAAGGGAGAGGGAGTGGGGGGGGGGAGGAGAGGGAGTGTGAATAAACACATTCGTGGTGACAATGAAAACAGTGAAATACTAAACTACACTCACACGGGCAAGTGTGGGTGAAGACCACAGAGGCAGTTCTTGCAACAAGCTTTCCTCCGTTTGTTATGTATCCGCGTCTTCAGTCCAATGAATAGAAAATAATAAAGATGGTCTCCGTAGCTGAATGCACAGTCCATATCACAGTAAGTCCCTTTCTCCACGTCCGGATGGCAGGGCTGGATCCCGGATGATGAAACAAACTACGGAGGCTGTAGAGGATCACAAAGGCTCCACGTTTTGCCCAGAACAAAAGCATTTCAGAAGCTCACTTCCTTCATCAGGTTCGGGTAATAGCGTGGAGTGTAGGGTAGGGGAGCTTAAATGTGGTCAGATCCAGTGATGCTACAGCTGATGTGGATAAATTATGATTGTAGCAGGGATCCATCAGAAGCTATGTGCTGGTTAGGCTCTGTATGAGCTGATGTTCTGCGTAATGGGCATGTGCATGCTTAATACACTACTAGCATGCTGATTCCACAGGTGGTTATAATAGAAAACAAGGTGATAACGCTTGTGGTACACATTTCCTAAAATTGACAGCACAATAAATGGCATAAGTCTATCAGATGCAAGGAGCATATTGAGTGTTAGTTTCGAAGGCATGATTAGATTCTGGTGCAAATAAACATTCTATAAGCTGTAGTTGCACCAGGGTGGGTGTTAACATTTCCCAGGGGGTTTGCAGTAGGAGTTAACCCCTTCATTACCTTAGCGGTTACAACCACAATGACAATGAATGGGCAACCTATAAAAAACATAACAACAAATACAATACAAAACTGTACATTACATTTAAATAAAACAAACATTTGCCAATAAACCCATTGATTGTCATTGACAAACAATGGGTTTATTGGCAAATGTTTTTTTTATTTAAATGTAATGTATTGTATTTTTTGTTATTTTTTTTGAGGTTGCCCATTCATTGTCATTGTGGCAATCCATACCCATATTGTGGACATGGTTTAATAAAGAGACAATCAATGGTTTTATTGGCAAATGTTTTTTTTTAATATAAATATAATGTATTTTATTTAGTGCTTGTGTTTTTGTAGCATGCCTATTCATTGCCATTGTGGCAATCCATGCCCGTATTGTGGGCATGGTTTACCACTGTGACAATCAATTGGTTGGGAGTGTGAGGGGTGAATCTGTTTTTACTTCATTTTAGTAACATAGTGTTGAAGCACGGGGTCTCTGGAGCTTAACCACATATTTCAGCCCCAGGGACCATATGCTTCCTGAGTTACAGGCCCCGGTATGGGGTACCGGTATCACCTGCAAAGTTTACATGTCCTGGTCCCATGATATAGGATATTTAAACAATGCAGTGAGATACCAGCACCTTATCATAAACCCCTTACCCTAAAACATCTATCCTTTACCCGCTACCCTAACTGCTAAAACCGCTTAAAGCAACTAATTGGCAAAATGGCCAGTGGCTGAGTGTCCAGTGGTAGAGCTGCTGCGGCGAATGGTCCCTCACCTGTCAAATGCACGCAGAGACTTACTGTAGTTGCAAAGAGACAGCCATGACTAAATGACCAAATGTCCAATTTCGCTGACCTGCTTCCCCACAGGTGGTAGTACTTTTGTTAATTGACAGCAACTCTGCCATACTGGTGGTGGGGCACTGATAATGGTTATTAACACAGCCCGGCAGACAACTATTGTTGTATATTCTTTTTAAGGGGCTGTCATAGTAGTATTAGTGTTGTAATAATCTAAGTACAGTAATTGCTAGCCAACTGCTCCAGAACCTCTTGAGTACTCGCTGCAGGGGCTGTATATTTGGAAGGAATCATATATTGATTCCCCTGGATAAACGTGAACCTTTCCATGCTACCATGTGAGAGTTTTATCTGGCGGTCGGTTAGGAATGCACTAGCTGCAATAAACACTCTCTCAACAAAATACTTGCATGAGGACAACTCAGCCAGTTCACTACAACCTTTTCAAGAGCACAATGTTTCTGTTTTAGATGCCCAGTTTTGAAGAGGATCAGATTCAGGAGGCAGGAATGAACTATCACCCATACTGTACATGCACCACCATGTTCATTGGACTAGTGCAATTAGAGGTGTCTGTTGATTATGCGCTTGTGTGAACCATGCCAAGGGATGGGCCATGGCGTCTAATTCTGTTACTGCCATATATCACCCACACTAACCATAGCCACTTGACTTGAGCCCTGACTTTGAGAGCAAGAAAGTGGTAATGTTGACTGTTTCTGTGTGAAATGTTTATCCACTGAGGCTGCACTCTGAGGGCCTTCATTTGCCCCCCCCCCCCTCTTCTTTTCCTTCCTTCCAAACAATACCTGGGCACAATCCATTAGATTTTCCTTGCAATTAGCCACAGTCTCTTCCCCATGGGGTAAAAAGTATTTAATTATTTGTTTGAATCAATAGTGTAGCCTGAGGATAATCTCTCCATTTCCTAGTGATCATTCATCACCAGGCATTCAAGCAATTTATCAACCATTCTGGGCTGTGTACGATCGAATATTTTCTGGCAATGGACAAAATGCGCTGCCCATTCCGACACTGAGCTAGGAGATGAGTGACTATTAAATTGAGTAGGGCAGCCAATGGGTGTTATCTGTTTGCTGCCATTCACTGATGTTTCCTAATGTTTCAGCTGTTCTATTGAATTCTGAAACTCACCAGCCCTCTCATCCCCTGCACCCAATGTATCAACCTACCCTGCCTATAGATTGCAAGCTCCTTGAGGCAGAGCCTCTTCTAACACATAACAGGCCTATCCTATCTCTTCTAACATATTCCAGGCCTATCTTCTAACACAATTTTAATTTTGTCTGTAAATGTTACATATGCCCATAATCTGATCGCTAACTGTCCATTAAATGTCTGTGAGTTTAATATGTAATCACTGTTTATTTAATGTAACCATGTATTGTTACCATAACTCTGTGCCCAGGTCATACTAAAAAACGAGAGACAACTCTCAATGTATTACTTTCTGGTAAAACTTTTAATGAATTAATAAATAAGTGCTGCAACCAATTTGACATTATCCTTTGCCACAAACCCAACCTCCAGTGCCCTGGGAGTTAGCTACCGCTCTATCAAATTCTATAATTTTGCTAATAAATTAGCAGCTGTTTGTGCCTTTTCTTCAAAACTCTGTAACAAGACATTTCCCCCACCTTTTGTGATTTGACAATACAGTACCTAATGAGCTAAAACTGTCAGGAAATAAATGCCTCAATGACCACTACTCCAATTGTCAGTAGTTAGGTCTACCCTACTTCCCGTCAACTGTTCATGGACCTCAACCACTGATGCATAACTTTACTGTACAGTCTGTGAAGTGCCTTGTTAGAGAATAAGGATCTGCTTGTGATGGCCAACATGGCTTGGCATTTTGCATAAGCAGTTTGAAACCGTCAGATTCAACTAGTTTGAACAATATCAAGTCTACAGCAATAATTTTAGATAAATTGTCATTCAGCAGTAGAGCTCTGTCATGGGTGCGGTGGAATTTAACTTTTTCAAATGCTTCCCGAACTGTGGGGTGCTGCATGTCAGACTGCTTGTACTAATATAAAGAGCAGTAATCCTAAAATCTTGTCTGCTTTGCAACTGCTGCTAAGCAGGAAAAATCTAGCACCCACATCATCATCGTCGTCGTCGTTGTCATCATTTTTGATTATCATCCATGACACAATTAAATCATCATTAAATGCATATACACTATCGCAATGAGAAAATAATGATTCTGCTGGTGGTAGGTGCGTTTTTGCATTATTGATGGTCAGCTATTGTCCCCATCTTCTCCATCTGTGAAAATACACAGTGTTACCTGATTTCTGCAAGTCCCTTTTGTCTTACCCTGGCTATCTACTGTAAGGTAGCCTCCCACTTTGTCTGGTGGTGGCGGGTCATGTGACCTCTTAAAGTAGAGGTGCCAAGATAGGCACCCGGCCTTCTCCTTTTCACAACTGTTCTACATAAGTGACATGTACAATAGCTGTAGTCTGATAATTCCCAAGTTGAAAAAAACACCACATAATAGAAAATACAGCCAACCCGAGACTTAACTGGTGGTTCTAGATGTTGTGAATGTAATTGTGGTCGTTGATGTTGTGGTTCTGGTGATGGGGGTATTGGCACTACTGGGTCAACAACATTATCACAAGTACCAGGACTAGTCAATGGTACTTGTGATGATGATGACGAAATCTATGTAAAAGGGGTGTTGATGCTGATAAAGAAAAATGTAACATCAACGTATGTGATGTTAATGATGTTTGGTTATGTTATTATATAATGAAAATACAGTTGTTATTAGGAACCAAAACCGGGAGATGAAAGATACTGTTGCAGTAGCTTCCAGGAAGCAATTTACTGTGATCACGGAAGACTAAAAGAACCTGGAAAGACAACTCTGTGTTCAAGATGCATAGATAGCTCCTGCAGTGGTTGTGGGGGGGTACGTTTTAAAGTTATGGCAGGGGGATTTTCCTACCTGACGGAGTCAATTACTAAGCTTCTGATTTCGGGAGTAACTGAAAACTATTTAAGTTTTGCAGAGATATGGATTTGATCCGGGTTAACAACTATAAGGTTCCTCTTGTCCCACCCAAAGATTAAGCATGCGCGGAGATATGGGGTTCCTTATGGAAACAAGATATAAATGCTCTTAAGGAAATTGATGAAAATAAATTTAGCACTGATAACTAGAAAAATATGTTTCAGCTCTTCTTTAAGCTGGATTTAATATACTGTATAAACAATACATTATATTATCTAAATGTCTTTAAAGCTGGTATAGTACAAGTAAGACAGACCGTAATTGACAGGAATGTACAATAATATGGTTTCAAAATCAGAAACTCAGAGATCAAATGCAAATGTGCTCCTCTTTAATTCCCAGAGCAGTACAGTCCATGGCCCGGTGCAACGATAAAAACAAGTTATAAGGAAGACCTACAGTACCAAAAAAAAAAAAATAACCATGGAAACCTTTTAACTGTTACTATTGTAGCAAGCCTGGTCATATGAAAGAGATTGCAGAAAAAGGATGTAGGATGAGAAAAAAGATAGTTTCTGACAAATTATCAAGACGTGGGTAAAAATTGCCACACTGCATCCTCCAAAACTGTGTGTAAAGAATTTAATTAATGAGGATTGGCATTAATAAGTTTTAATGCTGAATTTGAGAGTGATTATATTGAATCGCAGCTCTCTGCCCTTATGCTCACAAAACCAACACTCCCTCTCTAAACTGTTTTCACCCATGTGTCGTTTACAAACACATAATTGCAATCTACTGTAACTTTTTATTCTTTATTGTTTTATATTCACAATAATATTCAGAAAGAATTTGGCTAAAACTCAAAGAAAATAGTTTTAAAGAAATTAATAAATGTAATTTTTGTTAATGCATTGTAAAAGTATTCTGTCCCCCCCCCCCCTCATTGTAGAGAGTTAATTAATAGTTGTACAATTGTATATACAGAAACATAATATTTTGTTTTTGTTACAGAAATAACAAAATATTTATTTTCAATGGCGATTGGCCCTACTCCCAAGTAATTGTATATATGTCCAGATTAGTGCCAAGGTTTTTAAGACAGTGTCTTTGGCCAATATCAAAATAGAAAGTAGCAAGATTGCTTACGGAAAATTTCACTGTACATTTTTTTAAAGAACCACACATAGTTTGTTCTATGTTGACAATTTAGCTGTTTAAAGACACGATATTGAACATTGTACATGTTTTATTTTTTTAGCTCTAGGTTACTGCAAAAGAAGGCATGTTTTGTTTTTTTACCATTACTACCAAATTATGACATTTTGGATACGTTTTTATTGTTGCTTTTGTAAACATATTTCTAGGAAATGTTGTTTTTCACCCCAATAAACTTGGCCGATCCAATACATTTGTTGAGGGTGTATATAATATATACTGTAGATATTATTAGATTATTAGTGATAATTGAAATTCTGTACAGTATGGTTAGAAAAATTGGGAAAGTATTTTTTTTTCATTTTAAAGATATTGTGCTATACCGATGTTACTGTAAAAAGGTTGTAAGAAATAATACAATATTTTAAATAGATAAAGTAACCCTCAAGCGTGTATGTATAGATCATAGTAAATTACACATAGAAAGGACAGATTCATCTGAGCAAACAAACAGATACAACTCCTAAGATCTAATATTGTGTTTGATATATCTCCTAATGTGAAGGATGGATTTGGAAACCTGGCCGGAGATTGGTTTTCGAATAAAAATAGAGTGATTCACCTTTAACAACCGTGGCCAGGAAATACACAGTTCCTGGCTGGACCCTCACTGTAATGCTGCTCTACAGGACCCTGTCCGTATCATAGGGTCGTCCCTGTAGCAGCCACAAGCTGAGGGTGAGTTGGGCCTACCTGGGGCCTAAGGGGAGACTTCTGGCCTAGTGCAGAGGCTACTTGCCTCCCTGCACATATACACCCTCCCCTCTCTGTGTCTC
This sequence comes from Ascaphus truei, assembly GCF_040206685.1. Lineage (NCBI taxonomy): Eukaryota > Metazoa > Chordata > Amphibia > Anura > Ascaphidae > Ascaphus > Ascaphus truei. Next base: position 19,645,707 of record NC_134486.1, read on the forward strand.
AGCTCCAACTAATTTCCTGGGCTAGTGCGCAATAATGTATCTTTCCCTTCAGGGGAAGCTGTAAGCCCTATTGGCTGCTGTGGCATCACATGTGCTCTAGCCCCTGGAGCTGTTGGGATTTGTAGTCCCCCATGGGCCTCTTTCTCATTGGAGCCACATGCGCTATGTATACTGCGCATGGGCGACATCGTAATGGCCACCACTAACTGCACATGCGCAACAGTGGGCCATCCCTGCAGTATGGAGCGCCAGGTCTGCCATTTCTCACTCTTAGTAATATCTGCCGCATCGCTTCTGCGAATGTGCGAGCCTCAGCGCATGCGCGAGCCCATCCAAGATGGCGATGCCAACCAGAGGGAGTCGTCGGCCAGTCCGTCGCCACCTGCAACTATCTCCACCATGGCGAAGGTAAGGGAGAGGGAGACCGGGAACCGGGGAGCCAGAGGGGACCTGGCTACAACTATATCAAAAGGTATCACAGGAGGTAAATCCTCGATACCAGAGGAGCAATTTCTCCTCCTACAAAAGTATGAAGATAATGGACACAAGAGGCATATGGTTTTTCACTATTTTATGCAACAAAACACATGATAGCAATACGGTAGGTAACATCTGGACTATAGAATAAGTATTGTAAGTGGTTTACTAACAATTTCAGTATTTTACTCCATTCCATTGAGTAGATGTGTATTAGTTTGCAGCCCATGAATAGGTAGATGTCACCAAGATGAACCAATTCAGATAAATGCAGATAGTTCAGGTACCCTAGCTATTGGAGTAAGATTTGGACTCTAGACCTGGCATGTGAATGTGTCTGAATGGAATATTACTAAACATCATACAGTATACCTGTACCATGTGGTCTCTATGCAAAACTGCTCAGCTATGGTTACATTTTCATGCCACGGGTCACACAAACAAAAATCAGTAACTAGTATTTTAACTGGTTTAGAAATTTAAACTTTATTAAGTACGGTAGAATAATATAGCACAGTTAGGAAGTATAAATGCTGATTTTAGATGTATATATTTGGGGAGTATAGCAATGTAGAAATGGAGAACAAAGGCAGCGCACTGCCAAAAATCAGGAGGAGGCTCACAGATAAAATAAGGTTATTTATTCAATAAGTGGATCATAGCTGACCCCTCAAGCAGCAGCAAAAACACACCTACGCATTTCGGGCCGTGTGCCCTTTATCAAGGTGTAAATTACTTACAGAACAACCGGCATATAAATACACATTGTATGATTTTGCTACATTTTTGGTTACAGTGCTGGCCAGCTCTGCAGATTTTTGACTTGTTTACATTGAGTATGCATTCCCTCATTACTATACATATACATATGTCAAAACATTTAGTTCACTTTGATTCTATGTGGGACTTATCCTTTATTTAAGAATTTAAAAAGATTGTTAAACGCCTACACATTGGTGATTTTACTTTAAATCCATGTTATTAAAGAAATACAGAATGGACTGTTTTATTGTTTTAAAACATACCAAATGTTCATGCAGACATGGCAATGTATAATAATGACACTAGATACTCCCATTAATGTGAGAGCCCTCTGGATATTCCAATCAGTGGAATAGATTTCACTCTATATATACCAGAAATATTGTGTACATAAATTAAATGGTCATGAACATGAGTTTAACCTATTAAAATGAATATGAATTACTATCTCTCTTTATGTTCTCAGCACTAATTTAGAAGCCGAAAACTTTGATGTTTTTTGAGATTTGTAGAAGCAAATACAGTGTATTAATCATAGCCACCAACTTCAGACATTGGTTTTGATGATGACTGTTTTATAGGCATGTATCAGAAGTCCATTAAAATCCATTCCTATAAACAGCAAGTTGAAGACGAGGCCTACCATTTATAACAATAACTGTTTAAAGTTCACTTTAGTTTAACATGCAAATGTTCTCTAAAGAGTCTTCTACTTTGAAGAATATAAGTCTGTACCATTTTATAATTTAGCATCATTTTCTTGTACCTTTTTGCAGAAGATGGAGAAAAAAATAATTCATTTGCAGAGCAGATCATTGGGAGATAGTAATCTCCAGTCATTTCACTGTAATGGGTCTCTGATAGCTCTGGTATGAAGAGCGGACGTGTTTTCAAAGTCAGTAAATAAGGTGAAGCACTTTGACAATGTACAATATTACTAGCTGATTGCCAACATCTTTCCCATTCATGTTGAGGCATAGAAAATGGTCACAATGTGGTAGATTGCATATAAAAATGCTTTAAAGTCAGACTTGAAAAGGCCCGTAGGTGTCTTATTTTGCACTCTTTGCTATTGTGTCTTCTGCTTGTTAACTACAAAATGGATAAAGAGACTGTTCTAGCAGAAGAAATGTTACAGAAAAATCAGCAGCAAGTGTCTGTTTCATCTAGTTATGTGTCTAGTTACAAATTAATCGTGATCGGTAATTTGCTGGTACCTTATATTAAGCAGCCAGCCTACTTTTGACAACAGTGTATATCTAACAATGCTTAACAGTACTGTAGTTATTGACATTTTAATTTCTGCAGCTAATGCAGCAGAAGCATGTACGAAAGAATGTAGTTGTTCTTTTTTTAAATCTTGGCTTGTTTGATATACATAGGACTTCATACTTATTGTAACCCCTTCACCACCAGAGCTTGCAATGATTTGCAGTATAGTTTCTTGTATTGGTGCTGTATGCAATGTACACATTATGGCAAAAATTGCTATTTGGATTACAGTAATTTGATTCTAAGAATGTAAGTGTGAAAGTGGTATGTATCCCATTATTTTCTTACTACAGTACTCTGAAGTGTCTATAATAACAGAACTAGCATCATTAAAGTATTTCATCATTACACGTATAGCTTATAGCTTATTATGATCTAGTCAAGTTAATATTGGAGGGTTTTACTGACAGAAGCAAGGACCTGCAAAAGAAAGTTAGACGATTAAATTCACAGTTGGAATCGAGTAAAGACCTGAAAGTTCTATGAAATGCAAAGAAAGGTGCAGAGAACTGAGTGGCTATCTTAAAATTCTTGAACTTGAAGAAAGGATGGATGGTAATAGCTGCAATGATGGCATTGAAACAATGATTGCCAAAATGTAGTACAGATGTAGCTTGGCTGACTGTTCCTGTGACCACACAAAACCAAGTGCAATTCCCCGGCACTAAATTGCATGTCGCGGACCCGTAATTGTGGCTGAGCTGCGGCTGCCAAATGGTGTTGTGTGACTGCCTTAGTACTTTGCAGAAACAATAGCCGGTGCTAGTGTCTCAATGATTTATATTCTATGTACAATACTGAATTCTGAGGCTATTGCTACAGTAATACACGTTTTGCACTATTCTGCATAATGTAACCCGCCCCTATTACCATACACTCTTTCAAAGCTCGGAAACATCAGATAACAGACACAGACAGTCTTTAGAAATTATGTCATATTTATTCAAGTAAATTAGATAAACACGTGTTTTAAACATGTGTTAGATAAACATCTTTGTAAGATTTATGAAAACATTTATTGCTTTGCACAATAACAGAAATAACAAAGTCGTGTTACAATCTTCTTACATCAACATGCCCTTGTGGTCTCTGTAAGTAAATCAATATTTAGTAGTCACACGACCCTGTGTGAGCTTGTTCACATCAGAAGGTTCTTTCAGGGTCTGGGATATGTTCCCTTCTCTCATTCAATCAACCGATTGGGATCTAGAGATAGTGAGTGGCTGGCGTCTCCCCCATAGTCCCAGCAAAGGAAAGAGGCAAATCCAAAAGTCAAGTAAATAAACAATTTATTGGTAACAAAGACAAGTATAAAAACACACACTCTAAAAAGCACTGATCAGCTCCAGATACTGCATCGAGTCCTCTGTTTGCGGTGTGCTCCTGCATACGCGTCCGATAGCGAGACCGTTAGCAGGGGGCTCGTCTGGAGTACGGAAGCTGAGAGTGGCCAAACTTCAAGCACACACCGGCAGGGAACTACGCGTTTCGCAAGATTGCTTCCTCGGGTTCCTCAGGTTCCTGCCGGTTACGTGCTTCTCTTGCAATATATATATACCCAAAGTCACTAATTGATGTGTGAATTTTGAAAGTCAAGGGGAAGTGCCAATGAATAATAATCTTCCAGTAGTAACGGGCACATAAACATAAAGATTTCTATGTGCATCACAGTGTGCACTGAATCCAACTGTGTAAACATAGTCGGAGCTCACATTGGAATCCTCCCAGATAACATTAGTACTACATTGACCCTACATTAAAGGACAGAGGTGTTGTTGATTATAGTAAAATATTCACAAGGCAAAATATTGCCCTTACATTCAAAACATAAATATAAACATGATGGAGCCCAATTTAAAACTTATACCGATGATCTACATCATTGCCAACTTCAAGGTACTACCAAATCAGACAACAGGTTTATATAAATAAATTAAAACTCTATATACAGATTTAGGGGCCTATGCAGAGAGCAGCGAATTTTAAAATTGGCGAGTTTAATAAAAAGTAGCTTTTTTGGAGAGTTTTATTCTCCATATGCAGAAATGTGCGAATTCTGCTATGTTTAACATGAATGCGTGTGGCGAGTTTAAATTGGCGAGATGCGCGCTGCAGAAATGTGTTAAAACAAATTCGCTCCTTTTTTTTTCTTTTGCTATGGCCGCGAGCGGCAGCTTCTTGCCAACTTTTCATGGCGAGGCAAAAAGGAGACAATCGCGCCATTTTATTGGCGCGAACAGCCGCTAGATGCCGTTCGCGCCTCTCTGCATTAGGATATTTTTAAAACTGGCGAGATGGAGGTTCTCGCCAGCCGCGAGGCGAGTTTTACAAATAGAAAAAAAAAATTGGCGCGTTTTTCGTAACTCGCCATTTTCTGCTGTTTTCTGCGCGAATTTCTCCAAAAAATGGCGAGTTTTGAAATAGCGCTGCTCTCTGCATAGGCCCCATAGAAACAGATACACACAGATATTTTGAACAGATGTCCTAAGATAGTTCAGATAATACATATACAAATGCATTGCTTGGAGTGGGGAATTACCCAGCATAGAACACACGTAACAAAGACATACGTTGTTGGCACTATATAAATAAAATGATGCATACAACATAGCTACGTTAGGCACAGGAAAACATTTCATAAAATGCCAGCTTTGCGATATGAGATCCAGATGACAAAAATATAAAATATTTTTTTCTATCATCTATTACAGCACATTTCTCCATTTTATTATACGCTAAATATGAGAATGTATCCAAATTTGCAAAATGTGTTAAATATTGTAATACCTTATGCAAGGATAGAACAAACATGGGTGTACAGTTACAAAGCAGAAGTCTTTTCTTTGCATGGCTAGTAACGGTACCCACCCAACTGAATCTTTTGAAAGTATAAGGGTTTTCAATTGAATTCATAAAACAAATAGGGATTCAGAAAAAGGGATTGATTTTTGGAGAATGTGTGATGCAAGGAAATGGATTTTCTGTCACACATGTTTTATTTAAAAAAAACATGAATGTGGATTACAACAGCATTTGCATTATTGCATCTCCAACAGTTATCATTAGGTAGTATATTATCGTTGTTGCTATTGTTTCTATTCTTGTAAAAGTTCCTTGCAATGTACTTTAATCATCAGTAATAAAGATGATGAAGGTAGAGGAACTGAAGTCAAAAGTTATTTAAATAATCAAGAAATTATATTATTAAATGTGTATTTTTCTGTAGGAGATTTGTTTTGATAAGCTAACTAAGAATGTTGCCCCTTCCTGTGATTACTGTTTTATTATAGTCAGACAGGCCAACTATCAGTATAGTCCCTTCGAAACAATAAACATTCCACTCAATTATCCACATTTTTAATGGAAACTTGGAGAATTTTTAGTCCAGCAAGCAAAGATTTTAGTGTATCTCCTGTCCATGAACCATATTCAAGAATAGATTTTTTTTTTCTTAATTTCCCTCAAATCTTGCCAGTCACCTAATTATGAATGTGCCAACCCAGTTATCATTTCTGACAATGTTCTAATATATATATATATATATATATATATATATATATATATATATATATATATATATACACTATAGAATACTAAGTGCGCAAAAAGATACAATTTACATCCAAAATATTAACAGTTGCTGCCTAATGTTTATTGGCATCACTACCATGCCTTTTCTCAAGAAGAATTGAGACTATATGAATTTTAATAGGAAAACAGGTGGCAATCAAGGGAGTAAATTCCAAACCTCTGTCAGGAAGCAGGGCTCACGCAACAACTCCTTACCTGCCTCGGAAGTTGTTGCTGCCGCCCCTCGCTCCCCACTGGCGTGTCCTTGGCGTGGGGCTCGGCGATCCCGCACGGCGCTGGCTTTTTTGGCCGCCATCTTGTTGGGCGCGCGCAGGAGGATCTTACACAGCACGCGCCTCGGCAGTAATTTATTCACCCCTCTGGGCTTCTAGCCACGCCCCCGTGTACAGCTGCAGCCCCGCTCCTATTTCACGCTTCACAGCTGAACACAGGCAAGGATCACAGCCTGCACCAATCGCAAGGCGCTCAACGGTACACCCCCACTCTGCCTCCTTCCCTGATTTGTCATTCCACATATATTACCCCTGTTCTCCCTGGGAATCATTGCTCTGCATAGCTTCTGCTAGTTGGCCTAGTGTTCTTTCGTGTACTTCAGGTTTGAACCGGCTTGGCTTTGGACTCTCCCTCTGGCTCTGGACCCCAGCTTACTCCTCACTACGCAGTCTCTCTCCGCCCCTCGATCTCAGCTCGCTCCTCTACCTCCCGGACCTCTGGCACCCTCGACCCTCGGCTATGGCAATCACCACGATCCTTCTATCTCCGGACACGGCAAGTACCTTTGGTTCCCTTACTAAAGACTCCTGGCCTGGCAACGAATCTACCACACTCCAAACACGACCCTCTGTTGGGGGTGCGTGGTATTATACTTTCCACCTCAGTCTAGGGACGGGTCTGGTCTGCGGGCAGCACTACTGTGACAACCTCAAAGGGTAGCACTGATTGTGCTAACTGCTCAATGGGCCCACTCATAATGGAAGTGGAGCCCTCTCCACTTCCTTACATATTTTCTTTACTTGGCAATGTTATCTCTACTGAAGTGATGCTGACCACCAATCCCGGAAGTCCAATGGCACTTGGGTGCTGGTGGGATACCGTCAGGGAAAAAGTTAAGTATGTTTAAAAAAACATTTCACAATATCAATTCCTTGGCAAATTATTCAGACATTCACAATAGTTATGGGATGGTAAATACAGCTAAACTTGAGATATCAGTAATCTACAAATCATTTTAATAACGGAGATCAGAAAGATGTCAACAAAATATGGGAAATAGATGGAAATAAACACTTATCCGTAATAGACTGAAATAGATCAAATCAGTAGCTCTATAACAATCTTTCATTTGTAAGCATAAGTTATTAATTAATGGAATCTCTCTACTTGACTTTTGTTCTTTTTTTAATTATAAAATACATTTTTTTTAATGATGCATCGCTTTTATCGAATAGAGATTTGCACATTTTTTGCTAAAGTTTGCAAACCAGACAAAATGTGCCCTCTCTCTCTTCTTGAAAAATGTTGCAGTTTTTTTTGCTAAATACTGAGTCAATTTGCAGGTTACATGGCCCTAAATTTAGGTCCAATAAGCTTTTTTTGTAATGTAATTTTTGCTCAATTCTGGAACAAATTGTCAGAAATTGGTTACAATTTTATCAATGGGACTTTTGGTGAATGTTTGCGAAAATACTACATTTCGAAGAAATTTAATTTTTTTTTATATATTCATGCTTATGGAATATTTGCACATTAGAAAACGTGCTTGAAAGTATTGCACATTTCTTATTCAGGCAGCTCAGCAATAACTCCTTCCCTTTTAACCTTTGGCATCTTTGATCCTCTCCATTTCTCTTCCCTTTTGCCTTAGACTGCTTTCATCTATACTTCTTCCTCGCTTGCATTCTTTTCTGGGTTATCTTCCCTCTCTTTCCTCCTCTTCTTCATTTCCCCCCTCTCTTTCTTCTGCTTCACCATGACCTGATTTCCCCCCTTTCGTTTCCTCCCTTCCTTCCTTTTCCTTTCTCCTCACTTCCTAAGAGTTACCACCATTCTCATTCTGCCTTTAGAAAATCTTCTTCCTTTAGGAACCCAAACATTTATTTCCAAACGGAGAGACTCAGAGTTAAACCCAGAAAAGATGTAATTCTACAGCTGAGTGATGGTACAGTATGTATTCAGAGAGGCCTGAACAGAAGAGAATGTAACAGCACTATACAGTATAATATACACATCAGAGTATTACTGTATTGTCGCCCCTTTTTTCAGTAATTTTCTAATATGACTTTGCTTTTAAACAAACCCTCTCATTTTACATAGTCATTTTTATAGTGGACACAATGGGGTGATACGTAGTATACAGCACTAGTTGAACGTATGCATCAATGTGTGGTGCCAATGATTAGGGTGTGAATATATGAATATGTATACTGTAAACCACAATTGCGAGGTGATGAGACAAACAATTGTTTGTCTAATCAGATTCAAAGTCCGTCAGCTGCCTAAAAAGTCTGTCTGGTTTTCTTGGGAAACCAGAGTATGGAAACTTGGAAAAAAGGGACTTTTATGGCACTTGGACAGTTAATAGGTAGCAAAATTTCTTATGAAATCAAACCTGTCCAGTTGGGTATCCTTGAAGATCAGCTCTGCTGTTGGAAAATCCTTGATGGTTTTTGTAGTGTAGTGTAGTCAGATGTAGGAAAACGGAGAGTTGAAACAGGGAAGTAGAGCACAGACAAAAAAATGAAAGCGAGGGATCCATATAATTCAAAAAGATTTTAACGGACAGACAATAGCATAGAGGTAAAGCTTGTATGAAAATGAAAACTAGATATAGAGTGCCACACTGATGTATTACCCTGATATTTATCGCTTGTCGTTGCTTGGAATACAATGAATATACTGTATGTATCCTTGGTGACAACCACAATGGTTGATTTTAATAAAACTTGGCAAAAAAAACAATAAATCAGCTTTCACAAACATGGTTTAAAAAACAAACACATCATTTTGGCGGAATGTTCTTTTCTACGTTGATGTGTAAAATGAGAAATCTACTCACTAGAAGCAGCTAGGACATGTGCCGACTATACGGAGGTCTCGGTATGTTTGTAGATCCCCGGCTGGCTTATTCACAGGGATGCGGACGTGCCTTTGTGGTTCGCACCAAGGATACATATATTCATTGTATTCCAATAAACGGCAAGCGATAATTATCAGAGATAATTCATGTTACGTCGGAGTAGCCCGCAGACCAGACCTGTCCCTAGAACTGAGGTGGCAGGTATGAATACACACACCGACAGAGCGAGGGACGTGTCCGGGTTGTGGTATTAGATGGTGCCAGGACAGATGGGGAGTATTGCGTGAATACTTGCCGGTACCGTTTTTTCCAGAAGAATGGTCTTTGCCGTTGCCGAGATCAGGGGTAGGAGTAGTACGGAAGGATCGAGGTGAGAGCCATGGTTGTAGGGAGCCAGAAGGAACATAAACAGGAACAATCCGAAGTCGAGAGCCAAAGAGGGAAGTCTGCCAAGCTGCGTCAAAACCGAGAGAATCAAAGAACAAGCACTGTGTATCACCCATACAAAAACTATGATGAGCGAGGAAGCACACAACAGAGAGGGTAAATAAAGCTGGAGCAGCCTACCAGGAGAGTGGGCGTGCCTGGAGGAGTCCAGGGAGCTTCAGCGCATTGGCTGCGGTTCCTAGAGCCCAGGTGACACTCAGCAAGAGCTAGATTGGAACCGTGCGGTGTTTGGGGGCGGAGCCTGAGCGGAGATAAGTTCAGGGGCTGTTGTGTGTGCGCTGTAAGTCCGACGTGCGTATGAGAGGAAGCAACATGGGGTGCACATGTGCAGCGGCGATTCCGCGCCGACGGCTGCAGCGTATAGCGTGGAGGAAGTACCTCGTGGAGCGTCCTACCATGCCGAGGGGTAAGTGATGCAGCTGAAGGGGGCTTGCGTGGTTGTAGCGGAAGGGTCTGAGCAGTGTAAGGGGAAAGCCGTGAGCTCCACCTGTGGCGCTGTGTGCTCACATTCCTAACAGTATCACCCTCTTCAGGATCAGCCTCAGGACGATCCAAGAACGGCTTCTCCGGAAAATTCCTCCAAAAAGTATTCAGGAGGCTGGGCGCATGGATGTCTTTGAGCGGAACCCAAGGCCTCTCCTCGGGTCCGAAACCCCTCCAGTGGACCAATAACTGAAGCTGCCCCCTTGGAGATGCGGGAGTCCAGTAAGGCTTGTACCTCGTATTCTTCGTTATTGAGTGCTGTGACTGGATCTGGCTTGCGGGTCTGTTTAGAAATGAAACGATTGGCAATGTGGGGTTTTAATAGTGAGGCATGAAAAACGTCTGGGATCCTCATGGATGATGTTAGTTTAAGGCGAAACGCCACTGGATTAATCTTCTCCACGACGGAAAAGGGACCCAAAAACCTTGGAGCCAATTTAGGGGAAGGAACTCTCAGGTGGATGTTTCTTGAAAAGAGCCATACTAAATCCCCTGGCTTGTAGTTGGATGCCGGCCGACGTTGGTGATTGGCCTGAAGTCTAGCAGTATTGCGGCCTTGTGGAGAGACGATTGTACCTTGGACCAAATGTCTTGGAGAGAGGAAATCCGTTCGTCTACCGCCGGTACCCCAGAAGCAACATTGGAAATAGGTAAGCAGGGAGGGTGAAACCCATAATTGACAAAGAATGGAGATTCTCAGGTGGATTCGCTTCGGGCCGAATTGACCATGTACTCAACCCACGGGAGGAGTTGGGACCAATCGTCCTGGGAATCAGAGATGAAACATCTGAGGTATTTTTCCAGCGACTGGTTAGCTCTCTCTGTCTGTCCATTGGACTGGGGGTGGTATGCAGAGGAGAAGGAAGAGACAATTCCCAGTCTTTTAGTGAAGGTCCTCCAGAACTTGGAGACGTACTGGGATCCTCTGTCAGAGACAATGGAAGACGGATTGCCATGAATCCTAAAGATATGCTCGGAGAAAATGTCTGCTAGTTCGGGAGAGGAGGGCAGTCCTTTGAGGGGGATGAAGTGGGCCATCTTCGAAAACCTGTCTACGGCAACTAAAATGGTGTTGAAGCCCCTAGACCTAGGGAGATATGGGACCATGGACGAGCAGGCCCTGGCAATGAGAGGAGAAGTCCTTTTTGGTCTCTGTGGCAGTGTCTTGTTCTGGGCGCATACAGGACAAGCGCAAGTGTATTCTGCAATGTCTTTAGACATACTGGGCCACCAAAAGTTCAGACGAATTAAGTCTAACGTCCTTCTTCAGCCAGGGTGACCTGCGGGTTTAGAAGAGTGTCCCCAATCTAGGACCGCTGGAATGAATCTGGGCGAGACGAAGAGCCTATTAGAGGGCCTCACCGTGTATTAAGGGATCTGTTGCTGGTCCCTTTCGATCTTGTCTAGCGATTTGAAGGTGGAAGTAGCCAAAATTCTTTGGGAGGTAGGATGGGTTCCAAAGATGCCTCAGGCCTGTCTTCCGAGGAGTAATTTCTGGACAATGCATCTGCCTTCACGTTCTTCGTTCCAGGGATCTAGGATAGGTGATAGTTGAAGCGAGAGAAGAAGAGTGCCCAGCGAGCTTGTCGAGGACCGAGGCGACGTGCTTCTTCAATATACAGTAAATTTTTGTGGTCCATTAAGATAGAAAATGGCTCCTTTGACCCTTACAATAGATGTCTCCACTCTTATAGTGCCATCTTAATGGCCAATAACTCTCTGTTGCCGACATCGTAATTCCTCTCGACGGAGGAGAATTTCTTGGAGAAATACGCACAAGGGTGAAGTTTATCCTGGGGTGAGAACCTCTGTGATAGTACTGCCCCTGCACTGCAGTCCGATGCGTCAACTTCTATTATAAAGGGAAGATCCGTGTTGGGGTGGCGCAGGATCGGTGCTGTGATGAATGCCTCTTTAAGGACCTGTAAGGCGGAGATAGCTTTGGCGGACCAGGCAGAAGGATCAGACCCTTTTCTAGTCAACGCCGTGATGGGGCCACTAGGGTAGAGAAATTACGAATGAACTTCTGATAGTAGTTCGCAAATCCTAAAAAGCGGTGGATAGCCTTGAGAGTTTCTGGTCTGGGCCAATCTGTAACTGCCTGGAGTTTAACTAGATCCATCAAAAAGCCTTCGTCCGAAATAATGTAGCCCAGAAATTGGGTAGAGCGTTGATGGAAGGTACACTTCTCTAGTTTGGCGTACAGGTGATGCTTGAGTAAACGTGAGAGGACGTACGAGGTGTGACGAATGTGATCTTGGAGATTCTTGGAGAAGATCAAAATGTCATCTAAGTAGACAATAACAAAGATGTTGAGCACCTCACGAAATACGTCATTAATAAAGTCCTGAGAGACGGCCGGGGCGTTACATAAACCAAAAGGCATGACGAGGTACTCATAATGCCCACTGCGGGTGTTGAAGGCTGTCTTCCACTCGTCGCCCTGCCTGATGCGGACCAAGTTGTAAGCCCCACGGAAATCCAATTTGGAAAAGATCTTAGCTCCTCGCAGATTATCGAAGAGTTCCGTGATCAAGGAGAGAGGATAGCGGTTCTTGATGGTGATACCGTTCAAGCCCCGGTAATCAATACATGGCCTCAGAGTATCATCCTTTTTCTTCACGAAGAAGAACCCCGCTCCCGCCGGGGAACTGGAGGGCTGTATGAATCCTTTCTCAAGATTCTCTTTTATGTAGTCTTCCATGGCTTGAGACTCAGGTATCGACAATGGGTAAGTCTTGGACTTGGGCAAGGTATATCCTGGGACCAAATCGATGGGGCAATAGTAGGACCGATGGGGAGGCAATTGTTCTGAGTGGACCTTGTTAAAGACCTTGCCAACAGGGTGGTACACGGGGGGAAGAATGGAATACTGAGTCATTGTGTTAGCCAAGAGTTTGGGAGACTTCCCTGACCTCGGTTTCCAGGTGATGAGGGTTGGTGAGACCCAGTCAATTGGAGGGTTGTTCTTCTGCAACCAAGGTAGGCCGAAAGTTAATGGTGTACCTGGGGCCTGGATGGCATCAAGGACCAAGGTCTCGCCATGGGAGTAAGTAGATAGGAGGAGAGGTCCGGTCTGTAGCGAGATAAAGGCCGGAGACAGCGAATGTCCGTCAATCCCAACCAAGGCGATAGGTTGGGCCTTCTTCACCAAAGGTATCCGGTTCTGTTTGGCGAAATTGAGGTCTACAAAGTTCCCTCCCGCACCGGAGTCGATAAAGGCAGCAATAGATGTGCGAAACTCAGCGCATGCGAGAGAAATAGGAATCGTAAGTTTCTTAGCCAGTTCCTCCATGGGGAGGGGACGAGAAGATTTAACACCCAGTGAGAGCCCCTCCATACTCACTGAGTGTTCCATTTCTCGGACGCAAAGGGCATGCACAGACCAGATGTTCAGGAGATTCACAGTAGAAACAGAGTCCGCCGGCATAGCAGAGTTGCCGTAGTGGATTCTGGATCTGTTGCACCCCTAATTGCATTGGCTCGGGACACTCCAATGCCAGCTTCTGCGAAGGACGCGGTCTAGGAACCAGAGGAGAGTTGGGGAAGTGTGCTTGGAAGGTTAGTGGCCGGGCATGCTGACGCTCCAAGCGTCGTACCTGGATGCGATGATCAATGCGTATGACCAAGTCGATGAGCGCCTCCAGTTGGTCTGGCTTGGGTTGCCTAGCAAGCTTGTCCATGATGGATTCCGGGAGACCTTGCCAGAAGATGGAGATGAGCAGCTCTTGTCCGCAGTTCATCTCGGCGGCGGCGAGCGTACGAAATTCCACTGCATAATGTGTCACCGATCTTCGCCCCTGAGTTATCTGGTGAAGGGAAACAGACGCCATCTCCTGGCGTGCAGGGGAATCAAAGACTTGTCGGAACTCACCCTTGAAGGCTAGGTCGTCTTGTGTCAGTTCCGGGCGCAACTTCCAGACTGGCGAGGTCCATGCCAGCGTGCTGCCCGTCAGTAGGTTGTACGCGTAGGCTACCTTGTTCCGGCTGGTGTCGTACTGCAGGGGTACCATTTCAAATTGAACCTCACACTGGTTAAGGAAACCTCTGCACTCCTGCGAGTTGCCAGTGTACAGCTTGGGAGGCGATATCTTTACGTCCAGAGTGCTGGGTCTTACTTGTTCCGCAGCCTGTGGAGGAGAAAGAGGTACAGGTGCTTCCGGTACTTGAGCCGAAAGTTTGGCCATTTGGCATGTTAGGGCCACTATCTTATCGGCCATGGCCTGGTTTTGCTGTATCAGCGTAGAGATTGCTTGCCTCAGTTCGGCCTGGTCTGCGTCTTGTGGGCTCGTCATAATGTTACGCCGGAATAGCCCGCAGACCAGACCTGTCCCTAGAACTGAGGTGGCAGGTATGAATATTGTACACACAACGCCAGACGTGTCCAGGTTGTGGTATTAGATGGTGCCAGGCCAGATGGGGAGTGTTGCGTGAATACTTGCCGGTACCGTTTTTTCCAGAACAATGGTCATTGCCGAGATCAGGGGTAGGAGTAGTACGGAAGGATCGAGGTGAGAGCCGTGGTTGTAGGGAGCCAGAAGGTACGTAAACAGGAACAATCCGAAGTCGAGAGCCAAAGGAGGAAGTCTGCCATCCGCGTCAAAACCGGGAGAATCAAAGAACAAGAACTGTGAAACACCCATACAAAAACTATGACGAGCGAGGAAGCACAAGACAGAGAGGGTATATAAAGCTGGGACAGCCTACCAGGAGAGGGGGCATGCCTGGAGGAGTCCAGGGAGCTTCAGCGCATGGGCTGCTGTTCCAAAAGCCCAGGTGACACTCAGCAAGAGCCAGATTGTAACGGTACGGTGTTTGGGGGCGGAGCCTGAGCGTGTGTGCGCTGTAAGTCCGACGTGCGCATGTGGGGTGCGCGTGTGCGTGCGGAGCGGCTATTCCGCGCCGACGGCTGAGGCATAGAGCGTGGAGAAAGTACCTCGTGGAGCGTCCTACCATGCCGAGGGGTAAGTGATGCAGCTGAAGGGGGCTTGCTTGGTTGTAGCGGAAGGGTCTGAGCAGTGTAAGGGAGAGCCGTGAGCTCCGCCTGTGGCGCTGTGTGCTCACATTCCTAACACTGCACCACTGTGGCACTCTTTTCTTGTTTCGATTTTCATACTTGTCTGACGGCACTGCAAAAACCATTGAGGATTATGCAACAGCAGAGCCGATCTTCAAGGATACCCACCTGGACGGGTTTGAATTCATAATATATTTTGCTATCTATTAACTGTCCAAGAACCATTAAAGTCCCTTTTGTTCCAAGTTATAGTGGATACAAGTGGAATGGGACATTTGGTCGCCACAGACCAACACCCTGCCGCAGTTTAGCCACAGGGAGTTCCTCTGCTGCAGTTACTCTGCCCCTGGAACCTCCGCCTCTGGATGCTTCGACAAGAAGGTTTTAGAGAAGATGGGGTTAGTTTTATGTTTTTTTAGGGTAGTTAAAGTGGCTTCCTTTTAAGTGGGTTGTAGTGGTTAGGTTCAGGCATTAACTTTAAAGGTTTTAGTGGTTAGGGTCGGGCATTAACTTTAGGGGGTTTAGTTGTGAGGATACTTGGTAAACTTTAGGGTTCTAGCGGTTAGGGTAGGGGTTACATTTAGGGGTTTTAGCGTTAGGGTAGGGGTAAAGTTTAGGTGTTTTAGTTGTGAGGTTAGGGGTTAACTTTAGGGGTTTTAGTGGTTAGGGTAAGGGCTTAGGGTAAAGAGTTTTAGGGCCTTTAAAATTTCAAGGGTAGGAGACAGTATTAGAATTAGGGGTTAAGGTTAGAGGGTATTAGTGTGGGAGAGGAGGATACCTTTTAGTGCCTGAGCTCAGCACATTCATGTAAGTGCATATCTTACCACTGGCTGCTGTTGGAGGTTGTTTTGTGAACGTGCTTCACTATGTTTTCTTTATTCTTTCTTATATGAGGTGCGCTGAATTTTTTACTGGACACATCATCATTAGAACTGGAACAGTTCTTTTTCACCAGCACTGAACTTTACAATCACGCATGTAGTTTAGACCACTTTATTATTGTTTTGTTAGCGCATCCTAAATTTGTTTATATTTTGGGTATTAGGGTAAAGACTAAGGTTAGTGACTTACCTTAGCAGCGAAGCAGCCGGTGGCAACAGGTCCCGGCGGCGAGGTGAGCAGCGGCTAATCGTCGGAAGTCATTTGATTGCTGTGAAAAGCCCGTCACCAATTGTCCTAGACTGGACACAAGAGCCTAAATACCACATTGTGACCCTTTAATTCTTTTTGTAGCATCCGCTGAGCACTAATAAAGCTCACTGAACATTACCACTAGTTGATTCTCTATTTTTGCTATTCCACTTCACCACCTTAATGTATATTTTTATTACCATTATCATAAAGGCTCGAAAATAAAAAGAAGTTCTCATATGTACAGTATATCCTAGAAAGATCTTTGCAGCTAATACATCTGTCCTAAAATGAAATATTTAATGTCTCACTTATCTGAACAATTATGCAATGTTCTAATCACCGGGAACCCACAGCATCCTTTCTATTTGTCAAGTAATTAGCCTTTGTCTGTAGAGATCAACCACATTTAATGTATTGTCTTCAACCCTAGGCAAAATTGAATTTCCATTGTCTTCTTATTCATTTAGTTTATTTAATCCCTCTGAATAGGATTTTCTTCCAGTGAGTACCAGTGCACCATTGCTCAACAGAACTTTTTTTTCCCCGGTTATTCTTTTCTTCCTTCAGCTATTTTGGAAATTAGAGTAATTAAATCTTTATGTGCAGACAATCCCAAGCAGTGAATTATATTCAATGTTCATTAAAATAATAATACAAAAATAAATACTGTTATTAGTTTTCTATTTGAGGCGTGTTTCTTATTTATATTACAGGTTGATTATAAACTATGTTTTCTTCTATTGTTGTCATGTAAAACCAGTTTGCATACTTACTCATTTTACTTAGTTCTGTTTACCTTTATTTCAAATAAATTTCAGCAATGTGCATTTGACAGCCTGTTTCTGAGCGGCTGACAGTTTTTAGTTCTGAAAGGTTGTTAATTGTTGTTTTATACAGGCTCTGATAATTTCCCTTTGACAGCTAGTATTTTTAGTCATTTTAGAATATTTTGCATATCTTTTGAAAACAACTAATACCTAACCTGACTTGATGTCTTTAATTTCTGACTATTGAGATACAGGCCCTTTTCTTCTAAGCAGTGCTAGTCCACACTTTCCAGCCATGAAAGAAACCATACAGACCATTCAAGTGAAAGTTGGCTAACTCTTGTTAGGCTTTATCACTCACTAAATAAATTAACTCATTAGCTGCGGGACCTGCAACACCTTGCAGTGCATTACTTTCACTTTGGTTGAGAAAGCAGTATTATGTTATGCCATGTACAAACCTTTCTACTCTCACTGATTTTCTGGGATTCTGCAGTCAGCCTCAATGTTGGTTGGGTGATTGTTAGCAAGTCCATGGTAGTTAACGCCATCCTAATTCCAGAGAAAAAATTGACTCATTTGGGGACAATATGAAAAGAACAGATACATTCCTGAGTAAGTGGAAACCCTTTTTGGACACACTGCCTCCCGACACATTTAAAGAGGTTATGAGCCAGTTTAAATATTCATACTGGGTGTCCACTGCACTGCTACACAGGTCTTGGGATAGACTAAAAGAACTATAGGGTGCAGAGGAGTTGGCGGCAAGATGTGAGGATCTGCAGAGCACTTTCTTTCTTTTCTTCTTTCTCTTTCTTTCTCTCTATCGCCTTTTCTCCTCCCCTCCCCTTCCCCATCATCATTATTTTTATCATTTAAAGTTTAACAGTTTCCAAGAAAATATAAAATGCTGTGAGCTTATGGTTGCCTGAATGTTCACTATGTTTAATTCATCTTATTGTATGTTGTAACCGTGCTCGCAGATAATAAAGACATATTTTTTGTTTTTTTTAAATAATAATAAAAAATAAACTTAAAAACCAAGCAAAAAAATCCCTGAATAACCAAAATAAAACCATAAAAATAAAACAAAACCAAAAAGACAAACCAACAGAAAAAATAAATACATGCCTGATGGCACAAAATTAAATGAAAAGGGAAAATCAGGGAAAATAGATCCCGACCAATGGTCTTCTTCAAATCCGAATACATACTGTGTGAAAGTGGATGGATCCTCAACTTCACTCGAAAGAATGAATTCTACATCTGACTATTGAGGAGAGGCTAGCTCATTTAGATTATTTTACATTAGAAAAGAGGCATCTAAGAATCTATAAAAATCTAAAAATATAATCACAGTCAATATAATCAAGGTCATCCCTAAGGTTGGATGAAAGGATATTTCACCAGCATAAAAGGAACTGGTTCTTTACAGTAAGGGCAGTTAAAATGTGGAATTCATTACACATGGAGACTGTGATGACAGATACAATAGATATCTTCGATAAAGGTTGGGCATCCTTTTAGAAAGGAATGGTATACAGGAATATACCAAATACATAAACATGGGAAGGATGTTGATCCATTGAGAAATCTGATTGCCATTATTTGGAGTAAGGAAGGAACTAATTTTTACCCGTACGAGACATCATTTGATGATGTTTCACTGAGGTTTTTATTTGCCTTCCTCTGGATCAAAATACAAATATAGGATAAGTATCTGTCATCTACATTTAGCATAGGTTGAACTTTATGACATATATCTTCTTTCAACCTCATCTCTATGTAACTATGCAACTATAATTGAAGAGCAGTAAGTAGTTCTCCTTTTCTTGATTTCTTAAAACATTTCTTCTTTCTTGTCTTCTTTCTTCATCCAGGATGTTGACTCATCGTCATCTTCTTCCTGTCTTCTGAGATTGGACAGGCCTTTTATAATGACCTATCAAGCAAAAGAGAATCAAATGGTACATGAAGCAAACTGATTTGTTCATGTGATTCCTTCCCTTTAAGAGTCCCATGTGAGTCATCTTAAAGGGAATCAATCACATTGTATGATAACCATCAGATTGGTTCATATACTAGAGGATTCCCTCAATTTTGCCTTAAATTGGTTGAGAACATGTGACTGTTTTTCTGTGACATCACAGGCCTTTATATAAGGCCTCGGTCATCTCAAAAGACCAGAAGAAGATGGCGCGGCTACATCCTTGATGATGAAAGAAGAGAAGAAAGAATACAGAATTCAAGAAAAGCAGCAGAAAAAAAAGAACTACTCACCGGGTGCTCTTCAATCAAAGGAAGGATCCAGGGCTTCAGGTTAAATTGAGGATCTAATGTCGTCCACGCAGGACGGCACTGGATTGGAAGAAGGTTATCGGGCTTGGACTTATTTGACCTTATTTTGTATTTATATTTCTTTTTGTGCATTCTTGCAGGTATTTATTTTAAGGTTTTTCTGTTTTTTTTTTATTTTAAGCTTTTCCATCGGGCTAGGATTAATTCTCATGGTTTTCGTGTTTTTCATTTTATTGGCCATTGTGCTTCTATATTACAGTATTTACATTTGTTTTTATGATTGGGCATTGGCCCAGTTTTGGAATAATTTGCGGGTGCCCTTGAGGATGAGGAGGAAGGCATTCTTCATGGCAGGGGCAAAGAAAATACATTGAACGTGAACTTGAACAAATTGCTGAGGATATGTGTTGAGGTGGTCCCTACTTTTTTTGCAAAGCATTTGCACAAACATCCATTAAAGTTAATGACAGGCCATTATTACATTAACACGGCACTTAACACATCATTAATGAGCTTAGGAGATCCGTTAGCACTTAATGATACGTTATTAGAGGAGTAAATACACAGAATCGTGCTAAATAAATATTGATCTGCTAAATTGGGTTAACGGTACGCTGTCATAATGGATATCTCCAAAGGTGCTTATGGTACAATGCCCATGCGTTAACCTGAAAAATAGCGGATTGCTATCTTTTAATGGATGTTTGGCTTACTCATACGCAAATCAAATGATAAAAAGCAGTTTATGAAAATACAAATGGTGTTACCCACAGAGGCACACAAAGAAACAGAATCCATGAAATTCAAACAAAGCAACCACGATAAACACGGGTGACTGGGGCGATTGGCCGCGTTAATGCCGCGTGGAGTACAGCAGTGCACATGAAAACGGCTCCGTGATTTGTTCGAATAACGGCCGCTGCATCTGTAAATCCCACCAAGTCGATGATTTGTGGGCTTCCCAAAGCATTGCTGGTGCTAAAACAGAGCCCTTGTTTATGCAAAATATTCAGTAAGTTTTAGTTTAATTGTAGTCTCTATTTACGGGTAATTAAAAAGAGAATCGTTTCATTTCAGGCGGTTGGAGTTACTTTGAAGAATGGGTCAAATCAATAGGGGCATGATCCGACCAGGAGATTGACCAATATCTGATTGGGAGGATGCTTGAAGAATATTTTTGGTGACATTAAAGTAGTCAATTCTTGAATACGTCTGATGTGGTTAGGAGTAAAAGGTATAATCACAATGGCCCGATGTTGTGCCCTCCAAATATCTGTCAGAGAGAAATCCTTTGTCAGTTTTCTACATATCTTTGCAGATTTTTGGGTGTGGATAGATTGGGAATGACCCGGGCTAGTGGATTTATCTTGTTCAGGAGAGTACACCATATTCATATCTCCAGCTATTATTAAAGAGGACAATGAATGCGTATCCAATTATTCCAGAACCTCTGTCAGGAAAGTAACCTGATTTTCATTTGGAGCATAGAGATTAATTAGTGACACTGGAGTGCCTTAAAGAGAACCTGGGACTATCAGGAATCTACCCTCAGGATCAGGGGGAGTGCAGGGGGGACTATACCATAAGGACCTAAAAACCCATACTGTACATATAATTTGTGTCCCTTTGATACCCAAGGTTGACAAACACTGAGCATCATACGTAGAAAGCTAACAGTGAATGTTCAATCAGCCTCTGCATACTTGAATAAACCCGTGGCCAAACACAATATCAGATAAAGGAAAGAGAGGGGAGGGGGGGGTTGGAGGGGGAGAAGATAGAGAGGGGGAGGGGGGAAGGGAGGGGGGAACGGAGGGCGGCTATGCCATAAGGGCCTAAAAACCCATACATATAAATTTGAATTCCCTTGGTACCCACAGTTGACAAACATTTAGCTTCATATATTGAAAGCAAATATCAAAAGTTTAATAGGCCTCAGCATACGTCAACCCCACCCACTGGAATGTTAACAAGCCATGAGGACACAAAGAGCTTTTGTTCACAGCTGCATTGCATCTCAGTCACCCACCCCACTGTGCATCTGCGTTGCCCCAAAGGCGCACAGCCTTTGGCTCAGTCGAAGGGCAGCCAAAGGGTGTGAGCTTTTTTCTGCCGTTTGCTGATGTCTGGTGATGTAAAAGTGATGTTAAAGCTGCTCTATATCAATCTAAAACTCACAAGCCTTTTATCCCCTTTACCCATTTTTCCAACTCAATCTGTCCGTGATTTGACTGTATAACCCATGTTCTTTAATGTAACCATGTATTTTTTATAACTCTGTGCCCAGGACATACTTGGAAACGAGAGGTAACTCTCAATGTATTACTTCCTGGTTAAATTTTTTTATAAAAAAATAAATAAAATACCTGAATGAACCCACGGCAAAACACAATATAAGGTAAAAGGGAGACAGGGGAAGATGGAGGGGGAGGGGAGAATATGAAGGGGGAGGGAGAATGGGGGGGAGTCCAATAGAGGTAATAACCTTTATGTTAAGTATATAAAAACCTAATTTGCTTTATTCAACAAACAAATACATTTAAACCGTAGCCAGCTAACAAGGCATAACAGTGCTTCATAGACATCCAATTAGATTATGGTTACATGTTTTTTACACCTGAGTACTATTATAAGGAAAATGGCAAAGGGGGAAGGAGGAAGAGGGTAGGGAGAAGGGGTTGGGGGTGGGGGGGAGGCCCATAGAGCCAAGGGTCTTTATATTATTTATATATGATAAACTGTATGTGTTTTAGCGAACAAACAAACACTTAATGCTTAGGCTACGGCCAGAGCCTAAGAGCACCATCCTATGCTCCCTTTTCATTTTCAAGAAAATTACACACATCAAGGAATTTAGGAAACAATTCCTTATTCTAGGGTTCGAGTGGGTGTTTTTTGAAGCACTACAATTTTCACTTTCACAATATTTGTGTTTATTTATTTAGTCATGTTCACCTTTTGAACAGTATAATTATATATTTGAGTTATTATTTAAAATGTTATTATCTTACAATATTTTATTTACTGTATTATTTTATTATCTCACTGAGAGACACTAGTAGCGCCGACCTAGACTCTTTTTGGTTTAAAATACCCATGGGAGCTCACCAACAATTGTAATAAAGTTGGCTACATCTGTACAGTATGTCTAACTATCAGCCGTGACCTCCAAGAATACTTATAATAGCTACATAAACTGTAGCAAAAGTTCATAGACCTCCCACATGACATGTATTGGACCAGATTCAGCAGTACCACTTGCACACGTCTACATTATATTCATATTTGCTGCAAGGAGTACAGAAGGTTAGGGATTTAGTTAAGATTTTTTTAATCCTTAACCTATGCTAAGAAAGTGCAAAAGATTTCGGAAATTAAGACTAGAATTAGTCTTTGTTTTTTACAGATGACGCAGCAGCCATTATTTTAACAAATCACGTGGTGTATACCTCGGAATACCCATTCCAACCTTACCGCCTTAAGACGCAAGTGCAGGCGAGTGCAGAAAATGGCATTTTAGTGTTCTGGTTTTTACACACCTGAAATTGACACCGTAGCACAGTAGCACAGTACTGTACACATAACAATTCTTTTATTTCATTGCATTTAATTGCACACAATCCATGAAATTCAATCAAAGCAACCGCGATAAACACGTGTGCCTGGGGCGATTGGCGGTGTTAATGCCGCGTGGAGCACAGCAGCGCACACGAAAATGGCGCCGTGATTTCTTAAAATAATGGCCGCTGCATCTGTATGTCCAATGCAGAAATGTAATTGACACTAGAGCAGGTCTGCAATTTATATGCTGCTTCTAACAATTTTTTATCTTATCCTTTTTTTAACTGCTTTAAACAACTCTGCCTTTATAAGTGACAATGCTTGAAGTCTTGTTCAGTGATTTAAAAGTACAACCATTCCCTGTTCACCTAGGTATCCATAAAATGAATGTATTTGATGTTAAATTTATATCTGCTTCTAATGCTTGTAAGATTGATGCATGCCATTAAACAGCTGTTACCAAGCCAAGTAGAAATGTGTCTTTTGTCGTTTCAGAGATGGTCATTAAAAAATGCATAAAAATCAATATTCATCTGGAATTAAAAGCTACACTTATGATCTAGGGAAATTGGTCCACAAAAAACAATAGACATTGTTCTCGTTGTGAAATTCAAGAGATGAACCTTTAATACATAACATGACACCCTATCAAAAAGGCTTGTCTGCATCCATACAAAATCAAAACTTTATGATAATCATTTATTACATGATTTCGTGCTAGCAAATGCTCTATGATAGTGCCGACTTCACCAGTTTTAGAAAGGTAGTCTTGTATGAAAACAAGAATGCCATGTGTAATATTGATTTTCCTGTTGGACTGGCCTCTTAGGAGAAGATGAATGTGGAATAAAAGCAGCAGTTTTGCAAATTAGTCCGTTGATTTATCACTCAGTTTGTCGCCTCCAATGATTAACAAGGCGCAGACCGGATATTCTCCACTTCACATATACGAATATGAGCAGTTTGTCTTTCTAGCTTCACAATGCAGAGCCAGCACACAACTCTGAATATGTATAGATATGTTTGTGTGTACACATACACATATATACAATGTAGGTGTGAGCCAACATAAAATTGTTTGTTTAACCTACTGTATGGATAAATTAATGTAATCTTGTAAAATGCATGAAAACTCAATTTATCCATGTTCATCCAAGGATACTATCCTAGTATTTGCATCAGCGGGTTTTTTTCTGCATTTTTAACCCACATCATTTTTTTTCTTCCTTGCCAAAATCTTACCCTATTTATCCTCACATTTCTCCCTTAATGATTTCTGTTTTGTCTACGACTCAGATTTTTATTTTGTACTGACATTAACGTTGTATTATTTTCTACTTCAGTATTAGGTGATACATTTTTTTATTTGGACTAACAATTGGTATTTAAGTACAAGCTTTCGGGAGTTCTCTCTCTTCCTCGGGTCAGCAATGCACAGATTCCATGAGCTTAACAGATATAAGAAAAAATAAAAACAAGATAGTCATGTACACTGGCGACACACTTTATTCGAGCTCGGCTAGTCCCACGAATTCGGGTATACCCGGGTGTATTGAGGTTTGTGACTGTTTTCTGCCCGAGTATATTGGGTTATTTTCTAGGCAGGGATTGAAGCATTTTATTCCCCCTGGCTGCAATACTGCACAGTATATATATATATACTGCATTACAATTCATGAATTTATGCCATCTGGTAGACACGCGAAGCATTGCAGCCTATTAAATCCTAATCATTATCATTTAACAAATCAGCCGCCCATCAGCCAGGCATGAACCCAGGCTGGGAAGGCAAACGCAACGGGGCTTGTCAGAGGTGAGGAGCGGCGCATTCCAGGTATCTGCCAGGTACATACCAGGTATTTGCTCGAATAAAGTGTGTCGGTGCAGTAAGGCAGATGATGCAGAGAAGGAATAAACAGACGGGTCAATAAATGGATGTAAGGGACAGTGAGACACAGAACCATAATCTCAGGGGGGTGGAGGGAATACGAAAAATTATCAAAGATCTGCAACCCATGCTGACAGATGATGAAACAATTAAAGACATTGTCACGGGAGACCAGGACTTTTAACACTTTTATGCTGGGATCATTCACTAGGCAAAACACAGTAGTGGAATAAAA
This sequence comes from Ascaphus truei, assembly GCF_040206685.1. NCBI lineage: Eukaryota > Metazoa > Chordata > Amphibia > Anura > Ascaphidae > Ascaphus > Ascaphus truei. The sequence continues at coordinate 19,670,715 of NC_134486.1, forward strand.
TGGATTTATTCAGGAAAACCCGCGTACACACAATGAATACACAATCTACCAGATGAAATACACACTTATTGGGGTCCTGGGGGTGAAAACTAGGCTCAAATAGGTGCAGGACGCCTGCTTCCGAAGGCTTACCCTGACTGGGATATCAACCCGTGCTTCTGGTACCCTTTTCGGCTAGAAGCGAGCACAACGTTCTAAAACGAGAACTTGGACTTCGCGTCTTACTTAGCCTCAGCTTGGCAGGCTTTCAAAGCTCCAAAAATGAAGCCAGCTGCTCTGCTATTTGCAACAGAGCAACTTTGAAAAGCCCATCTTTGCATCACTGGCCCAAGTCACAGGATCATCTTGTTCTCTTACTGGGGCTTCTCCTTACATACACTCCGCTTGTCTATGTTCAGCATGGGAGTAGGAGGAGCAACCAATCAGAGCTTGTGAATTTCTTCCACCAGCCAATAGGAACAGGGGCTCGTTCTTTGGCTTTAGTCAGAGGAGGGGGCGTATCAAGCCTAAGACAGAAGTTAGTCAATAGAAAACTTAATTAAGAAATTGAAGGATGCTGATAATGGCACAAGACCATACAAAACACACATTGCAAACTTTGTAAACATATATGCCAATATCCCATAGCCAGTCAAAAACATAGAACATTCAATGTTAAAGGAACATTTTGCTGCAAGGAATGTGGTATATACTGTATACCAATGTATGCTAGATTGGTGAAAACAGAACAAACCTACACAGACAAACAATAACACTTCATGAAGAAGGAAGATACTGCACTCCAGTGGGACACCAATTCTCACAGGCAGATAATTCCATAAATTACTTAGAAATTCAAATCCTCAATGGAATGTTTAAAATTACTTAAGAATAGAGAACATTTGGTGGTCTATTCTATAAGTCTTGATAAGCCACTTATCGAGCAATTATGAGTCAAAATGCCTACTCCTATTCAGTAACCCTAGATAAGTGGGCGATAAAGGCATAAATCACCCACATTTTCAGCCGTCAAAAAAAGATCGCCGGGTGAGCAGCGATAAGTCACTTATCGGTACATTCTGAAACTCGTGCAATTCTACTAGCCTCGACTAGCTTATCGAGCCCTTTCGCGGTTCAAGAATGGCGAGTTTCTCCCAAAATCCTCACGGCAGAAAAATTGGTGTAAGGCTGGGGAGAACCTGCCGATAAGGCGGCGAGAGAGGGCTTAGAAAAAAATGCATTTTTGAAGCATCAGATTCATGCCGGGATTCTTGGGAGCTGATACCCATTAATATCAACACCGGAGACCCCCGGCATGAATCCCATGCAATAAAAATGCATTTACAATCCACTTCATTACCTTAGCAGCTAACTGCTAAGGCAATGAAGGGGTAACTACCACTGCCATATTTATTGTGGGTAGCGGGGGTGGGTGAAGGTGGTAAATGGACCTTGGTGGGTGTTTAGGCCTTGCAGGGGGGTTGCGGGTGAACATAACCCCTTCATTACCTTAGCGGTTAATAGCGCTAAGGTAAGGAAGGGCTTAACCCCTCCCGCTACCCACCTGGTAGGTTTAAACACCCGCCAAGGGCCAAATACCACCTTCACCCATCCCGCTACCCACAATAAACATGGCAGTGGTGTCCAAATACAGGACAATCCGGTTCCCGAAAGCTTGTCATAAATATCTATTGTTAGTCCAAATAAAAAATGTATCACCTAATACTGAAGTACTCATTTACTCTGCACTATCGCAACTGGACTAAAATGACTATTTCTACTTAATGTATATTATCTATATTATTACAATAAGTTCAGTTCGAAAACTATATGTTCGTGGTACATTTATCTTGCTTTAATGCAACAAAAAAATAAATAACAAAAATAGACAGAAATCCTATCTGAGGCTGCTTCATTCGAAAAAGGACTTTGAAAGAGAGGAATGTGATGCCTCCATGAAACAATGTCTGGGAGTCATCAAAGCACAATCTGATGTAATGCACCTGAATTGGTGATATCTACTGTAGCCAGGTCCCCCCTCTGCTCCGCGACCCCCGTTACCTCCGCTGCCGGGAGCGATGGTGGGTGCTGCCGGAGCCAAGCGGCAGACCTGCTCGCATGTCTGGAGGGTGGGGGCCGAGCAGGGAGCGCTCCTGTGCTCCGGAGGCCCCCGGAGGCTCCCGTCCAGGGCGCCGCCATCTTGCACGAGTTTGCGCATGCGCAGTGGAGCTCCGGTGGCTGGATCAGTTGCGCATGCGCAGTGAACACGGGCCAATGAGGAGAGGGCTCTAAGCAGGGACTACAAGTCCCTTGAGCCTTAGGGGACCCCATGTGACGCCAGGGAGTCAATAGGGCTGTAGGATCTCCCTGCAGAAGGGATTGGATACATTTTGCAGGGTATTGGAGCAAGCCAGTCGGCGCCAGGAGAGGCTAGGGGAAGGAGGTGAGGGTGCAGGAGTCAGTGACTCACTGCACTAGGCCAGCAGCCCCCTAGCCCCAGTTAGCCCTGTGCCACCCAGTAAGTTGTGTTGCTTCAGGGACAGGCCCCAGATTAGGGACCCTGCCCCTAAATATCACAGAGCTAGTCAGGGACACAGCGGACACTGTGCTTCCCATCTAGAGGCTTGGGATCAAGCCTCATCCGCAGAGAGAGAGTGGACTGTAACAAGGGTGGAAGGCTCTGACCGATCATCTTCCCGGAGGAAACAGACATCGCTAGGAAGGTTGTCGGATCCTTTGCGAAGAACCTTTAATGCCCAGGTGCCATCGCACTGGACAGGTAACGTTACGCACGTGCACACACGAGTACTCGCACATAGTGGCAGCGCTGACCACAGGACAATGGGGGTTATACTGTGGACACGGTGTGGGGGTACACAGTTGTGGGAGTGGGGATTACGTTATATCCAACTGCAGTGCTAACATTGGATGTATATGTATAGAGTATAAGTATATCATATGTTTAGTAAAGCCAGTCCTGTTTTACACCAGTGTGATATCGTGATTGTTTCCTTTGAGGGGCTCCTCCCACTCTGTTGGGATCCCTCCCAGGTGCAGGCGTTGCACCACTAGATAGAATATATATGTACCCCAGGCTCCCAGAGCGGAGGCTTAGGCTCCTGAGAGACACACAGGTATACACAGCAGTCATGGCGTCTGTATTCACAGGGAATACCCGTTTCATACTATATAAATTAACGATGGATATCGCCAATTCGGGTGTGACACAGCTGGTAGCGCTTTGATGACTCTGGGCAATGAATTTTTGAGATGGACCAAAATAAAACAAGCTGAAGAAGAGAAGCAAAAAAAATATATCTGAATGCAATCATTAATGAAATAGAACATGCTCAGAATGTGAGCTTACCAATGTCACAAATCTAGACATAACCAGCCTCACTGTTTCTAGTAATATCTCAACATACCGCTTTATAATCTGGAATATTACAGATTATCCATAGGATCCAGAGGAAACAATGATCCTGGTTATATCTTCATAAGAACTCCATCATGCTATGACTGAATAACTGCACTATGAAGCTGCAAAACAACAAATCTTAAACTCCCCATTTCTAAAAGTATAACATTTAAAATACATTTTTTTAAAAGAAGAAAACATTAAAATGGCGAAAAAAGTTTGTGAACCTTAATTATAATTACTGAAATTCCATGGTTTTTCCATGATCACTTTCTTTAATCAAAACCAATATTTTCTTAAATATCCAATATGGTTTATATTAACCAATTCCAGGTCTTTTAAAACAAAATGTGTTATGAATTAGACAAAGAATGAGTAATTAAGAGTCAGGGTATCTGCAAAAGTAAGTGAAACCTGGTTTTATCAGCTAAATTAAAGGGGATCATTACAATCAAGTTTTTAAAAAATTAGGTAGATAGAGATGAAGAAGCGCTCAAATGCAAGGTATAATAACCAATAATAGCCAATGCCAGTATCCAAGGATAATCCAGAAACAATAATGGTGAGTTGAAGTAGTAGCTAGCAATAATGGGTTAACAAACCTCCTGAAGACAGATAATGGGTAGGAATGCCCCCCCCATGATCGGTCTCATTGGAAGTACCCCTGTAGCAATAATGTACTCACAATTCCTCGGTATGGCTGGCAGGATGTGTAGCGTCCAGTAATAGTAGATGCAGAGGGTGGAAAGGAGCGCACAATCCGACGGGAGCAAGGAGAGGACCCAAATCAAAGGGTAAAAAACGCACAAGCGTTCGAAACGCGTTGGGTTTTAGGTCTTATGACACATTAAAGTTTATATTTTTGATTTGGGTCCCCTCCTTGCTCCCATCGGATCGTGCACTCCTTTCCACCCTCTGCATTTTAAATAATTAGGTACAACTTCAGGTGTGAGTTTGGGAGAGCCCACCCTACATAAAGATCAGAAACTTTTTGGGTTGGGTCTTCACCATAAAGGTGTGTGGAAACACGTCATGCCACAGTCAAAATAAATCTTTTAGGACCTTAGGAAATCAGTTATTGATGCTCATCAGTCTTGAAAGGATTGCACAACCATTTTTAAGGATTTGGGGCTCCCCCATTGCCCTGTCAGAGAGATATTCAACAAATGGAGAAAGTTCAAGACCACAGTCACTACAGTCAGGAGCGGTTATCCTACCAAAATATCTCCATGAACAAACCAGCAAATCATTCAGGAAGTCACAAAGAACTCCAGAGTAACTTCTAAAGATCTGCAGGCCACTCTAACCTTGCAAATGTGAGTGTTCATGATTCAACGATCAGAAAAGGACTGAAAATGAATGATATTATGGAAGGATAGCCAGGAGGAAACCACTACACTCTAAAAAGAACATTGCTGTCCATCTAAAGTTCACCAAATAGCACATAGATGATCAACATGACTTCTGGAACAATGTTCTCTGGACAGAAGAGTCAAGAGTCAAAGGCAGAATTTTGTTGCCTCACTGAGAAATTTTATATTTGGGGGGAACAAAACACTGCGTTCAAAAAGAAGAACTTCATCTCAATTTTCAAGCATAGTGGTGGAAGTGTGATGGTTTGGGGTTGCTTTGTTGCTTCAAGACCTGAATGGCTTGCCATCATTGTCAAAACCATGAATTCGGCATTGTATCAGAATATTCAAGAAGAGAATGTCAGTCCATCGTGAGTTGAAACTGAAGTGAAAGTGGGTCATGCAGCAAGACAATGATCGTAATCATACAAGCAGATCTTCGAAAGAATGGTTGCAGAATATGGAATTACACATTTTAGAATGGCCTAAACAAAGTCTGGACCTAAACCGCATCGAAATGTTGTGGCAAAATCTGAAGCGAGCTGTCTATGTAAGAGAGCCCTTAAATGTCACTGAATTGAAGCAGTTCTGTAAGGAGAAATGGGTCAAAATTCCTCAAAATCGATTTGAGAGGCTGACCATCAGTTACAGGAAAGTCATTGCTGCTTAATGAGGTGCCACCAGGTACTGAATCTAAAGATTTACATACTTTTCACACATGGATATTGAATTTTGTATCATTTGTGGATAAATAAATGTTGAGAAAGTACCATGTTTTTGTGTCATTTGTTTAATCAGGTTATCTTTATCTTTTTTTAGGACGGATTAAGATCTAATAACATTTTACATTTGAAAATGGGAAATATGGGAAAATCCTAAGGAGTGCACAAACTTTTTCACGCCACTGGAAATGCAATATGTGGTGAGTGAATGAATGATCTTTTGTTTACTAAACACACAATCCCAGCAAGCACAGAAACCCAAAACCCACCACACAGCATACAGTATATATATATAGTCAAGATTAGGAGGGTGTGGGCGATTGAGCTTGCTGGGTTTGTGTGTTTAATATATATATATATATATATATATATATATATATATATATATATATAGTGTTCGACAAACCTATACATTTGCTCGCCCCGGGCGAGTGGATTTAACCCCCGGGCGAGTAAATATTGGCCCAAGCAGCACACGTTTGGTACTAGGTGGCGAGTAGATTTTTTTGTGTGGCGAGTAGATTTTTTGGTGATTTGTCAACCTAGACATTTGCATTTTGTCTGCCTCTGTGCCTGTATCCCAGAGACTCTATATATCCATGCTGTGTATATATTATTTATTTTTTGCATTTGCTGACCAGGGTTTGAGTCTTGTATACATATTTTTTCTCCCCTGTGCTTTTCCCTTGGTATAAGTTTTATTCATTTTTTGTCCTAGCCACCATTGCATGTGTCTAGGTTTATTAAATGATATATTTTTCCCTGTGCATCTAGATGTAGTATTCTTTAGTTAGCAAGGGTTTTTTTTGCTTTAAGGGTTTTTTTTCTGTGTATTTAGTAGCTTAGATTTTGTGTAATACTTTAATTATTTGGACACATCATAGGTATTATATTATCAGTTAGCATTTAATATATATTTTCCAGTGAGTCATTGTTTGTTTATTTTTTGGAGCTGCCATTTGTGTGTTTATGTTTTTAAGGTAGTACTTATTGTTGTTCTATTAATAAAATCTTTTTCATTTTCTGCACTTGAGGAGCATCCAGTTCTTTTCACAACAGTTTTACATTAATATTCTTGTGGTATATTTTAGAGTGCTATTCAAGGGATTGTCTTTGTTCTTCTTTGTGTGTTTATATATATATAAATATGTATGATGTGTGGTGGGTTTTGGGTTTCTGTGCTTGCTGGGATTGTGTGTTTAGTAAACAAAAGATCATTCATTCACTCACCACATATTGCATTTCCAGTGGCGTGAAAAAGTTTGTGCACTCCTTAGGATTTTCCCATATTTCCCATTTTCAAATGTAAAATGTTATTAGATCTTAATCCGTCCTAAAAAAAGATAAAGATAACCTGATTAAACAAATGACACAAAAACATGATACTTTCTCAACATTTATTTATCCACAAATGATACAAAATTCAATATTCATGTGTGAAAAGTATGTGAATCTTTAGATTCAGTACCTGGTGGCACCTCATTAAGCAGCAATGACTTTCCTCTAACTGATGGTCAGCCTCTCAAATCGATTTTGAGGAATTTTGACCCATTCCTCCTTACAGAACTGCTTCAATTCAGTGACATTTAAGGGCTTTCTTACATAGACAGCTCGCTTCAGATTTTGCCACAACCTTTTGATGCGGTTTAGGTCCAGACTTTGATTAGGCCATTCTAAAATGTGTAATTCCATATTCTGCAACCATTATTTTGAAGATCTGCTTGTATGATTAGGATCATTGTCTTGCTGCATGACCCACTTTCACTTCAGTTTCAACTCACGATGGACTGACATTCTCTTCTTGAATATTCTGATACAATGCCGAATTCATGGTTTTGACAATGTTTTTGTGGTATATTTTAGAGTGCTATTCAAGGGATTGTCTTTGTTCTTCTTTGTGTGTTTTATATATTTTTTCCATCCCTCAGCACCAACAGTATTCCTTAAATATTTAATTCCTGATACTTTTCTTGGTTTTATTTTTGATACCCAAGTAATCAGTGATAATTAGGGTCTGGTTTAGCCACTCATTCCTAGTGTGAGCAACATTTCTTTTTTGTGTGTTTGATATATATACCCACAAACCTCAATGAACTGAAGCAACGTTGCAAAGAAGAGTGGGCCAAAATTCCTCCACAACGATGTGAGAGACTTATAAAGTCATACAGAAAACGATTACTTCAAGTTATTGCTGCTAAAGGTTGTTCTACAAGCTATTGAATCATAAGGTGTACTCAGTTTTTCACACATGGCTTCTCCATTTTGGCTTTATTTTTGTTAAATAAATCATGACACGGTGTAATATGTCATGTGTTGTTGTTCATCTGAGGTTGTATTTACCTAATTTTAAGACCTGCCAAGGAACAGATGATTGTTATTATATCCTGATATGTAAAACCATAGAATTCAACGAGGGTGTACTTTCTTTTTCACAAAACTGTGTATATACTGTACATGTATATTTTAATGACAAAAGGAGTGCTAATGAGCATGGCCAAATGTGTACAACAAAAAAACAGAAAAGCCCAATGCTACATCCAATGTGACAAAAATACATAGTGAAATACTTCAATATTCTCTTGAGAAAGGGTAATTTAATGAAACCCTTTGGCCAACGCGTTATAAGCCTGCAAGCCTCGTCAAGGCATGACCAGTAAGCAGGTCCTAACACTAACTGTGAAAATGGTCATTTACCTCAGTTGTTTGGAGGTTAGTGTTCCCTCATCCCAGGGTTTAAGCTCAACCTACCCAATTTTTAAGTAGCTGTTTTTTTCATGTTTCTGTGTGGACAGACCCACTGCAGTCATTCTCTCTCCAGCAGCGGTAAATGAGAATTTTCACAGTTAATGTTAGGACCTGCTTACTGGTCATGCCTTGACAAGGCATAGAACGCTTTTGGCCAAAGGGTTTAACTAAATGACCATTACTCAAGAGAATATTGAAGAATTTCGCTATATATTTTTGTCACATTGGATGTAACATTGGGCTTTTCTGACTTTTCTTTTCTTTACAGAACACAATCTCACGTTATCAATTGTAAATTACACATGATTATTCTCTGTATATTCTGCTGACAAAAGATACAACAAAAAAACATTTTGCCCTCTCTGCTACTGTACATGAGCTGTCTTGCTGTGTGTTGCTCTGCTTAAAACCAGAGACAGAACACGAAACACAGACAGAGCTCAGTGCACATCCAGTGAAAGGTATACATGGTACAGTGCCTAAATATATATATGTATAGATATCTATTAAATAAAATGGTCTTTTAGTTTAACATTTTGGCCAAAGTGTTGTAAGCCCTTTTGTGTGTTGCTGTGATTGTGAGGCTTGACTTGACGAGAAAGATTGTACCCCACAATTAATTGTAATTGTGGATTATTTGAAAACTCACATCTCCAGCCAACACCATAGTTGGAAATCCACTCCTTCCTTCTTGCCAAGAGGAAAAAAAAAGAGTAGTCAATTTTTTTTCTATTCATGTCTTACCTATGATAGGTAGTTTCAACCAGCAGAGGTCTGATTGTGGTGCAGTGAAAGTTAAATATACAGGACTTTTCCTTCTGGCCCCACTCATCACTGGGTTGTGGAATGAAGGAGAAGAGAGATTTGCCCAGTGGTGGGGCTCCTATCTGGCCCTGCTGTCTCTGCAACTGCATGTGCTCATACTGTGGGTATGACCCATATAATATACTGGTATTACCATTAGTATGTCTTACACTTACAGTATGCAGTCTCTAGGTGCAAAGCCTTTGTAAAAGTCCTGTCTTACACACCTTACAATATTACTATTTATTATGTCAAATTCTCATCTACATTTAAATGTTATCCTGTTCCTAAACCTAATAAATCCTAAATTACAAAAAACATGCATGCAGATTAGACTCACCTTAATAAAAATATGCATGATAAAAACTGTAGTAACAAAGATCAGGAAATCTTCATTGCAATATGTCTGTGCTTCTGCCTCCCACAAACCTTCTGAACAAAGACATAAAACAAAACCTTCAACATTAGCTCCCTGTCTACCAATTTAGCAGAAACATGTCTGTTTAAATCTTGTGTTATTTTTGCAGCCTCTGAACAACAGTTCAGTTTTTAGATACTACTACATATTACCACTCTATGTAACACTATAAATCAGCTGTCACTAAAATACTTGCAGTCTTCCATTTTTTTATGATTTAATGACTAAAAGAGAGGAGTTTGACATTCCATCTTCAATATGTTTTATATTTTGTGCACTTCAGCATGTGATCACAATCTGAGGTCTCAGAAAAGTGTATTTTACGTAACCTTTATTTTGTACACTTCACATCAGGTAAGAAATTATTAGGATTAGAAGGGGCCTAATCACAAAGCTGTGATAAGTGGTTTAATGGTCGGTAAATGCCCTTATTGGGCAATACTGCCTGCAATGCTATTCAGTAAACAGTGATAACAGTGCAGTATCACACAATAATGGCTTTTTAACCACCATTAACAGCCAGAGGCAAAAAAGTCATCTGACAAGGCAAACAAAGCCAAACTCGCTTTTTTTTTGCCAGTAGTAGCTATTCACTAAACCGTTATAAGCTTATCGTATTTTAACATTTTGCAATATTTTGTCACCAGCTAAAGGTTTGTGCTAAAAATATTGCAAGATACATAAAAGCATTTTATTTTATTCTGTACAGGATTAATACCAGAGGCGACCTGCAGGGACCCACTAAGATGACATCACCAAAAACAAGATGGATGCCATCACATGTTACTCTAACCAATCAGATTGTGAGATATACCACACATAGTATATCCCCAATCTGATTGGTTGTAGTAAACCATGTGACAGAGTCAATTTTTGGAAAGGATATGACATCACTCCCTTACGACGATGTCACATCCTTTCAAAAAAGGGAATCTGTCACATGGTTTACTATAACCAATCAGATTGGGGATATACCATGTGAGGTATATCTCCCAATCCGATTGGTTGGAGTAACCTGTGATGGCACCCATTTTGGTTTTGGTGACGTCATCTTAAGGGGGAGAAGCACAGCCTTCCTGATTGGCTGGCTTCCCTCCCTTTGCATGACATCACATCCTTTACAAAAAGGTTCTGTCACATAGGACACCATACAATAGGATTGGAGGTGTGTCATTTGACAGTAAATGTGACATCACAGGCCTTATATAAGTCCTGATTCGGCCCATTTGACTTCAAGAAGATGACGGGAACGCATCTCCCCCCCCCCCCAGATTACAAGTAAAGAAGAAAGAGGAGTATAGAAGAACAGATGAAAAGAACAAGCAACTTACCTGAAGCTGAGGATCATTTCTTCTTTAATCGAGAGCTTCCTTATACCTAGAGGATTCTAAAGGTAAGAAAAAAGTTGAATCTATGTAAATTTAATTTTTCAGGTATTTTGCTTGTATTTTTTAATTTTTATATTTTTGTCTGCCCATTGATTGCCAATGTATTTATCTAGGAGATAAATACAGTGACAAGCACTGCATTTTTTGGCAAATGCTTGCTTTTATTTCTTTTATATGTATTTTTGTTGATTGCTTTGTATCAATTTTGTGTTTTTGTTGATTGCTTTTGTAATTATTGTTTATTTTTCGTGGTTTGATTATTAATTATGTTTTTTGGTGTTTTCTTTTATTTATTTCTGTTTTCTTTTTGGTGTTTTGATTTTAAATTCTTGGATTTTTTAGTGTTTTCTTATTAATTGTTGTTTATTTTTAGTGTGTTTCTTTTGGTGATTGATTTGATGTAATGTAGTATTTTTGGTGCTTGTTTATTTTTTAACTTGACCATTGGTCATTGGGTAGAAGGGGGTGGAGGGTGGGTGTAGTTGCCCTGCGTAGGGTGGTTAGGCCCCCTGGGTGTGTAGCTCGGGAGGCTGGGTTAAACCATTAATTAATATAGCTGTTACTGACTGATGATTAAGAGGTTAGGGGATATTGTATTTTTTATTGTACTGTTGCTGCTAACGGAGGACATGGATGGTGATGAGGATGAGAACACCCTTCATCCTTGCAGGGGTAAGTGCAAATTTTATTCACTTTATGCTGGTTGTTTTTATTTTAAATAGGCAAATGCACTATTATCAATGTCTGGATAATAGTAATTTTGCCTTTTACTGTACTATATTTGTTAGGGGGGGTTGTTCGGGGTACAGGGGGTGGGTGGGTTGTGCATTTGTAAGTATTTGTAATGTTTATTGGGGTAGAGGGATTGGGTGAAGGGGGTACTTGGCCCAGGGTGGGTGGTTAGGCATACCGGGGGGTCGCAGGGGGTAACCCCTTCATTACCAAAGCGATTATTACCGCTATGGTAATGTATTGGTTAATTCCTCCCATAACCTTCTCGGTAGACCTAACACCCAACCCTGAGCAAGTACCCTCTTCACTCACCCCCTCTGCCCCCAATCAACCTACTATTGTGCCTTAACCCTTTCATTGCTTTAGCAATGCAGTATCCCCGGCATGTTTATATTCTCCCGTGTCACATAACACGGGAGATTTAAACACACAAGGGATACCAGCACACTAAACCGGGGCCTGTATCACGGGAAGCAGGGGGTACCCAAGGCTGAAATCAATGCAGTTTAGCTCAGGAAATCCCCTGCTCACCTACACTATTAGTAAAAATATAATGAAAGCAGCTTCATTACCTTAGCAACTAACCATTACAATAGTTACGTTTTTTATTCTTATTTATTGTTTTAATACTAGTGTGCGGGAGCAGGGGGTCTCCTGAGCTTAACTCCATTGATTTAAGCCTCGAGAACCCCCTACTTCCCTAGATACAGGCGCTGGGACCGTGGTATATGCGGATCACGCTATAACAGGGTTGAGCTGTATATTGAAAAACTTTGTGCAACTGATTCGTTCGGATAATTTTTTATTCATATTCAGAAGTTGACTTTACTTTTCTTTTTCTTTCCTAAATCAAGGAAATGGCCTTTGGATGTTCAATTCCTTTGGATTATTTTTGCTTTTGAAGTTCACGTGGATTAAAAACTAATGGTGCGGCTGCTATTATGCCACCATGAAAGAAGTTAAATATCACATTTTAAACAATGTTGGCTGTTTCTTCACTAAAGGAAACAATTAACCTGACTCTTATTGTTCACAAAAACGATGCATCCCAATTACTTAACATGAAAGAAATCGAGAAAATAGAAATCTACTTGAATACAGGAAAGCACCATACTGTATACAGTAAATGAGACAATGCAAATATTTGATCTCAATTTCCTTATGTTGTCCAATTGTGATTTTTTTTTTACATAAATACGATTAAATAATATTTGGTTTTATATTCCATGACAAGTTTACTGCTTACGGGGGGCCACGATCCAACCGCACGTGAGCCGCAGATTTCAGCTTGTTGGTCCGTGGTCATGGACGCTGTAAGTCTTACTACATCTCTAGCTTACGTAGGTGTCTTTTTTTTCTTGTCATTTGTTGCAAAATGTTTAGAGGTTAATCAGTTTTGCATAAACAAACCTGGTGTACAATAACATCCCTTATAGGGATATACAGTATCCAGAAGAGTAACATATCTGAAATAGTCCTGGGTAAAGTTGTTTTATTCTGAAACAATATTACAATAACCCTGTTCTCTCAGGACTTCAATATCATGATTTTGAACCATAATGTAATGTTAAAATTCAGCAATTGATAGATAATTTTACTGTTATCACAAACTCTTAATACCATAAACAACATTTTGCCTTATGCTTCAATTGAAATAAATTCAATTTGCTCTTATACTTTATAAGGACTAACCCAGTGAAGCATGTGGTCATTTAGGAAGTTTGGAGAGATTTACAGACTATTCACCCACCAAATCTTACACTTGAGTGATCATAAGGACATAAGTATTAAACTCTAAATAGACTAGGAACTGAAAACTTGATAGAGAGTGGAATTCTGTATTTAAAGTCAAGCGAGGTAAATCACAACTTTTTAATCTTGTTCATGAAAGCTGTGTTATACACCAATGAGGGAATATATTTTTATGCATGAAGTATTTTAAACTTTGTGCATGCCTATGTAATCCACATCTACAAACAGGTTAACCCCATCGCCTTTGATGAATGAAGGGACTGCATTGCAATGAAATTATCATGTACTCCCTGACCTATCAGCAGTTAAGCGGTTAAAATTTCCAGTAATTTTATATGCACTAATTCAGTCCAAACCTAACATGTCCAAGGTTACTCTTGAGCATGCAGTATGCCTATTTTATCAAGTTATACATATGCTATGTTTTTAATGAAATGAGTAAATGTAGACCCAATTTAAATAGGAATGTAATTCTCGAGGAAAAAGTAAATGGAGCAAATACAGTATACATACTAGGGTCTCAGGATTATCTCTATCATGCTTCTATGAACATGTTTTGAACATGGTACCATAAATATATTATGATATATGATCAAACCAAAATCACCACGTAATCATAATCCTATATCCACTTAGTTAAAATCTACAATCAATGTAGACATCAGGAATTAGCCACTTTATTATATTTCAAGAACATTTTATGGGATTTGACAGTCGTTTTTGGATTTCATTTCTTATCTCTAGTTCGTTGTCTAGCTACAGTACTTTTTGCAGTAGATTAGTATACATATCCTCCCAGGCAAACACTGGACTTTGATGCATACTATACAGTACAATGTGAGTTTGTACAGTAAGTATTTAAGCAACATAATAAGGCACACTACATTTTGGCTCAGACATCTTATTTTTGTCCCTCATATGACCAGGTGACAGTAGCAGAAAGGACCTGTAACTTGAATATGTCTCTCTCACTGTAGTCTGGTACAGAGAAAGAGAAACATAAGGAATGTATAGTATACTCAATCTGTTTGACATAAAGGCTACAACATGTGTTACAAATATATACTTTTGTGACTATTGGGGAATTTACAGCTTGGTGACTATCTATCCAGGATTCCCTCATGCAAAACTAAAGCAATCTATGTATTATACACTGGCGACACACTTTATTCGAGCTCGGCTAGTCCCACGAATTCGGGTATACCCGGGTGTATTGAGGTTTGTGACTGTTTTCTGCCCGAGTGCATTGAGGTATTTTCCAGGCAGGGATTGAAGCATTTTATTCCCGCTGGCTGCAATACTGCACAGTATATATATATATATATATATATATATATATACTGCATTACAATTCATGAATTTATGCCATCTGGTAGACACGCGAAGCATTGCAGCCTATTAAATCATTATCATTTAACAGATCAGCCGCCCGTCAGCCAGGCATGAACCCAGGCTGGGAAGGCAAACGCAACGGGGCTTGTCAGAGGTGAGGAGCGGCGCATTCCAGGTATCTGCCAGGTACATACTGGGTATTTGCTCGAATAAAGTGTGTCGGTGCAGTATATTGTTTTACAATAATAATGTTGATAAATGTTGGGAAAATTAAATAAAAAATGTTTAAATGGGGGATTTTCTTTTATGTTAAATTTGGTTATGTTTTTGCACCAGCTTTACATGAGAGAAATAATTACTTAAAGTTCAATTCTGTTATGCCCAATAACTAGAGATATTGACCACTTTCTCAATCCTGTAAAAAAACATCTGTGTCATATTTTGCGCTGAAAATGCCAAGGGACCTATTCTGGTAGCTCCAGAGAGCGACAAACCGCTTCTAAAGTGCATGCTTTGCTATTCTGTAAGCCCTTAACACATGTCCAAGCCGTGTCTAAATTACTTGTTTAGATGCGGTTTCACACTTGCTCGGACAATCTGAGCGATTTGTCAAAGAAGCCTCCAGCTCACATTTTTTGCCCACTACTGCTATTCTCATAGCGCCATCATGCAAACTGCTTCTAAAAACTGTACTAGCATTTTTTTTTAACACCACCTAAATGGTGGCGAAATTGGTATTGCGAGTGTTTGGCTGTCTGCAAAACCCAAAAGTCAGACGGGGGATGGAGTTAGCACCCTTTATAGTTATTCCACTTCTAAAGCAAGTACAAGTTGTGTGGTTTGTTACATTTTTAGATACGTCTAGAATAAGTGGTTTCCAATAGAGAATAGGTTTTTTTTTCTCACCTTTCATCCCGCTACTTCTGAACATACCGTGTGGTTTGGAGATGACCACTTTGGAGCTACTAGAATAAGCCCCAAGTATTGAGTAGTGCTGTGATTTGGTAAAAAAAAATGGAAAATTCTAACACAAGGCAAATATTTTCAGAAGCAGAACTCAGAAATATTTTATATCTCAACCAACAAGCTGTAATAATTAAGGGTTGGCCAGATGAAGGATAAAGAAAGAAGTTTCTTCTGCTGCAATGCACTCATGATTAGTTACCCAGAATGGTTTTACACAATAATGAGGCAATCAATTATCTACATTCATTCAATTCAGCTAATATCAGATGTATCAATCATATTATACCTTCTATTATTGCTTTCAATTACATTTTGGGAAATGCATGTCATCCATTCCTCTGTCCTTTTATTAAGGACTGTTGTAAGAATAATGAGTATCTATACTATAGCTCTCTATTCAAATGATATTGCCATTGTCTTGGTACAAAAACCAAAATCGTATTAGAGGGCTCTCTAATAACATCAATAATAAAACTTGTGACAATAAACTACGCAGGAAATGCAGTCAAAATGATCTGTAGAACTGTTCTTAAGGTTTGGCATAGCTGGGGTGAACCTGGTGCCCATGTTAATTCCACAAATTTACAAATAAAAGTGTTTTCAAATAAAACATTATTGTGATTTAAAATAAAATCTATACAAGAAAAAATTAATTCTATCGGTTCATTGGAAAGATAACCATTTAACTTTAAAAAATGTTTGCCCGCCAAGACACCTCTCTTGTGCTTTATAATGGTGTATAAAGATGCAACATCCCAGGTAGGCTATTTATATGAGGCTTTCCACGTAATCGCACCCTATTGGAAATTAAAAAATCCTGATGAAGTCACACCCCAGCAATGAAACGCATAGGGCACGTTCGTGACGTCACCCAAATGGACAGAGAGAAGCATTGAGTTCCATGAGTCTGCTTGTGGAATCCTGTTTATGCTATGGCACAGAAAATACTGCAGCTGCATCCTGCAAGCTGAAACTTTCAAAGAATCCAGCACATTATTACTACACTATCTCCACGCTGTGCTCCAGATCCTGCTACATAGTAGGTGAGATGAGGTTGAAAAAAGACGTAGGTCCATCAACTACAACCTATGCTAAATTTAGACAACAGATACTTTATCCTATATCTATATTTACTTATTGATCCAGAGGAAGGCAAACAAAAAACCCCATTAAGGGGAAAAATTAATTCCATCCTGACTCCAAGAATTGGCAATCGGATTAATCCCTGGATCAACATCCTTCCCATATATACGTATTTGTTATATACCTGTATACCTTTCCCATCTAAAAAGATGTCCAACCTTTTTTTGAATAAATCTATTATATCTGCCATCACAGTCTCCATGGGTAATGAATTCCACATTTTAACTGCCCTTACTGTAAATAACCCTTTCCTTTGTTGCTGGTGACATTTCCTTTCCTCCAACCTTAAGGGATGGCCCCGAGTCCTTTGTACTGCCCGTGGGATGAATAGTTCTTTTGAAAGCTCCTTGTATTGTCCACGAATATATTTGTATATAGTTATCATATCCCCTCTTAGACGCCTCTTTTCTAATGTAAATAAATCTAATTTAGCTAGCCTCTCCTCATAAGTTAGATTGTCCATCCCCTTTATTAATTTGGTGGCTCTTCTCTGCACTCTCTCTAGTTCCATAATGTCTTTTCTTAGGATTGGTGCCCAAAATTGTACTCCATATTCAAGGTGTGGTCTTACTAGTGCTTTGTAAAGCGGCATAATTATGTTTACTTCCCTTCCATCCATTGCCCGTTTGATGCAAGATAAGATCTTGTTTGCCTTTGCAGCTACTGCATGACATTGGGCACTATTGCTAAGCCTGCTGTCTACAAGCACTCCTAAATCCTTCTCCATCAAGGATTCCCCCAATATATCTCCATTTAATTTGTAAGTCACCTTTTTATTCTTGCATCCCAAATGCATAACCTTACATTTATCTGTATTAAACCTCATCTGCCATTTACCTGCCCACGTTTCCAGTCTCTCCAAGTCCTTCTGAAGAGAAATTACATCCTGCTCTGATTCTATTACCTTACACAATTTAGTATCATCAGCAAAGATGGAGACTTTGCTCTCGATCCCAACCTCAAGGTCATTAATAAATAAGTTAAAAAGCAGTGGTCCCAGTACCAATCCCTGAGGTACTCCACTCACGTCTTTAGCCCAACCTGAAAAGTTCCATTTATGACAACCCTCTGTTGTCTGTCCTTTAACCAGTTTTCAATCCAGGTGCATATATTATTACTGAGTCCAACTTTCTTTATTTTGTACACCAACCTCTTGTGTGAAACCGTATCAAAAGCCTTTGCAAAATCTAAGTAGACCACATCAACTGCATTACCCTGGTCTAGATTCCTACTTACCTCCTCAAAGAAACAAATAAGGTTAGTTTGGCAAGATCTATCCTTCATAAATCCATGCTGACTATGACTAATAATTTTATTTTCCATTAGGTATTCCTGAATATTATCCCGTATTAAACCTTCAAGTAGTTTCCCTACTATTGAAGTCAGGCTTACAGGTCTGTAATTTTATCGGTTGTGATCTAGCTCCCTTTTTAAATATAGGCACCACATCTGCTTTACGCCAATTTTGTGGTACTGAGCCTGTGGAAATGGAGTCCTTGAATATTAAATATAATGGTTTGGCTATTACTAAGCTTAACTTCTTGAGAACTCTTGGATGTATGCCATCGGGGCCAGGTGCCTTATTTACTTAAATTTTTTCAAGTCGCTTATGAACTTCTTCCTCAGTTAACCAATTGTTCATTAATATGGAGTTTGTGGCTTCCTCCTGCGGCACTACTATTGAACTTGATTCTTCCATGGTAAACACAGAGTCAACGAATGTGTTTTATACCTCAGCTTTTTCCTTATCTCCAATAATCTGCCTACCCATCTCACACTGAAAGGGTCCTATATTTTCTTTTTTCATTTTTTTGTTATTAAGGTACTTAAAGAACATTTTAGGGTTGACCTTACTTTCTATTGCAATCCTTTTTTCATTATCCATTTTTGCTAATTTGATTGCCCTTTTGCAATTTTTGTTGCATTCCTTATAATTCTGATACGATGTCTCTGTCCCTTCTGACTTAAAAAATCTAAACGCCTTCCTCTTCTTGTCCATTTCCACCCCTACCTGTTTATTTAGTCACATTGGTTTTGACATTTCTTTTATACTTATTACCCAAGGGTACACTGATAAGTGTGCTTTTCTAACAATGTTTTAAAGACTGCCCATTTATCTTCTACATTTTTCCCTGCAAAAACATCATCCCATTGTATTACTACTAGATTAGACCTCAGTTTATTAAAATGTGCCTTTCTAAAGTTTAAGGTCTTTGTTGAACCCAAGAAATCTATTTTTTGTTCATTTATTTCAAATGAGACCATGTTATGATCACTGTTACCCAAATGTTCCAGGACTTGAATATTTGTTATTACTTCTACATTGTTTGATATGACCAAATCCAGTTTTGCCCCTCTCCTGGTTGGTTGCTCAATAATTTGGGTCATAATTGTCTTTTAGCACCCCCCAAAAACCTGTTTACTTTTGTTGTAATGCTAATCTCATTGCCCCAGTCTATGTCTGGATAATTAAAATCCCCCATTATGCAAACATGACCCAGTTTTGATGCCTTCTCCATTTGCAAAAGTATTTTAGCTTCCTCAATCTCTCAGATATTTGGTGGTTTATAGCATATTCCCACAAACATTTTCCTTATACTTTTACCTCCACTGCTAATTTCATCCACAAAGTCTCTACATTTTCATCATTCCCTTCATAAACATAATCCCTTATAATAGGTTTTAGATCCGGTTTAACATAAACATACTCCACCTCCCCTTCTATTTGTTCGATCCTTCCGAAAAAGGGAATAACCCTCTAAATTAACTGTCCAGTCATGAGTTTCATCCCACCATGTTTCAGTAATGCCTATGATATCATACTGCTCCCTTGCAGCTATTAATTCAAGCTCCCCCATTTTATCTGTCAGGCTTCCTGCATTAGCAAGCATGCATTTCAGTTTTTTTCAGCCTGTACTATTATCTTATCTGCTCCTTCCTTTCTGCGCCCACTTGGTTTAGCCTTTAGAAGTTTTCTAGTTTTATCTGTATTTACTGTACTGTGGGTGTCTCACTGCTTGTCAAACTCGCACTTGCCCCCATTCTACCTCCATACCACCTTGTATCCTCCTCTATTCCATTTAGTTCATTATCTGTTTCATTCCCCTCCCCCCTCCATCCTAGTTTAAAATCTCCTCCAACCTTTTAGCATTCTCCCCCCAACACAGAAGATCCCTCTTCATTGAGGTGCAATCCGTCCCTAGAATATAGATGGCACCTCTCAGAAAAGGAGTCCCAGTGCTCTAAAAACCCAAAACCCTCCTTCCTGCACCACTTTCTTAGCCATGCATTAACCTCCCTGATCTCTGACTGTCTCCCTGCGGTAGCGCATGGCACTGGTAGTATTTCAGAAATACTACCTTGGAGGTCCTTGCCTTAAGCTTTTGGCCTAGATCCCTGAAATCATTTTTTAGGACCCTTCATCTTTCTCTAACTTTGTCATTGGTGCCAACGTGTACCAAGACCGCTGGGTCAATCCCAGCCCCCCGCAACAATCTGTCTACCCAATCCACAATGTGCCGAACCCGAGCACCCGGGAGACAACAAACTGTTCGGTTCATGCGGTCACGCCAACAGATTGCACTATCTACCTTCCTAATAATTGAGTCCCCTACCACCTGCTGACAACTCCGTCTTGGTGACTATGAGATTTTATCTCACAGTGATTGTGATTTCTCTCCTCTTGTGAGTGCATCTCTTACCTGTCCTTTAAACATACGTATTAAATGTATTGTACTTTTTTATACTAAGGCGCACACACTTCTTACCTTTGTGTTTTATCTGTGGTTCAACTCATAAAGAAGCTGCCTCCGTCCCCCGTTAATAAATTGGAGATAACCAGCTGCAGCTAAAAAATATGAAGGTGATGGTTAAGGGTAAGGTGCTCTGGGTGATGAATAGGTAAGTAAGTGCAGAGAACAAGAACCCAGTTATAGCACTCAATACCCTAATTGAATGTTTTAAAAGAAACTTTTAATGATCATCATTGTAAAATAATGGGGTTAAAAATCCAAAGATTGGACACACATTAAATCCAATGTCGAGTACTTAAGGCACTTCGGATTATATATGATAGGAACAATTGAGTGGGATTAAATCAATGTTCCCGAGGGAGTTTGTGTGCAGCTGTCCCTGGTGAGGTGTCCCCACCTTACCAGGAACAGGTCAAAATTATGTTTTTTCAACATAATCTTTTTTTCTCTTGATATTTGGACACTGTGGCAGGGCCTTAACCTCTGTCTAAAAGGACTTCAATAGAAAGCCTGTATTGGTCTGATGAGTCCAGCAGGGAGCTGGTTAATTGAAGCTACAGACAATTAACCAGTCTCCACCTGCTCATCCGACAGGTTGAAAAGCCTACTTTTTGAACTGCAGGGGATCTCTCTAGCAGGTGGGAGGTGTATTCTGACAGAGAGGGCCCCCAGGGAACCAGACCCTCTATTCCAGGACACAGTTGTCCCTGTAACCTGCCAGAGGATGCACCCCACGGACACCAACCTAGACACAGACTGAGGGAAAGAGCCCCCGATAACAGGTACCTCTCTGGACTTTGGGTCTGAGACCTTCAGATAGGGATTGGGAGAGTGTTAGCTCATTAAAAGGGATAGGCTGTTTCTTTATTTGTATGCTGCCTTAAAGTTGTATTGTTTGAGGATGTGGGCTAAATTAAAGTTAAGGTTTATTTTCTCCAAAATATGTCTCCCTCATTATACCTCTGCACTCATTTCCTACAGACACTGGACACTTTGTGACACTATTCCTTTAAAAGTGCATTTATATATATTTGTCTGTTATATAGATAAAAATTACCAATATTCAGACAACTGTGTATCATTAATTAGGATGTTGGCACTGTAACTCACTTTATTTATATAGAAATATATGTAGATAAAGAAAATAGTTGTACCAGTGTAAGGAAGAGAGGCATGCATGTGCCAGATTGCAATTTCATATATATTATTTACAGATATGTTAAAAATATTTAGTTACTGTACATCACATTCCCGGTTTAATGTCATTTCATTAAACAATTACTGATAACACTTTGTAGAGTTGGTCAATGTAATAATTACATAAAGTTTGTTTTAAACATTACCAAAATATACAGACAATTGTCAAAAGCTCCTCTTTAGAGTTCCACTTTGCAATGCTGTAATGTAGCATTAAAGGGAGACTCATACCATTTATATGGGGTTGATTTCAGAAGACTGGGGGCCTATACACGATCAATGATTTCCAATCTTTGTATGAATGCTCCCGATCCATTGTCCTGGAACAAAGGGTGACCAGACAAGAAATGTTCAGCAACCTAGGGTTCCAAAGCCTGGGTGATAATGACATCCTGGAGATATTATTTTCTATTATGCCTTAGATCAAAATGAACACATTAACAAAAGTTACATGTGTACTACACAAGTTTGTCCACAAAGATCAAAGGGTGCAGTATACAGTATAGTAGCTTTACATATTATATCATACAAACAAGTGAAGACAAGTTCACACATCTAGTGGCAGGAATCCTGTGGGGTCATTTATTCTATATAAACAAATAATGGGGTTCACAACATTTCAGGGAACATCCCTTCCTCCGCCACCAGCAACTAACATAGTGTACCTACTACTGTTTCTAAGTATCTTAAAATCACAATGCTATTGATCTTTGGTGCCATATGCTAAGAGGTGATGTCACTCAGCAGAAAATATGCGAATGAGATGATGTCACTCAAAGATTCATCACTTAGACATTAATCCTTTCTTTATACTAGTCATCAAGAAGTTTATCAAATTAACCCATGAAAATCAAGTGCATAATAAAATTAATTATCAGTCTTTGTGAATGCTATTATTTACACTTTTTTAACTAATATATATATATATATATATATATATATATATATATATATATATATATATATATATATATATATATATATATTTTATCACATTATAGCTTACTTGACTTTTATACAGATGGGTTAACAATATTTACAGTTACATCACATTCCTGATGTCATGCCAGTTCATTAAACAATACAGTTACATCACATTCCTGATGTCATGCCATTTCATTAAACAATTACTGGTAACACTTTCTAGAGGTGGTCAATGTAACAATGTGATCAGGGGTCCCATGATGAAATCCGCTTAGACGGAAGAAACACGTAGGGTCACGTGTTGTTAGGTAGCTGTACAGGTAGCTGTACAGGTGTGCATCTCAAAACCCGAGAAAAAAGGCTGCTGCTGTCTTTTTGGCTGATTGTAACCAAAGCAATAGGAACTACTCTCTGCATATGTGGGTTGGTGGAGGACGATACAAACGGCGACACCAGCATTGGAGTTTTGGAGAATAACATTCCACAACGAAGCAGGCAGAGCAGTGTTCTGGTGTCATCTGTTGGCTCATGAGTTTACTCATACCATGCTTTTTATTCACGACAGTATTGTGAGTTTTTTATTTTACAATCTGATATCACACTAGGATTGGCACTTTCTTCTTCTTTGAGAGAGAGAGAGAGAGAGAGAGAGAGAGAGAGAGAGAGAGAGAGAGAGAGAGAGAGAGAGAGAGAGAATAAAAACAGCGCAATCATAGTGTAGTAAAGTTTCAAAATTTATATGGAACTGGAAAAAAATATATAAAATGCGCACTCACAAACGGACGGGCATGTATGAGATATAGGGCCTTATTCAGAGAAGGTTCATTAAAAATAATCGCCAGGGAATTTAAAATGACTGTTTTTTGGGCGTTGCTATCATGGTGTTCAGAAAGGCTCGATTACCAGTGATAGCAAAATGCCCAAAACGGGCGAGTTGCTGCCAGCGAGAGCATCGAGTCTCTGAAAAGGCCTACACCAGCGATTCATTTCTGCTGCATAGAGAGCTGCTCTGAGAGAGCCGCCTCTCTCAGCTGAAATGTCGCCCGAAAATTATTTACTTAAATATACATTTCTTTAATACTGTAGAGGTGCAGGGGGTCTCCGGAGCTGAACCACGTTGGTTTTATGTCCGGGGACCCCCTGCTTCCCGAGATACAGGCCTCTTTAGGGGGTGCCACTATCTTCTATGCAAGGAAATGTCCCGGTCATAAATACATGCCCCCCCCCCCCTCTGCCCAAACCCATACAGTACAGTAATGGGCAAAATAACTATTATCCAGATATGGATAATAGATTATTTGCCCATTATTAAACACTGCATTAGCATACATAAATAAAATAAATAAAAATAAATAAATTTATACTCACCACAAAAGCACGTCCCTTTGTTCTCCGTTGCCAGAAAGCATATATACAAAATAAATACATTCTAATGGCCCCTAACCCTTAATCACCTTAGTGGTTGCTAACCGCTATGGGGTTAAGGGGTTAACCCATCCTGACCCAATACCAACCCGGGAGGCCTAAGCACCCACCCTGACTGACTATACCCACCCTATACCCATTGAGTAGTATAGTGGTACATCATACCCAGATAATAATAATATGGGCATGATAAGCCTCTATAGCACTCAATGGGCACCCTAATCACAATACAGTAATACACAAGACAAACAATAACAAAATGTAACTAAACTCCAAAAAATCACACGTCACTAAATACAAACAGTAGCCAGCTAATCCAATCAATACAATCAATAGCAACATCAACAATGAATTAATTAAACCATTAACCAATCTAAACAATGAATTCCGAAACCAACTCAAAATGAATAGTAACACTAACCAATGTAAAAAATGAACTACTCCAACATTAATTAATTTAAACAGTTAAATAGAAAGAAATTCTAACTAGCTCTGAAGTAACCATAAAACATATTAGCTAACATAATATAACATTAAATACAAACAAACACCAATCGCAAACCTTTAATGACATTAAGCATGAAAAAACAAACAATGACATCCACATAATACATGAAATGCCAAAAAGCAACACCAATACCAAGCGATAAATGCCCCCCAAATATTGTCATAATAATGTATTAATCTGTACCCTAAAGAGGTACCGATTAATATATTATCAGTCAATGTGCCTCCCCCCAAAAAATATAAAAACACATCCAAAGATTAAACCTGTACAAAGAGACATTTACAAACATTGAATATATTACTTACCATTAGAAGCGGTGGCCCTCCGACTCCCGGGGAAACAGGAAGCTCACATACTGTACCTTGAAGGCCACCAACAGCATCCGATGCCATCCGCCATCAGGAACCTGCTCAGGTACCCCAATCTTCTTTTATCTTTCTTTAATCACCTTCTTCTACCTTCATCTGTAACCATTTCTTGTTCTTCTTTATCTTCTTTCTTCATCTGTCAATCCAAAATACCCCATGTTAAATCCCAGCTGATGCTGTCTTGTCGGCTTCTTGTGCTCAAATGAGGTGTCACGGCCTTAAATATGGTTTGTGACTTCACATTTACCCGCAAAATGGTTAACTGTGCTGACGGGACCGAGGGATGTGTCCAGCCTACCGTGTACCGGATGTAGAATGTGCGCGCCATGCGCTTCCCCACTCCGGTCCCACCGCCCACAGATGTTCATCTCCAGCTGCCAAGCTCTCTAGTTGCTTGTTACGTCACAGGGCTCTCAGATCATCTATAGTATCCCACGGCTTGGAATCCCTGCTTTGGCTGCCCTCACAACAAAGGGCTGTGCGTTCCCGTCTGCTTGATCATGCATGCAGTATAATAAAAACTGGCTATACTTGCTCTTACTTACTCTCTATACTTCATATATATTCAAATTAGTCTGTACACTATTATCCAGTTAGAGATTACATCCAAAGTATTATAATCTTAAAATTATCATAGAAGCTCAAGATCATCAAGTATATAAAAAAAAGATTATATGTAAATTGTAAAGTAATACATCAATTTCAATTCTATCTGGAAAAGTGCATTAAGCGGCATAACCACATTTGCAACTCCATAAATGTAAAACACGAAAAAAGGTTACATAATAATTATAATCCTGAAATTTGATTATATAAGGTAGAAACTTTCCAAAAGGATATATATGACAGAGTTATAGGCATGCAACCACAATTTCATGGCAATGTAATCCATATTTAGTAGGAATTTTAACAGAACATTTGAAAAGGCAAAAATTTCAGCAGCATCAACACCTTAGGCTGCGCTTATAGTGCCGGCTACGACTACGGCTACAGCTACAGCTACGGATGACGTCTCCCGTCTCCGTAGCCCAAGCGAAAGTTGTAATTTGAGTTTGGGAGACGTCTCTAGCTACAAGGGGAGTGACAGAAGGCAGAGGGGTGGGGACAAAAACAAGGGGGAAGGCTGAAACGGAGAGGAGTTGCAATTTCTCTTTGTATGCTGAATTTACAGTACTTTTACTTTAAATTACGGGAGAATTTACAATTTTAAAGTTGTTCATATCGTTTGTTTCACTTAACAGACACACAGACATACAGTACACACACACACACAATCAGAGCCGCCAACAGAAATCATGGTGCCCAGGACAAATGAAAGGAGCAGGCCCGCTCCCCCCCCAACCCATAGCACACCTACCACGGAAAAACATATTTTAGCATACAACTCTTACTTAACCCCCCAATACATATAAAAATACACCCCCAACCACCCAATACTCTCGGCAGTGGCGGAAGTCAGCTGGGCTAAGATTCCGCCTCGCTGGCATGAGAGGGAGGCCCGGTGCACACCCGAGCAGCCATTGTGGGACTGAGAGGTGCCTGCAGCAGGGCAGGGCCGGCAGCAACTGCTGTGACCTGCAGCCGGGCTCCTGCTACTGCCAGCCCCCCCAGTCCCTCCAGCCGCTGGGCTACCGCCACCCACCGGCCCCCCGCAGTCCCGCCACCCACCGGCCCCCGCACCTCCCCGCAGTCCCACCACCACCTCCCCCAACACGCGCAGTCCCACCACCAACCCCCACGGTCCCACCAGCTGCTGGGCCACCGCCCCCCCATCACCAAAAACCACCCCCCCCCACACCACATCGCCCTCCCCCCTGCAGCCACCTGTGATAATCCCCAAGGCAAGCCTGATTTGTATATATATTGAGGGTGTATTTTATATATGTATTGGGGGGGAGTGGGGTATATTTGTAGATGTATTGGGGGGGAGTGGGGTATATTTGTAGATGTATTGGGGGGGGAGTGGGGTGTGTTTTTGTATGTATTAGGTGGTTAAGTAAAAGTTACGCGCTAAAAAATATTTCCGTGGTAGGTGCGCTATGGGTTGGGGGTAGGGGGGGGTCTGATTCTTTCATTTGTCCTGGGCCCCATGATTTTTGTTGGCGGCCCTGATCTCACACACACAAACACACACAATCACACTCCCACACACACAATCCCACACACAAAATCACACACACAATCCCCCCCACACACACACAATCCCACACACACACACAATCCCCCCCACACACACAATCCCACACAATCACACACACACTCACACACACTCACACAATCACTCAATCACACACACAATCCCTCAATCAATCACACAATCACACCCACCCACACACAATCCCACCCACACAGTCCCCCCCACACACACAATCATTCAAACACACACACACACACACACACACACACACACACACACACACACACACACACACACACACACACACACAATCACCCCCCACACACACACACAATCACTCACACACACAATCACACACACACTCCCACATCACAATCCCACACACAATCACACAACACCCCCCCAACACACACACACAATCATTCACACAATCCCACACAATAAATCACACAATCACTCACAATCACACATAATCAACACACACACAATCACCCAATCCAACACACACCCAATCCCCCCTCACACAAACACGCACACACACACACACACAATCCCACACACACAATCCCACACACAATCCCACACACACAATCACACACTGTGACAGATATGAGGGAACGGTAGTGAGAAGGGGATATTACGGCCCGCAATTAGTGCGGGTTTCTGCTCCACTCCACGGTTTGGAGATTTACCCAAGGAGAATCCAGACCGGGACTTCTAGGTCTCCCCGCTTTCACAGGACTGGAGCAGCTGATTGAGCAGGGAGCTGATTAAAAGGCTACTCTGAACAGAGCAAGACAGAGCTGTTTTACGCTCTAGAGAAGTGTATGCTGAAAGGATGTTATGCTGAGGAAAAGCAAAGACTTTTGTTTTGTTTGTTTGATTTACTCCTGTTATCTGCTGTAGCATTTGTATGGCAAAATAAACAGGCCAAAGCTTTTCACCTGTGTCAGAAGACTGTCTCCTCTACCTGGAAGGCTGTGTGAAAGTGCTGGTCCCTGGACAAAAGGTACAGAGCAAGAAGGTACTTTGTCACATATGGTGGAGAATGCGGGCATCACACTGATAAGCCTGTAAGATGCAAAAGGGAATAGAGGAAGTAGTCACAGACCTGATCCAATCCACATCTACACAACAAGAAACTAATGCCTTACAACAAGAAACAAACAGCAGGCTGGCTAAGGGTAATGCCACAAAGCAGGAAAACATGGCATTATTGCAGAGCCTGGTGCTGCCCCAGGCTGAAGCTCATCAACTGCTCAGAGAGGAGCAGCAAAATACCACCCATGCCTTACATCAGGAGATCCAGGGCCTATCTGAGAGGCTTACCGGAGATGCCGCAGAAGCACACCCTAAGGTGTATAGAGATAGTAACTACCTGCAAAAGATGGAGGCTGCAGATGATGTAGAGGCCTACCTGATGGCGTTTGAGAGGACGGCTGAGAGAGAAAAATGGCCTGTGGCTGAATGGGCAAGTCTGCTAGCACCGTTCCTGTGTGGGGAGGCCCAGAAAGCATACTATGATCTGGAACCGGATCAAGCCAGTGATTACAGCGAGCTTAAAATGGAGATCCTGGCGCGCCTAGGGGTGACAACGGCTGTCCGTGCCCAGAGGTTTCACTCCTGGACCTACAACCTGGATAAAGCCACAAGATTACAGATGTTTGACTTAATACATCTTGCCAGAAAGTGTTTGTCAAGAGAAAGGGGATTTGGCCCGGGATTAAAGTGGTTACACCCCATTTGGCCACCCTCTACTGCAAGGGGAAGCAAGGGGTTAACTGGACTGGGGTCCAGTAATGTGTTTTTTCCTTGCTTCAGCCATCCAACTGTTTATTCCCCTGTATAAATGTATTGTTTCTGGGCCAGTGTCTGCACCACACACACAAGGGCTGAAGGGGTTAATGAGCTGCAGTTTAGGAAAATACATTAGGATGCGTGGTGTCTTTTCAGAAATATCTGGGCTTCAAATGGCTTGATTGAAGTTGGGTGTGAAAAGTACAGAGGGGGTTTTGTGTATGTTAACACATCTGGCTGGTAGAGACAGCTAGGACCCAGGCTGGGGCATTGTGTGTGAAATATAGCACCGGTGACAAATGTTCACTACACACAGCCCAGCTTCAAAGGATTTATTGATGGGGCCAAGGGTGCGGTTACGCAAGGAGATCTAAGAATGAGTGACATTATTAAATATAAGAATATTATGAGATGTCCTCGGCTGAACATGCTAAGAGTTACATATGTGTATCCGGGGGACCGAGCCGCATATAATGATTACAGACACATGATGTCGGGCAGGTCCTAAGAGACAGATATTAATATCTCTCTTAATTTTAGTATTACACGGTAATATTTAGTCTCATTGGGAGCGTCATGCGTGCCGGAATGTATTAATATGTCTCGCGTGCCAGTAAGTATTACTGAACTGAAGTTATGAAGTTATTTAGATAGGAAAAGCAGTTTTTAAACGTCCTTGGGTGGGAGGAGTTTTACTCTGAGGAAAACTGTCAACCTCACCACTGATTTATGAGAGGGGCTGGGTTTAGGTTGTGTTCAATGGGAAATAATTGTATAAGAACCAGGTTCAGCCTATGGCTATTGTCTTTCGTGTCTTGGTGATTTTTGAAGATTGCTGTATGAACTGCCAGTCCAGAATTATGACTGTTTCATCATTTCCATCTTAAGTGAGTATCCATATTTTGTCTGTTATTTGTATAATCTCGTGTGTTCACCTTTTTCAAGGAATAAATTACATATTATCATATCTAAGCCTCGTCCAGTTCAACCCAGATATATTTTGGTGTGTATTATTAATAGCCTGTTACAAAGCTACCGTCACAGGCATTAATAAAACTGGTGGCAGCGGCGGGATTGAACTGGACCTATATTACAGTGTTCTGAGGGACTCTGTCATATAGTGGGAACTCGAGAGTAATTGCGAGTTCCTGGGACTAAAGATATTGAACACACAGTGTACAACATATAACACAAGATATGGCACCTCCTCACTGTTCTCTTACTTGTGAGAAGCATTGCCTCCAGAACCAAAGTGCCGGCCATCCGTGTGACTGGAGCCGGGCACCGAGACCGGAGGAGTGTATCAAGTCGGCGTGGGGCCAGCAGCCGGCAAGGCTGAGAGAGAGGCAGCGATCGGTGAGCATGAAACCCGGCAGGCTGAGCAAAGATCCACAGCTGCAGCCGCTGTAACCATCCAACCACCCGGAGAACAGGGAGGGGACCTAGCTCTGGGACGACAGAGACTTGTGGAGGGAGCGGGTTGTCTCGGAGACCACGGAAGTCTTGCACCAGGAGAGGTAACGGCCGTTGCGGCGGCCCGTCCATTTTCCCTGAAAGAGCTAGCACTGTTGTGTGCGTTGGGCAAGATGTGGTTCCCAGCGCAGTGAACCCAGTTCATGGAGTTGGTGCCGCACCGACCCGCTTACCCCCTCCCAGAGCCCGGCGCTCAAGTAACTCCGCTCTGCACTCAGCAACCCATCGCGGGGGTAATCCACCGGTGGCGGAGAAGCTACAGCCGGCGCTGTGGCACTGCCAACAAATGGGCCACAATAATGCCCGGTGCTCAGACCGTGCGCGATCTGGCGAAGAAGCCCCTCAGGGCCATCGCTCATGTGCTGTGGAAGAGATAACCCCATTAGCGGCGGAGAGCGGCGGCCATCCATCAGATCCCGGTGTAGAGCCGGCGATGACGGCGGAAGAGCCGCGATTCCGGCAAAGTGCCGGAGCCCTTTCTGAGTGGGGGGAGGGACAGGGATTGCGGGAGGGCTTATTTTACCTGGAGCCGTGTTACTCCACAAAGACCTGGGACCCTTGTTCTCAACCAAGCCCAGGCGCTGTTGCGGCAGCAGCCCGTTGCTGCCCGGCCCAGATTATGCCGGCGGCGGCCACTCCAGTCCCCCTGCAATCGGGGCCAACGAAGGTGGCGGTCTCTGAGGGGACAAGCGAGGTAAGCCAGACTAAGTCGCAGACTGACCCTGACTTATTTTTTCCTATGACTGTACCCTGTTGTTTCACTATAGGGGTGACCGGGGGGTGGCAGGAGATAGGGGTACCAGGGGAGGGGAAGGAAGGGCAGCTTGTAGGGCAGCCAGGCTTCCCCATTACCCTGGTGGAGCAGCAAGGGGATTCTCAGTTAAGTGCCCCTCTGTTGCAGCCCTGCAATGGGCTGGAGGTATCAGGGGTTGTGGCAAAGTTAGACCACCCCAGGGTAACCTACCGGCCAGGAGCTAAGGTGGGTGCATCTGCACCAGCAACCCTGAGCTCACCTCCGGTAATGGGGGCACAGCTTCAGGGAGAGGGGCTAGCCCCGTTAGTACCCAGCTCTATGGTAGGATTGCCTGGGAGAGGGTTGGGTGGGCCAGTGGGAACCGGGGAGGGAAGGCAGCAAGTGAGCCTCCATATTTCCCCATTACCCTGGTGGAGCAGCACGGGGACTCTCAGTTAAGAGCCCCACTGTTGCAGCCCTGCAATGGGCTGGAGGTATCAGGGGTTGTGGCAAAGTTAGACCACCCCAGGGTTACTTACTGGCCAGGAGCTAAGGTGGGTGCATCTGCACCAGCAACCCTGAGCTCACCTCCGGTAATGGGGGCACAGCTTCAGGGAGAGGGGCTAGCCCCGTTAGCACCCAGCTCTATGGTAGGATTGCCTGGGAGAGGGTTGGGTGGGCCAGAGGAAACCAGGGAGGGAAGGCAGCAAGTGAGCCATCCAGATTTCCCCATTACCCTGGTGGAGCAGCACGGGGACTCCCCGTTAAGAGCCCCACTGTTGCAGCCTTGCTATGGGCTGGAGGTATCAGGGGTTGTGGCAAAGTTAGACCACCCCCAGATTCCCTGCCAGCCAGGAGCTAAGGTGGGCGCATCTGCACCAGCAACCCTGAGCTCTTCTCTGGTAATGGGGAGGCAGTGTCAGGGAGATGGCCCCACTCAGGTGTCCCTAGGATCCAGGTTAGGATTAGCTAGGGAGAAGCAGAATGAGGGGAGGCTGCAGGTAGGTAGCCAGCATCAGACCTCAGTGGGAGAAGAAGGGCTAGTGGTAGCCAGGGAGGGAAAGCAGCAGGTATGGCAGCTAGAGTTCCCCATTACCCTGGCAGAGCCTCAGGGGGTTTCTCAGATCAGCAATCCCCTGTTGCAGCCTGGCTATGGGCTGGGGGTATCCTGGGCAGTGGCAAGCTTGTGCCACCCCAGGGATACCTGCTAGCTGAGAGCTAAGGCGGGTTCATCTGTAGAGGTGCCCCTGAGCTCATCCCTGGTAAGGGGGAGACAAGGTCAGGGAGGTAGGTGCACTCAGGTAGTTCCAGTGTCTGGGTTAGTATTGCCCAGGGGGGAGAGGAGTGCAGGTGGGCTGCAGGGAGGTAAGCAGCAGGAGTAATCAGCAGGGGCTGAGGTGCTGGGCCTAGGGGAGGCTAGGTAGGGAGACACTGTGGAGCAGGGGGAGATAGGAGGTCAGTGGGGTGTCAGGCAGCTGGCAGAAGCTAGGGATGGCTAGGTAGGCAGGAGGTCCATTGTTCTGACTGGCCCGGAGTGTCCCCCCTGACATATTCCCCAGGGTTCCAAGAGGAGGGGCTGTGGGTAGATAGGCAGCCAGGGAGGAGAGTCAAGGGTATAGCGGAGCATCTACAGGTGGGCACAGGGCAAGGGCAGGTAGGGTCCCTACAGGATAGTGACATAGCTTTTCCCAGATTTGGTTGACAGGAAAGCGATGGTCTGTGCTTGATAGCTGGTCTCTCGCTGGTGCAGAGACATGCCAGTCTCTGGGCAGTATGCGGCCTGGTCTGCAGAGATGCCCCTTCACCATGGACTTGGTTAACCAGGCACGGGGTGGGGGCAGAGGGAGGCAAAGGAGAATGCCGGCGGCCATGGTGGAGCCCTGCTCAGCAGGATCTGGGCTTCATTGTCCACTGTGGCCAGGACAATGTACTGGACAATGCCGGAGGACAATTTTGCCAGGCCAATCCCTCAGGACTTAATGAGTTCTTCAAGGACGCCAGTGGTGTCCCAGTGCCAGGGAAGGCAGCTGGGGCACCAGGCACCAATTGAGCAGAGGAGGTGTCAAAAGAGAGGGGATTTGGCCTGGGATTAAAGGGGTTACACCCCATTTGGCCACCCTCTACTCTCACCTGGGAAGCAAGGGGTTAACTGGACTGGGGTCCAGTAATGTGTTTTTTCCTTGCTTCAGCCATCCAACTGTTTATTCCCCTGTATAAATGTATTGTTTGTGGGCCAGTGTCTGCACCACACACACACTGGGGCTTAAGGGGTTAATGAGCTGCAGTTTAGGAAAATACATTAGGATGCGTGGTGTCTTTTCAGAAATATCTGGGTTTCAAAAGGCTTGATTGAAGTTGGGTGTGAAAAGTACAGAGGGGGTTTTGTGTATGTTAACACATCTGGCTGGTAGAGACAGCTAAGACCCAGGCTGGGGCATTGTGTGTGAAATATAGCACCGGTGACAAATGTTCACTACACACAGCCCAGCTTCAAAGGATTTCTTGATGGGGCCAGGGGTGCGGTATGCAAGGAGATCTCAGAATGAGTGACCTTATTAAATATAAGAATATTATGAGATGTCCTCGGCTGAACATGCTTAGAGTTACATATGTGTAACCGGGGGACCGAGCCGCAAATAATGATTACAGACAAATGATGTCTGGCAGGTCCTAAGAGACAGATATTAATATCTCTCTTAATTTTAGTATTACACAGTAATATTTAGTCTCATTGGGAGCGTCATGCGTGCCGGAATGTATTAATATGTCTCACGTGCCAGTAAGTATTACTGAACTGAAGTTATGAAGTTATTTAGATAGGAAAAGCAGTTTTTAAACGTCCTTGGGTGGAAGGAGTTTTACTCTGAGGAAAACTGTCAACCTCACCACTGGTTTATGAGAGGGGCTTGGTTTACGTTGTGTTCAATGGGAAATAATTGTATAAGAACCAGGTTCAGCCTATGGCTATTGTCTTTCGTGTCTTGGCGATTTTTGAAGATTGCTGTATGAACTGCCAGTCCAGAATTATGACTGTTTCATCATTTCCATCTTAGTTAGTGTCCATATTTTGTCTGTTATTTGTATAATCTTGTGTGTTCACCTTTTTCAAGGAATAAATTAAATTTTATCATATCTAAGCCTCGTCCAGTTCAACCCAGATATATTTTGGTGTGTATTATTAATCGCCTGTTACAAAGCTACCGTCACAGTAGTTACAACCGGAAATCAACACATCCAGCCACATTGTGGAGCAACTAGTGATGGACCGATTTCTGAGAGGCTTACCTGTTGCCCTTCATCGCTGGGTCAGTCAGAGTGATCCCCAAACAGCTGACCAGTTAGTCGCCTTGGTAGAATGGTACATTGCAGCTGGAGAATGGCTTCAAACCCCTATCCAAGGGCAGCCTCCGAACCGGAAGGTCCAGAGCCCCAGTAAAACTGGTAAGAAGGTTCCAGGGAAAAGGGGGAATTTTGATGAACAGGTTGGGGTCTATAACCCCATGGACATAACCACAAGAGAAAGGAACTTTGTTAAGTGGGAAGAACCTATAAGGGACTATGCTGTAAAATGTTTTAAATGTCGAGAGTTTGGACATATGCAAAGGACTGTCCCAGAATGGTTGAACCCATGGAATGTAATGTGGGTAGTAATAATGAGGATGATTACTCACTGTATGCTCAAACTGTGTGTTCCGCTAACAAAAATGGCTGTCTGAATAGTTATGCAGAGGGGGATGGGGTACAAAGAGAGTAACCCAACAAGAACCTATTTGCACTCGCTTATCTCAAATAAATGGTTAGGAATAATTTAATCCTTGGGTGGAGCCCATACACCATTTAATAATACATATAAAATATTTTATTTAACATCTATGCAAAGACACTTAACGACTAATGGTTAAAATTGATCAGGGGGTAGGTGGGGACAGAGGGTAGCATCTAAGGTGCCTCCTGTGTATATATATATAGTAGTATCACACAGGTATTTCTCTAGCACCAATGGATAGGTCTGATAGATACAATGCTTTATCTATTCCCTTAGTGAGCTGTGTATGACAGCTTATTGTTCATATGGAAGTATGGAGAAGTTATGTAACATTTGTTACCCCTCATCCGTACACTGCACAGAAAAACACTTTGTTTGCGAAGGTACCCGGGCGCTATCTCTCTTTGTTATATCTAATGTGCAGAAGTATAAAAAGAATGGTGTAATACTGCCTGTAAATGGTTTTCGGGTGGTATCCTCTTGTGACTCGAAACCCCAGCAGGATCTATCCAGGACCCTTATAGTTAATGAATACAAAAAAGATGGGGGAGCACAATGGTCGGAAACAGGCAGTGTTATATAACTAATAGTTACTTTTTTCTAAGGTGAAGCAAATGTAACCTGAGTAGGTGTGGTAGCTCAGGTGTCTAATGTCTAATTGGGTTGGTGGACACACATGAGTGTATGTGTGTTGGTGTAAAAGTGGAATAAAGGTATATAAGACTTACACGGCCTTGTGTAAGCCCAGTCGCATCAGAGTTTCTTTAGGAGTCCCGTGTGCTTCTGATGAGGCTTTTCTTCTTGCGATGCTGGTTCTTCTTCTTGTTTTGCAGTCCACTTCCTTCTTTGGTTCACAGTGCCGCTCCAGGGGAAATTTCCTCTCGTGTAAACAAAAAGGAGGATAGGGTTAACACATATAATTGTACACACGTCAATGAGGGGGGGGGGATGGTGTGTTTATAAACCACCAAGATTTGTATTATATAATATAGTTTAGCACTCACACGGGCTAGTGTGAGTGTAATCCTATCTTGGTATCTTGTTCTAAAGAAGTTGCCCAAATCAATATCAGGTAATGAAAGGGTAGGGTATGAAGGTATTAATAATAAATATATCACAATACTCACACGGGCCAGTGTGAGTACACACTTCTAGCGGTATCTTGTTCTTTTGTTCCAGTAGTCACCGATGGTGAAGATGGGGTTTAACAAATAAAAGACACTAATGTCTGGGGGGTAAAAACTATCTTTAATAAAACATAAAAAATAAAAACAGAAACAAACTCAGAATACAAACGATTCTGTGGAAAGTGAATGCAAGGGGTAGGCAGTGTGGTGTATAGTTGTAGGGGGTCTCTCTCTTCCGCGTCCGGATGGAGAGCTGCAACTTCACCTCTGCCTCCTCTGTAGTGTGCTTTAAAATGTTCCAAGTGGAGAGCAACGCGTTTCGTCCAGGTCCAGAGCCTGAGGAAGTCCAGTACCTGGACGAAACGCGTTGCTCTCCACTTGGAACATTTTAAAGCACACTACAGAGGAGGCAGAGGTGAAGTTGCAGCTCTCCATCCGGACGCGGAAGAGAGAGACCCCCTACAACTATACACCACACTGCCTACCCCTTGCATTCACTTTCCACAGAATCGTTTGTATTCTGAGTTTGTTTCTGTTTTTATTTTTTATGTTTTATTAAAGATAGTTTTTACCCCCCAGACATTAGTGTCTTTTATTTGTTAAACCCCATCTTCACCATCGGTGACTACTGGAACAAAAGAACAAGATACCGCTAGAAGTGTGTACTCACACTGGCCCGTGTGAGTATTGTGATATATTTATTATTAATACCTTCATAACCTACCCTTTCATTACCTGATATTGATTTGGGCAACTTCTTTAGAACAAGATACCAAGATAGGATTACACTCACACTAGCCCGTGTGAGTGCTAAACTATATTATATAATACAAATCTTGGTGGTTTATAAACACACCATCCCCCCCCCTCATTGACGTGTGTACAATTATATGTGTTAACCCTATCCTCCTTTTTGTTTACACGAGAGGAAATTTCCCCTGGAGCGGCACTGTGAACCAAAGAAGGAAGTGGACTGCAAAACAAGAAGAAGAACCAGCATCGCAAGAAGAAAAGCCTCATCAGAAGCACACGGGACTCCTAAAGAAACTCTGATGCGACTGGGCTTACACAAGGCCGTGTAAGTCTTATATACCTTTATTCCACTTTTACACCAACACACATACACTCATGTGTGTCCACCCTCCCAATTAGACATTAGACACCTGAGCTACCACACCTACTCAGGTTACATTTGCTTCACCTTAGAAAAAAGTAACTATTAGTTATATAACACTGCCTGTTTCCGACCATTGTGCTCCCCCATCTTTTTTGTATTCACAGAAAAACACTTAACCTGTTTCACAATGCTGATATTCAACAGGCCTCCCAATTACCAGTTACACAATAAATATTTATGTGATACTATATTGCAAATAATTGGTATGGCATCATGTGTATTTAGAAAGAATCAACCGTTTATAGTAGATGTAGGCAGCCTGTTGCATCAACCAGTGCACTGTAACACGTGTGTATAAATGTATCACTTAGTGCACTCTGCGGCTGATACACACGATCGATTCCAACAGGTATACGCAGCCTGCTGCGTCAACCAATGTATATGGTAAACAAACCCTGTCTTAATGAGGGCTCACAATAGGTACGATCGTACGCAGTAACAGCTTAACAGCGTATCCCACCTGGTTAATATACCATCTGCTGCAGCATACATATAGAGTAGAAATTGTACACAATTATGTCCCTTAATGTAATATGGGACCGGGAAAACAGACCGTCTCCAGCGGATAGAGGCAGCTAGCTGCGTCACCCAGGATATGCAATATATACCCCAGTCTCAGTAATAGCCTATGCTGGGCTCGATCGCCAACTTGCGATCCTGCTGGGGAGAAGGCATACAACCTGGTCTTTCCGTCTCTCAGTTACCGCTCCGACCCCGCGCCACCTGATGACGTCATAGTTGTGACATCTAAAAACGAAACTGACGTACGTTTCGCGCCACCTGGCGCTTTCTCAAGGTAATGCATAGCCACTACCAAACTACAACTCCCAGTACATGGCTGGGCGATAGGAGACCAGTGGGATCATACCCTTGTGGCCGCTGCCGGGCCTGCCCCTTCATGGGGGCTACGAAGAGTATCCCCGGCAAGATAGACACAACAGATCACATTATCAAAAACTTTATCAATTGCCTTACAGTGGGAGTTATATATCTTATCACCTGTAGATGTGGCATGCGGTACGTAGGAAAAACCCACAGGGCCCTGAAGGTGAGGGTCCTGGAACACCTGGGGGCGATAAGAAATACTGTCGATACCCCGGTTGCACGCCACATCAATGAAATCCACAATGGGGACCCAAAATATCTAACATTTTGCGGGATTGAACATCTCCCATGGGGCCCACGAAAAGGTAATTGGGATAAGCGCCTACTACAACGCGAATGCCAATACATATTCACCCTCCAGACCCTTCAGCCAAACGGACTTAATGAGGGGTACATCTATACCCCGTTCCTATAGTTCAATACATCTCTATTCACCCATATATATATGTTCTGGATATACACCAGTACACTAATGTATCTTTACATCATGGGGTTCGGGGAAATATAGTCTGGGTACTAAACTCATTATAGCCGTATTGACTGTTAGAGGCGGCGATACTAAGATCCAACAGTCCTACACTCGCACATAACGGTGCACATGTTCACCTTTGGTTTGGGGGCTCTGTGTATACAGTCGGAGTTTCTAAAACTCCCTTTGGTCATTTTGACTACTAGAGGCGGCCGATTTAAGGATCACACACTCCTACGCCATACATGGACATTTGCATATACACGTGTATATATATATATATATATATATATATATATATATATATATATATATATGTATATACATGGGTATATGCATAGGTATATATGTATTGGGGTTCCTCCATCCACAGTGTTGGTTCATTACATCATAGCCCTAATTCATTGTATCACTTGCGCATGTTGCACACAATCATACAGCTGAATCCATGGCATACCATTTCTGTTAACATTGTAACATGGGTGTACTTACACCTATGAGGTTCATTTGTTATGAGACAATAACTGGACCACGTTTAAGGAATATCCCTTTAATAGGGCATCAAGAGCAACACACTTGCCAAACTAATAATGGGCAGGTCTCTACATGCCCGCGTCATGCTTCCCCGCCAATTATGATTGGCTATTAAGAAAGACGTACCCCCAGCCAACCTAGATAAAACACCGGGGGAAATGATGCTTAAGCAGTGCCTGCATTACCTTGAGAAAGCGCCAGGTGGCGCGAAACGTACGTCGGTTTCGTTTTTAGATGTCACAACTATGACGTCATCAGGTGGCGCAGGGTCGGAGCGGCAACTGAGATATGGAAAGACCAGGTTGTATGCCTTCTCCCCAGCAGGATCGCAAGTTGGCAATCGAGCCCAGCATAGGCTATTACTGAGACTGGGGTATATATTGCATATCCTGGGTGACGCAGCTAGCTGCCTCTATCCGCTGGAGACGGTCTGTTTTCCCGGTCCCATATTACATTAAGGGACATAATTGTATACAATTTCTACTCTATATGTATGCTGCAGCAGATGGTATATTAACCAGGTGGGATACGCTGCTAAGCTGTTACTGCGTGCGATCGTACCTATTGTGAGCCCTCATTAAGACAGGGTTTGTTTACCATATACATTGGTTGACGCAGCAGGCTGCGTATACCTGTTGGAATCGATCGTGTGTATCAGCCGCAGAGTGCACTAAGTGATACATTTATACACACGTGTTACAGTGCACTGGTTGATGCAACAGGCTGCCTACATCTACTATAAACGGTTGATTCTTTCTAAATACACGTAATACACAATATATATGCCTCAGCAGATGCCATACCAATTATTTGCAATATAGTATCACATAAATATTTATTGTGTAACTGGTAATTGGGAGGCCTGTTGAATATCAGCGTTGTGAAACAGGTTAAGTGTTTTTCTGTGCAGTGTACGGATGAGGGGTAACAAATGTTACATAACTTCTCCATACTTCCATATGAACAATAAGCTTTCATACACAGCTCACTTAGGGAATAGATAAAGCATTGTATCTATCAGACCTATCCATTGGTGCTAGAGAAATACCTGTGTGATACTACTATATATATACACAGGAGGCACCTTAGACGCCACCCTCTGTCCCCACCTACCCCCTGATCAATTTTAACCATTAGTCGTTGTGTCTTTGCATAGATGTTAAATAAAATATTTTATATGTATTATTAAATGGTGTATGGGCTCCACCCAAGGATTAAATTATTCCTAACCATTTATTTGAGATAAGCGAGTGCAAATAGGTTCTTGTTGGGTTACTCTCTTTGTACCCCATCCCCCTCTGCATATGTATCTTCATATCCTGTATGCACCCTATCTTCCACAATATCACTTATAAGTGGAGAGCGGCATTATATTTTGTTATATGTCTGAATAGTTACCCTTGGTGTTCCGTGCAGGTAGAGGGGAAAAGGGTTCATGCTCTACTAGACTCAGGTAGTATGGTTACCCTCATCGACCCAGATTTGGTAAATGGTATTCAGGTAGATGACTCCCAACAGTTTGATATTTCCTGTATACATGGGGATGTACATAACTACTCCACTGCTGAAAAACAGGTTGAGTCACAGTGTGGCTCTGTAAATTGGCGAGTTTGTCTTGTACCAAAATTGGCCCATGACATGATTATTGGTAGAGATTTTCCCCATTTTCTACATTTATGGCCAGCTGCTGAAAAACTTGCCACTAGTTCGTCAGATTAATGTAATGATGATTTCCCATTTGCTGACATTTTGGGAGACGGACTAGATAGCACAAATGAGTCTGGGAGTAAACAGCCATACCCTGTAAAAGCACTAGTGGGCGACAACCCAGAACAAAATGGTGCCGGACCATCTAATAGTCCGGAACCAGACATTGACCTTATTGATTTAGAGGTCACCCAGGTAACTTTAAGAGTTGGTCTGATCCCACTTTGTCAGTAGCCCAAAATTCCATTTCAGTAAGGAATGGAACCCCTACTAATCCAGACAGACCCTTGTCGTATCCTTGGTGTGGGATGGGGATGATAATTCACTGTTTTCATTTGTTGAATATCTTAATACTAATGATTTAAATTTAAAATTCACTTTTGAGCACAACTGGCCATATTAATTATTTAGATCTTACTTTATATATTGATACTAACAAATCCATCAAGTTTGACATCTATAGAAAAATACATTCTCGTAACACACTTCTCTCTGCACAGAGCAGCCATCCCAAATCGCTTATTAAGGGCATCCCCAAGGCACAATTTATTAGGTTGAGAAGGTTGTGTTCTAGTGACGAGGCCTTTCAGATTCAGTCTAAGGATATGTCAATGAGATTTCAAGAGAGAGGTTATACATTACACGATATTCAAGAGGCGTACACTCATGCAAAGTCACTTGACAGGAGATCACTTATGCAAAATATGAAAAAATCCAATAGACGTAATAAAGCACCCACGCAATTAGGAATGGACAATTCTACCTGTCCTTTGTTTATTACTACTTTTAATAGACAAGCACGGCAAATCAAAGCCATTTTTTATAAACATTGGAACACATTGTCTTTAGATAAAGATATTTCATCTGTTGTTTAAAATGGTCCTAAATTTGTATTCAGAAAAGGGAGGTCTCTAGCTGGTCATCTCTCATCTAGTATGTTTAGATCTAATGATAAGTATAGAGAGATATGTGGGATCCCTAAAGGTTTCTTTACCTGTGGGAGATGTTCCATTTGTCAATATTCTAAATCTACAAAATCTATCAAATCATACAAATCCAATCATTATATTAATAGTTTCATTAATTGCTATACATCCTTTGTTATATACGTGTTACAATGTGGATGCCATAAAAAATATGTAGGACGCACTATGAGACCTTTTACGGTCGCAAATTATGGAACATATACGTCTTATTAAAAAGAAGGATGATAAACATCCAGTGTCTCGTCATTTCTCTACTTGCCCTCATGGTGATATATCTCATTTCTCATTTGTTGGCATTGAACATGTCCCATGTCATCCCAGAGGTGGAGACAGGTTAAATTTATTAAATAAGAGAGAGATCCACTGGATCTATACTATGAAC
The DNA here is from genome assembly GCF_040206685.1 of Ascaphus truei. Lineage (NCBI taxonomy): Eukaryota > Metazoa > Chordata > Amphibia > Anura > Ascaphidae > Ascaphus > Ascaphus truei. The sequence continues at coordinate 19,712,813 of NC_134486.1, forward strand.
ACATTGCACCCCAATGGTATAAATACAGATTGGGAGCTCAAACACTTTCTAGTCTAATAATGAGGAGTTATGAAGTATTGATTCTCTATTGTTCCTATATTATTATGGATTGGTTAATATGTATATATGCTGTTTCTTTTTCTTCTCTTTTTTATGTTTAGTTATTATTCTTTTCGGTATTGTATATTATGTTTATTTAGTTAAAAGTATATTGTACTCTACTTTAGTGATACTACTGATATTACTTATACTTGTTATTATATTGATTATTATTATTACATACACTATGATATATCATCATTTATTGTTATTATTATTATCATTCTCGTGACATCATTATTTCTATACTTATGTTTCTATTGACAATCTCTTACTGTTATACTGATATAAGACAGGCTAATATTGAATGATTAATATAATTATTATTTATCTCTATATATATCTAGTGAATCTGATCATTTACTATATATGTGTTATTTTTTATTGTTGATATTATTCTAATTATGTTTCATTAATTAATTATTCATCATATTACCACGTTGTTATCTTAATATATATATAATTTCCTAGTACTATATAATTCTGCATTTATCATCCTATCTTTTATCTATTTTTGATTAGGTTATTTCAGTATTTTTCTTTATTTAATCCTCTTCTTGTTTTTACTCATGTCGCTTGTATGTTGGTTTTATATTATTTTTTGCTACTACTGTTGGCACTATCTCACAGTATTTTTGCAATAAGTTGTTTATTATTATTTTGGTTGTTTAAATGTACTATGTATTAGTTACACTTGTATGTTGTTACCCCTCTCTTTCCCTCATGCACCGCTATGTCTGTATAGACCGAACGGCACTCTCATTAATTAAACTTCAGCTGTTTGGAGGAGTTGCCATCCTTAACTAATTTATGGTTAGCCTATCACAGTTTAGCCGGTGGTATATAGAGGAGTATGTAGAGGGTTTACCACTCACTCTTTGAAAAAGTCCCTTGTGGGATGAAACGCGTCAGAGGTTCCTAGCTTCGTGATGTTTGTCCTTTTTTTAAATAAATAGTTATTTCTTATTAGAGCTGCGTTTGGTTTCATACTTAACTCAGTGCACCGCTTCTTCGTTTGGCTGTGCTGGTGATATTAGACTATGCGACCCGATATCCTGAGGCAATCTCTCTATGCACGGCCTCAGCAAAATCTATTGCTAAAGAGTTCATGATGATGTGTAGTCGGGTGGGGATTCCAAAGGAGATCCTATCAGACCAGGGTGCTCCATTCATGTCTCGGGTAACCAAGGAGTTATGCAAACTTCTCCACATAAAACAGTTAAAAACCTCTGTGTACCACCCACAAACTGACGGTTTGGTGGAGCGGTTCAATAAAACCCTAAAGGCAATGCTGCGGAAAGTAATTGATAAGGATGGAAAGAACTGGTATTTTCTGTTACCTTATTTAATGTTTGCTATTAGAGAAGTGCCCCAAGCATCTACTGGGTTTTCACCATTTGAATTGTTGTATGGTAGACACCTTAGGGGGTTACTTGACATAGCCAAGGAGACATGGGAACAGGAGAATATGCCCCATCACAGTGTAATTGAGCACATAACCCAAATGCAGGAACGCATGGCAGCCATTATGCCTATAGTGCGGGAACATATGGAAAAGGCCCAACGTAACCAGCGGAATAGCTATAATAGGAATGCTAGGGTCCGTAGGTTTCAACCCGGAGACAGAGTCCTAGTGTTAATTCCCACAGTAGGAAATACATTTCTGGCAAAATGGCATGAGCCATATGAGGTTATTGAAAAAATGGGTGAGGTAAATTATAAAGTGAGAAAGCCAGGCAGACGAAAGCCTGAACAAATATACCATGTGAACTTACTCAAGCCCTGGAAATAAAGGGAGGTTCTAATTACTGTGGAAACCACTGCCTCCCCCACTAGGGAAAACTCAGATACAGAAGTGAACATATCAAAGGCCCTGTCTATACACCAGGCATTGGAAGCCAAAGAATTTGTTAAATTAAATCAAAGGGTATTCTCTGCAGTTCCAGGAAGGACTAGGGTTATTAGGCATGACATTATAACCGAACCAGGAAAAAGGGTCAATCTTAAGCCTTATAGAATACCTGCAGCTCGTAGAGAGGCAATTAGAGCAGAGGTTAAGAAAATGCTAGAACTTGGGGTGATTGAGGAGTCACAAAGTTACTGGAGCAGCCCTATTGTGCTTGTACCAAAGCCGGATGGGACTGTAAGGTTTTGTAATGATTATCGCAAGCTGAATGCTATCTCAAAATTTGATCCCTACCCCATGCCAAGGGCTGATGATTTAGTGGAGAGGCTTGGGAAAGCATGTTACCTCACCACACTAGATTTGACCAAGGGTTACTGGCAGGTTCCACTAACAGAAAATGCAAAGGAAAAGACTGCCTTTTCTACTCCTGATGGTCTTTTCCAATACAAGGTGTTGCCGTTTGGTCTGCATGGGGCTCCTTCCACCTTTCAAAGGATGATGGACAGAATATTTAGGCCACATACATTATATGCAGCTGCATATTTAGACGATGTAGTGATACATACGGAAGATTGGGAATCCCACCTTCCAAAAGTACAAGCAGTGTAAAACTATATTTACTCTGCGTGGTTAACGGCTAACCCAAGAAAGTGTACAATTGGCTTAGAGGAAGCCGAATTTTTCGGATATTCTATTGGTAGAGGGTTAGTGAAACCTCAAATGGCTAAAGTGGAAGCCATAAGGAATTGGCCCCGGCCGGTCGCTACGAAACAAGTGAGAACTTTCCTTGGCCTAGTTGGATATTACCGGAGGTTTATCTATAACTTTGCTACCCTTGCATGTCCTTTAACTGATCTGACAAAGGCAAGAGCTCCAGTAATGGTAAAATGGTCCCCAGAACTAGAACAAGCATTCAGGTCGTTGAAAGAAGCCATATGTGCCCAACCAGTGTTAGTAACCCCCGATTTTGCTAGGGAATTTATTTTGCAAAACGATGTGTCGGATGTAGGGCTTGGTGCGGTCCTCTCACAAGAGAACCAGAATCAAGAACATACTATCTTGTACCTAAGCAGAAAACTTAACCCACACGAAAGCAACTATTCAATAGTGGAAAAAGAGTTTCTAGCTATAAAGTGGGCAGTAGACAGTCTTAAGTACTACCTGTTAGGCAGAAAATTCAGGCTGGTGACAGACCACGCACCCCTAACCTGGATGAGTCAGAATAGGGAGAAAAATAGCAGAGTGACACGCTGTGTTCTCAGTCTACAACCCTACAAATTCTCAGTGGAACACAGGGCAGGAAGTAGATAGGGGAATGCAGGTGGCCTGTCAAGAATGCATTCACTGGTGTGCACGGTCGCTCACCCCACTAGGTCTGAGCTGGGGGGGAGGATATGTGACAGATTTGAGGGAACGGTGGTGAAAGGGGATATTACGGCCCTCAATTAGTGCAGGGTTTCTGCTCCACTCCACGGTTTGGACATTTACCAAAGGGATTTCAGACCGGGACTTCTAGCTCTCCCTGCTTTCACACGATGGGAGCAGCTGATTGAGCAGGGAGATTATTAAAAGGCTGCTCTGAACAGAGCAAGACAGAGCTGTTTTATTCTCAAGAGAAGTGTGTGCTGAAAAGATGTTATGCTGAGGAAAAGCAAAGACTTTTGTTTTGTTTGTTTGATTTATTCCTGTTATCTGCTGTAGCATTTGTATGGCAAAATAAACAGGCCAAGCTTCTCACCTCTGTGTCAGAAGACTGTCTCCTCTACCTGGAAGGCTGTGTGAAAGTGCTGATCCCTGGACAAAAGGTACAGAGCAAGAAGGTACTTTGTCACAACACACACACACAATCCCACACACATACACTCCCCCTGCACTCCCACACAGACACATTTCCCCTCTCCCTTCATGAGATCAGAAGCTATCTGATTGGTTACAGCCTGTCACATGAGGAGACCATCTCTGTAAAAATCTAATTCTACTGACTACAGAGATTCATGTCTTTTCTTCGCTCTGTCGCTCCGTCGCCGTCGCCCCTACTATACTAAGCGATTTAATGCATTTGTTTTAAAGCGACGTCGCGTCGCTGTCGCCGTCTCTGGCACTATAAGCGCAGCCTTAAGCTAAAGGTCTCAGTTCCGTAAACAAACCTGGAAAGGGTAAAAAAAAAACAATCACTATCTAATAGTATTTATTTTAGAAATTGTATATTTATAAAAATACCACGCCAGAATTAGCAGCATCGATATGGAGAATCAAAAATAGGGGTTCTTCACCGAGTCACCCTGCGGAGGTATCAAACCTTACTAACAAAGTTGGGTCAGGTTTGTAATGTAAATAACTAACTAATACACCAAAACTACAGCGCTTAACCTATAATGAGCTAATGCTAAAACATGTGCCTTAAATTAAATGGTGTGCATACTTAATTGCGCCTACAATATAATAAAGTGCACATACAATATCAAGTGAACGTGATGACTAAAAAACAAACAAATAAAGCAGCCTAAGTTGTCCCACAGTGCAGGTTATCTCCTCAACCTACACACAAAACTCATACAAAAACCATATGGGATACCTGGCGCTTAATACAGTAGAAAGTGTCCATACAGTGCAGTCCTTTAAATGTCCAAATGATGTTCCCAACCAAAATGACGATTGCAGTTGGATTCGTTAGTCCCTCCTAATAAAGGGTTAAAGAAAAAACACAAATTGCGCAGCATATCTGGACAGGTGCATACAGGACAGTACGACCACAGGGAACTACTTACAAGATAAATCTTGCAACTTTCAGTTGAGAGGATCTGCGCTTTAACCTCTTCCTTGCTGTGATCACGAATCCCCCGTAAATCTTCTCAATCATCCGTTTCTTTAGCCTCTCCCAAGAAGATATTCGGAAGGCACACCATTTAATTTAAGTTTGGATTTCAGTGGATTCTGTGATGAAACCAATGAAACCATGGATTCAAGCACTGAAAATTTAGATTCACACTTCACTAAATTGGAGAAATTACTCAATCAAGAGACTAGGCATTAATGGGATCTGTTCACTCTGAAAAAGTACCTGGAATGTAAGAGAATCCCAAGGGGTTTAATGGTTACAATATCACCCACTACCGATCAGGAAGATAAAAACTTTCTTGATGAATGGAATCACATTCTAGATACATGCTCAGTGGGATAATATCATTATTGATCAAACAGAGGAACATTACGCTGGAAATAATAGATGGGGAAATTAACAAAATCAAAGAGCATTTAGAACCATTTATGCAGCTAAATGAATATAAAACTCTGGAGGACAGGACCATTAATAGAATGGATAAACTTAGCAAAGAAACTAAATTATCGAAACAAAAGAAATTTAGTAGGGACAAAAAGGATTACGGCAAGGGCAAACAAAGAAATTGGAAAAGAGCTAAAAGTGTCTCCACCAATAAGAACATTGTTACCAATATTGAAATAGTCCCATCTGTTATTGAGGAAAATAAGGGTCAGAGCTACAGCGATGTAGTTCAGGAGAAAAACAAACAGAAAACCCAACAAGAAAGGTCTACAGGGAGTTTCAAAAATAAAAATAGAAACAAAGTAAACACCAGAGTAATGAGAGACCTTTAAGAAGTCCTCAGAAAAAAAGTGAAGAAGAGGAGAACAAGTTTTTAGACACTAGAGATAGATCACATAGCATAGACCCTATGCTAGCCCTAATAATAGGGGACACCCTCATTTTTTAGAACACCGCAGGGACAACGAGCCATTTCGAGAGCAGTGGAGGGAAACAGTAATAAAACCAGACCGCCAATTTAGAGATTGAGAATGAGCATTTGTCAAGTTGGTACCGTTCTGATTTCTGATATCTCTAGACACAACCCTTACACCCTATCCCTCACAACCAGCTAAATTTTATGTGGCAGTTCCTTATAAGTATAATGGTATTTCCCCCACCCAATCGCAGATAGGGGCCATTACAGGGTGTATGGTGCATATACCTTCTGGCAACAGGAGGGCAGAGTCATCTGCAGATGGTAGTGGGGTCACAGGAACAAACTTCTGGGGTTCATACCCCACATATATTCTTAGCAGTGCAGGGCCTCCATCTGCCGTAGGCTCCAGGAACTGAAGGTGATCTCCCACGGTAGAACTTATACCTCTCCCCCCAGTAAGGTCACGCACTAGGCAGGAGGTATATTGCAAACAGGAATAGGTTTATCACTACACTATACAGTAGAAAAGTGTGAGCCGTCTGTGACTCAAGGAATCACGTACTTTGAGCTGTATATGCTCTGGAGTATTTGGTATGAGCGGAGTATATAGGGATATACCCGGTCAGCCGCTTGTCCGTGAGGGGGTGTTGAGAGCAGACCCGATCTATGCGGGATGTAACTGCAATAACGGTAACGGTATGGAGTGCAAGTACTCACTATTGTAACCGTAGATCTCTCCCTGTGTCGGCGTAGTGGAGCACTTGGGCTGGTAACCGGTGTCCCCTGGCGTGGCCACGATCCGGAAGTAATTGAAGAAGCAGATGATCGATGCCACCACTGCTCCTAGAAACACACTCACCAGGAAGTGGTTGTAGATTAAAAAAACTTTATTGGCTACATAAAACGGATATCTTGACAAACACTAGAGACCACCTCCTCCTTGAGAAAGAGGCAGCCTTGCTCGAAACGCGTGGGAGGAGCAAGTATCTTGTGTTTGTCAAGATATCCGTTTTATGTAGCCAATAACGTTTTTTAATCTACAACCACTTCCTGGTGAGTCTGTGTTTCTAGGAGTGGTGGCGGCATCGATCATTTGCTTCTTCTACACTCTACAGTAACAGTTACACAGCAGTCTTCTGCTGGATACAGTCTCTAAGATCAGCTATCACTGAAGATGGTTCCTGGACCATCACTACAGGCCAAGGGCACCCGCAGCCGTGCTACCTCTTCCCCACCTCCCTAGCAGAGGCAGAGGTATGGTCTACACTCACTCTCCCCGAAGGGAAGAGCACATGGGAAGGCCCCAATCTCAGGCTCCCAGTTGTGTGACCTGCCTTCCTCAGAGGGAAGGAACAACCTACTAACTTTAGGGTGGTCCTGCCCTTAAGTACAGCCAGAAGGCGGGCACCCTGATGTCCCAGCTACAACAAGATGTACCACCCTCTGCTGTCACTCAAGTGCAATACCCAAAGTGAGGGGGAAAACCCATACCAACTACTGGCAATCTGATAGTACCAGGGTTTTTTGCCAGCCCATTAGGCAGAATAGTAGACGGGGAGTTCCCTGCAACATAAGCTATATAAGAAAACTTATATTTGCATGTAAATGTTATCCACAAATGTCCTGGGCATTCTGACTATTTTCTTATATTTTTTTTAGTACGTACAGTATACGATTTGAAAATAATAGCAGAAAATGCTGAAAAATTTGTGTAAACCATAGATTCTTAAGCAATAGCACCAATAACTCAGTTCAAAACAGATTTTATGCAGTTCCAATATATTTATTATTCTCCTAGACACAGTAAAAACTTCAGAAGCTTCATGAAGCGCTATGTATACTAATGCAATATATAAATAAAGACATACCCAAGTAACAGATTACTTGGGTTCAACAAAGACCTTAAACTTTAGAGAGGCAGATGTTAATAAACTGAGGACTAATCTACATTGGGTGGATGTTTTTGATGGGAAAAATTTAGAAGATAAATGGGCAGTCTATAAATCATTGTTAGAAAACACACTCATCAGTGTATACCCTTGGGTAATAAGTATAAAAGAAATGTGAAAATCAATGTGGCTAAATAAACAGGTTGGGGATGAAATGGAAAAGAAGAGGAAGGCGTTTAGATTCTTTAACTCAGTAGGGACGGAGACATCATATCAGAATTATAATGAATGTAATAAAAATAGGAAGTAAGATGCACCCTAATAAGTTCTTTAAGTACCTTAATAACTCAAATAATTTTCAGCCTGGGAGGTAAGGAGCATATTCAGCTCTATTCTAACATCTTTTAGATCTATTAACGTGTCAGCCCTACCATTGCATTTATGTAAAGCAGAGAAATCTATCAACGTTTCTTGTAGTTGTAGCCCTGTTTCCCCAGAACACAGGAAGCTATCAGTGCTGCTATATACCTGTCGGCTCCAGGAGCCTGAGCCTCTGCTACAGAGAGCCTGGGGTGTGTACTTACTCTGGTGCAGCGCATCCACCAGTGAGGGTTCCCAGCAGAGCGGAAGCAGCCCCTCACAGGACACAATAATAAACACACACACAGTATAAAAATAACGGAACCTTTACTGTAATAATGAATGGCATATGCAAAAGGATGACTCTTCCTTATGTTAAAGAAATATTTGCACAACTAACCCATGCCTCGCAGGGCTTTAATCCCCAGAAGTGTTGCCCAACACCGTGTCCCACACCGTGTCCACAATAATGCTTAGTCCCTTGGTCACTAGACCCACAGTGTCCCCAAAGAACCCACCCTTATACGAGTGATCAGTGCCTGTGTTTGTACCGATTTGTTGGTGCACTTGTTGACTTCACCTGCCGGGCGCGTCAGCACTTAGTCTGAAGAAGCTTCACAAAGGATCCGCCGATCAACTCTTCTCCACAACGTTGTCAGGGTGATCCCACCCGGGTAGTTTCTCTTTAGTCTCTTGGGTGATGCCTGGTCCCAGACCTCTGCTCAGGGAGTTCAGTGTCCGCTGTGTCCCTAACTATATTCAGGTACCAAAGGGATCCGTTCCCTATGCTAGGGCCTGTCCCTATAGGATCCACAAGCTATATACTAACTCAGGGCCTATCTTGGGTCTAGGGGGATTTTGCTGGCCTAGTGCAGAGGCTATTTGCCTCTCTGCATGGACCCTCAGTCCCCTACCTCTGCCGGTCACACTCTGCCTGCATGCTCCCTGTGACACACTTCCTTATCCTGCCTGTCAGGACCTCCCCAGCTCCTATTGGCTCCCTTGTGTCTGGTGGGACACTTCTAAGGTTCATGGGACTTGTAGTCCCTTCCATGAGCCTTCCTTGATTGGCTTGCCTTCGCGTGCTTTTCCACTGCACATGCGTGACATAAAATAGCCGTCGCCGCTCATCTGCGCATGCACGAGTGCCCACAAAATGGTGGCTCCCACGCCAACCACAAAAGCCCCCGGCGACGCGATCGCCATCCCGGCGCACACCGGCATCCCCTCACCGCACGCACCCTCCCACGGAGCTCCTGATATGCGCACAAGCGCACCCACACGCCCCCGCAACTGGCTGCAACTCTCCCAAACGCGCGGAGGTGAGTACAAACAAAGGGGCACAACCTCAGAGGGGGACCTGGCTACATAGTTTCAGTATTTTCGCTTCTCTCTCTGGGACCCAGTAGCGAGGTGGGGAATCCACAGGAGAGATGAAAGATTTAAAAAAGACCAGCATTGGTGGGGGGGGGGGGGGGTTAGCAGTACCCTGCTTGTAGTCCTATTAAAATGAGTCTCAATTATGTCAAATTACCCAATGGCACATAGACCCAAGTCTTAAAAGATGGTGACATTGGAGAAGGCTGTTTGTGCTCCGTTAGAATTGCACGATTTGATTTGGTCCCCTAAACGGATTCTTAAATCCATGAAAGAGCAACTGTCCTCAATGACCAACGTGTTTGCAATTTGGGAGGCTGCTAAATTTAGGTGTGCACTGACTCCAAATAAATCATTAATGACTTGCATACTTGATAATCCAGATTTTGCTCCAGGTTTGAATAGCAAAGACTTTACGATTTGGAAACTTAAAGGGTTTATTAGGCTCCAGGATCTGGACGGTAGGAAAAATATTAAAACATTTGAACAAATTATGTCAGAAAAAGACATCCCACATGCAGAATTCTTTAAATACCTCCAGATCCACGCATTTTATAATAAATTTACATCCCGCCCCCCATTAACAAATTTTTAAAAGCTCTGTGTATTGGAAACAGATACAACTGTACTCACATCTCAAATGTACAAGGAGGTAACCTGTTCTGGAGACACATACTCTAGAAAACTGATCTATATGTCCCAGTGGGAAACAGATCTAGAGGAAGTCCTAGAGGAAGAGGAGTGGAACAAGATATTTTTAACGGCAGCTAAGAGTATGTCATTAAGTAATCTGTATGGCATTAAGGGAAAACACATATAAAGTATTAATGTGATGGTATCTCGCCCCGCTGAAATTATCTAAATTTGTCCCGGGTTACTCCTCATTGTGTCCAAAGCAATGTGAAGAAGAAGCGGATCTTTTACATATGCCGTGGCCCTGCCCTCGTGTGGCGCCCCTATGGGAGCAAATTAGAGATTGGATACAGAGGATTTTGGGCCTCACAATTCCACTAGACCTTTGACTCTTCCTTCTGAACATGCCGGCGCTGGGTTTATCCAGAATAGAGTGTAACGGTAGTTGCTCATTTTGTAACAGCAACGAGGTGCGAGATTGCAGCATTGTGGAAATAGAAAGAAATTCCATCCATTTCTACAATCAGAAATAGAATTTGGTTTGTCTGCCAGATCGAAATATGACGAGTTTGGTTAATGGCACTGGCACTAAATTTGTCTGGTTACTGTGGCTGGTTCAGAGACATCCCAGGGGTGAATAATACCACAATATTGCTATGATAGTATCAGAATGCGTTCTCCACTGACAGAATATGAAAGGAGCAGGATCAGTCTTGGTTGAGGCCGACCTCATGGCAGAGGATGGGGACATAGCCTCGTGAACAGGAGTTGGAGAGACACAAATCCCACCCCCCTGCCCCCCAAAAAGAGAAGGACGAATGACACCCCCTTACCTCTCCCCCCTCAGATGTATGTCCCCATTTTATTATTTGATGTATTTTTGTATGTGGTATGCTTTTCAGAAAAATGAAATGTATTGTCATTGTATACTGTATTAAATTCTAATAAAATTTCAGTTACAAAAAAAAAAAAAGAGGCATCTAAGACGGGATGTAATAACTATATACAAATATATTCGGGGGCAAAACAAAAAGCTTTCAAAAAAATTATTCATCCCAAGGGAAATACAAACGACAAAGGGTCATACCTTAAGGTTGGAGGAAAGGAGATTTTACCACCAACAAAGGAAAGGGTTCTTTACAGTAAGGGCAGTAAAATGTGGACATATTTTTATAAAGGAAAGTACAGTATACAGGGATATGCCAAATAAGTAAACATGGGAAGGATATTGATGCAGGGAGTAATCAATATTTGGAGTCAGGAAGGAATTTATTTTTCCCCTTATGTGATATCATTAGATGATATTTCATTGTGGTTTTTTATTTGACTTCCTCTGGCTCAAATGACTGTAAGTATAAAAATAGGATAAGTTATCTGTCGTCTAAATTTAGCATAAGTTGAACTATGTCTTTTTACAACCTCATCTACAGTGTAACATTGTAACTATGTAATTAAAAACAATGAGAAATTACCCCAAAGAGCTGCAAAATAGAAGATTCATTAACATAATACAATGTATCCATATTATGTGTCACCAGTTAATGTCTGAAGGGTAGTATGTTTGGTACAGTATGTACATCATTATCAATGTTTGTAAATAAAAGTCTCGTTTGTACTATACAAGTTCCTGGCACTCATCTTTATTCTATCAGTATATCTATGCCCAGCCTGCATGGATACAGCTCCATGACAAGGTATGAGAGACTGAGTAAAGCCATGTACAGTACATAGTAAACTGATGTAAATTCCTCAAGGGCCAAGCAGTGGTCAAGGACATTTGTTTGGAGCCATTTCACCATGACCAAATGACCGCCGGCGCTTGGTCATGACTCAACCCGCTTCTGGGACATTCTGTCGCTGGCCATTTGCTGCTAAGGTAAGTGAATAATCTTACCCTAAAACCTCCTAATGTTAACTCCTAATATTAACATGACCACACTACCCTCAAAAACATAACCCCTTACCCTGAAACTCTTTACACTAACCCTCTACCCTAACCGCTATAACCCTTAAAAATAAAACACCCTATCCTAACCGCTGAAACACCTATAGTTAACCCCATACCCTAAAACTTACCTTCTTGTCGAAGCGGCTGGTGATGGAGTGGCAGTGGTGGAGGGTCCTGTGGCTAAATCCCAGTGGGGAGTTTGTTGTGTGCGGAACATCATGACCAAATGTTGCATTCCCCTGGGCAGGGAGTATTACATTCAGAATTTTGTTACCTGTTCCGGATCTTCAAGGTGGATGGCATCGGATTGACTTTGATGACTTCGCAGTAAGAGAGCTTCCTGATACCCCTGAATTCGGAGGGCCAACGCATCTAAAGCTAATAAAAATACTTTATATATATAAATGTCTTTTTTTTCAGGTTTTTTTATTGTATTTTTTTCTATTATTGTTTTTCTTTGCCCATTGACTGTTAATTTATTAATCTTTGCCTGTTTAGGGTACAGATCAATACAGTGATAGCCAATGTATTTTTTTGGCAAATGCATTTTTTCTATTGATTGTTTTATTTAAGTTTTCATTGGCTTTCATTGTTTGTAATTTGGATGGCTTGTTTTTATTTAATTTTAAAATGGCTTAGTGTTTTTATTTAATTATGTATTTTGTTGGCAACTGGTTTTAATTGATGTGTTGGCTAGTGGTTTAATTAATTTATTGATTTGTTGGCTAGTGGTTACAATTAATTAATTGATTTGTTGGTTAGTGCTTTCATTTAATTGGTTTGCTAGTGCTTGTATTTATTTTATTTGTTGGCTGGTGCTTTTATTTATTGAATGGTGGTGTTCAGCTGCTTGTGTAAATGTTTTATTAATGTGTATTTTGGACATTCATGCATTTTCATTAGGGTGACCATTGAGTGCTATAGTGGCTTATATGCCCATATTATATGGGTATGATATACCACTATGCCAATCAATGTGTACAGGGTGGGTATAGTGGGCCCGGGGTGGGTGGTTAGGCCTCCAGGGTGGATAGCAGGGAAGGGTGGGTTAACCCCTTAATTACTATAGTGGTTATTAACCGCTAAGGTTATTAAGGGGCTAGGGGCCATTAGATTGTATTATTTATTGTATTCTTTCTGGCATCAGAGAACATGGCCCTCCAGTGTGCCGATGAGGATGCCCCTTCATGATGGCAGGGGTAAGTAGAAAGGTTTATTTAATTTATTTATGCTAGCTGGCTAATGTCTGATTTAATAATGGGCAAATGAGCTATTATCCATATCTGGATAATAGATATTTTGCCCATTATAGTACTGTATGTGTTGGGGGTGGTAGGGGTAGATGTATTTATTGCAATGTATGCCACAAAAAAACTGGTTCCGCAGGCCAGTGGGGACACACAGGGACCACTTGAGGACCCCAGACACTCACGGGACCACGCAAGGAACCCCAGACACTCATGGGAACCACAAGACACCGCTTGGACCTCCTGGAGCTCTGTGGACACCAACAGGACCACCTGGAGGCCTAATAACACCCGCAGGATCCAACCGAGGACCCCCGACACCCACGGGAACCATCCAAGTGCACCAACAGGGGGACCAACTGGACGCTCACGGACAGCTGCAGGGACCACCCTGGCCTCTGGTATCAATCCTGTGTTTAGACAAATAAATTATGGTTTTATGTGGGGGCTCAGGGGGTGGGTTGTGTATTGGTGGTTAGTACATATTGTAATATTTATTGGGGACAGAAGGGATGAATGAAATGCCAAGTAACCGCTTCACTCACCAACTCTGCCCCCAATAAAGCTGCTTTTGTTCCTTAACCCCTTCATTTCCTTAGCGGTTAGCCGCTAAGGTAATGAAATGTAACGTTTTTTCTGGACCCTCCTGACCCACCCAATCTCAGATTGGCCCCTGTGATCTAACCTGTCCCCATTACATGGATGTGTCTGGTGGTGCACCTGTTGGCTACAGGACTCCTGAGTCTCCTGCATATGACACCTCACCAGGGTGTGAGGGCAAACCTCCATGATTGATGCTGGCATTCCTGTATATTTACCAGGCTTACTGCCAGCATGAGAGAGAACTGTATACCATTTTTAAACATGGCTACATTCTCCCCCTGGTGAATCCCAACTTCCCATCTGGGACCTAAATTTGTCAGATCTTCTTCCAGGCAGCACTGCAAAACATAACAATACATGATACAAATTTCACATATACAGTTATTTCATGATAAACCACATTTACAGTGCCTGCTGACCAGCAGACTGCACTGCTCCTAAGGAGAACCCCCAGGATCTTCCTAATAATAGTGCCTGGGATCTGGCTTCTTTACTTCTCTGCCAGCGATGTCCTTGACCGTCACACTATATTCCCTGGGTAGCCCACTTTCTGGCCTATATTGTACCCTGTGCATGTTAACATTGCGCCCAATACTCCATGCCCTCATTAATTGAGTTATCCTCTCCTCCGTTTTGTACCCAGCGTACCCACCCACCTTTGGTCATTATATATTCCTCAATGGTTTCCCTCAACCAGGCGATCCTCCCATCCTCAATCTCCTGCATTAAGGGTTCAGGGACATAAGGGTACTCCAACCTGTGGGATTTTTTATATTTGGTTACTATGGCCCTTTCGGCCCTGCTAGATCTGATCAATCTGGCGTTACCTGACCTGCCTGGCAGCACCCACGACAACGGTTCATCGGGCTCCACGGGGTCCCTGAATCTGGCTGTCCCCTTGGGATCCACTACTCCCGTGTGTATGTCGTGCCACCTAAGCCTAAGTTCTTCTAGCCGTTCCTCTTCTGTAAACTCCCCTACTCCCCACCAGTAGTCTATGACCCCCTCTCTCCTTAAAATAAATCGAGTGCGGTCCAGCCAGGCCTCGTACCTCTCAAACAATGGTGCCCACCACCGGGTCTCTCTCTTTCTCGTTCCGGTACCGCCACTGTACCCTTACTGTCCTCTTTCTCTCCCCCAGAGGATATCCCAGAGGTACCCGTAGACCTGGTATTGGACCCTAACCTTTTGGGCCTACTGGTGACACTTGCGGTACTGGTACACTCGCTGGAATAAGACACTTGTCACGTGTATCCTCCCCCTCCCGACCCATCATCCGACGTAAAGCACTCGCCCCAGTCCAAGTTCTCCCCAGTCTGTTCATCCGAATTAGATCGGGACTCCCCAGACAACCCTTGGCTGGATTGAGACCCATAGGAAAAAGTGACAGGGGCAGGTGCTTTAACTATGGCCGGGGGTTGGGCATAGGGATATAATGCCAGCATCCGCGGGGCTACGACCCACAACTTCTTGCTACCTTGCACGGTGCCATCGGACTGGCCTTCCGGTTCTCACGTCTCACTGCTCCCAGGCTTCCGCAGGGTCTGCCAGCTCTTCCCGGATCCAAGCGATCTGGTACAGCTGGTTGGTCGCGAGGACGCGGCCATCTTCCACCCGGCTCCGCTGTGTCCGCCGGATGTGATGTCATCAATCTCGCAGGACTCACCACCGCCATCTTGGGTTGGGCTCCCCACCGGAACCTCTTCCTCCAGAATGACGTCCGCCACCAGAAGTGATGTCCTGCTCTCCACTCCGCTCGGGCCTAGACTAGGCCTTTCTCCGCCGTCGCCACCACCGGTGCCTGTGGAGGGTAAGGGTGTGTCTCACCGCTCCGTCGGCTCGGGATGAGATCTCCTCCGACTGCTCCGCCAGTCACCATGGCCGTGGGACTCCGCCTCTCCGGTTGTCTCTGCACTGGTGACTTGAGACTCCGCTCTGCAGCGACACAGGTAAGTGCCGGTTCTCTTTCAGCACCGCTGTAGTGGTCCGCCGGTAGGCGCATCACCACCATCGTTGCTTGTTCCTCGTCCGAGGAGCCGAACTTCGACTCGGGGAGTGGCACGCCCGTCGGGGACCGCTGGTGACGTTCTCGGCTCTCACCTTGCGTACAGGTCCCTTTCTCCTCAGGCTCCATTTTAATCATTAGGAGCAATCCCCAGGTACCGGGATCAACTGGTTCTTTCCAGGCCGCACGCGTGGCTTCAGCCATCAGCATGGCTGTGTCCGCTCCCGCCTCCATGGTCTGTCCAGGTATGAATGACTGCACGACCCATAAGTAGTGGATGCCACACTGGGGACACCTGGCCGCTGTGCTCACCGCAGCACTCGGCAGTCGACACTGCATACACAGACACTTAATTGTCTCTATACCACCCGCCATGAGCACCAGGAAGCCATGAGGGCGCGGCCACAGCTTTCGCGCCATACCTCCCAGCAGGGTGGGGTTCTCTTTTTGGCGCCAATGCCAGCCAACTGTCTGCCATTTTTGCATTTGCAGAATTGTCTGCTATCGGCCCACGTGGTCTCCCAGGGAAGCGGGAGCCGCCATCTTGGTTTGGCCGGCCACTCACAATAGCAACGGAGGTAGATTTTTGTATAGCACACGCCATCTGGCAAGCAGATTCTCCATTTCCACCACACACCACCACAATGTCCTCAACACTGTCCTCCAGGGTATCACCCCGTGGTCCTAAGCAGGACCAAAATGGCGTGGCCACAGCCTTGGCGCCCCTCCACAGCATGCTCGCCAAAGTCACTTCGGTAGCTTGCTCTTCAGTGGGACGCACACCACGTGCACTCCCTCCATCTGCCTCCGTCCGCCATCTTGGACTCTCCGCACCGCCCAGATCCTCCATTCTTGCGGTCGCCATCTTTTCTCTGTATTTATTTCTGTTATCACACATGGAGCTCCTCTCTGCGGGGCAGCTGCCATACCGATGCAATAAAGAATGCCCGATGCAACCCCTGTGTACCTGATGTAAGTCTGACTCGTGTTGCACTACCTCAGGCTAGGCTCACTCTCTCTGTGTATGCTGTGTCTCTCCTCTCTCCAGTTTGTGCTGACTGTGGTAAGTGGTCTGGAATGGGCTAGAATACTCTGGCTTCTCCATGCAGTACTGGGGCGTCTACCTACTGTTGGTCAGCCTAGCGCAGACCCTCTCCAGGATTCCTGACCATGTTAACAGGCTATCCCTTTAGGCATCCTACCAACTAGCTGCCTCAAGGTGACTAGAACAGCTATAGCCCTGTCTCCTGACCCACTAACTCCTTCCAGGATCCTAGATCATCCCTGCGAGCAGACAAATCCATCAGGCCCCTTACTACCCCTAGGTACCGTCCCAAACACAGCACTGACTGGCAGCATACACACTCCCTGTTTCCTAGTGTGCCTAGCAAAAGCCTGTCCTGTTGATACCAATCTCAGCAGCTCACCTCCAAATGTAACGGTTTTTCTGGACCCTCCTGACCCACCCAATCTCAGATTGGCCCCTGTGGTCTAACCGGTCCCCATTACATGGATGTGTCTGGTGGTGCACCTGTTGGCTACAGGACTCCTGAGTCTCCCGCATGATGTTGGTATGGGGAATGTCAGTCAGACAGGCAGCTGAGGTAGTGTGCCTGAGTCCTACCTACTGTTGGTGCAGCGCCTCCACCTCATCAGGATCTCTGCGTCCGCAGGGAGATGGTTCTGATGAGGACCTCCTCGGTGGTGCCTTCCTCTGCTGAGTAATTCCAGACTCACACATGAGGGTTTTGATGAATAAGGGCATCTTTATTGATGGTTCAGGCAGACTGCCCCTCGCAGCAGACAGCTCAGATGCTCATTCTTCTACAGCACTGTCCTTCAGAATAATCTTCCCTCCCAATGGAGTTGGATCACCTCTCCCCTCAGGGCGATCACCACCTGTGCCAGGTCCCTGGACACAGTGTAGGCACTCTCTCTGGGTCTCCCAGCCTTACTGCTGCAGACCTTAATAAGCTTACTGCTTACTACAGAACCACACTCTTGAACTTGAACTGAACACCTAGTTGACTCACTAACTTTGAGCAGTGATGTATCTTATATAACAAAGAGAATAGCTCCACCTACTGTGTCACTAACAATGGACACATACACCAATATGACACCTCACCAGGGTGTGAGGGCAAACCTCCATGATTGATGCTGGCATTCCTGTATAATTACCAGGCTTACTGCCAGCATAAGAGAGAACTGTATACCATTTTTAAACATGGCTACAGAAGTTTCCTGTAAATGCATTTTTGTTGTATGGGATCCATGCCGGGGGTCTCCGGGGTTGATATTAATGGGTATCAGCTCTGGAGACCCCCGGCATCAATATGATGCAGGAAAAATTAATTTTATTTCCTAAGCACCGTCTCACCGCTTATCGACAGCTTCTCACCACCTTCCTGCCAACTTTTCAACGCGAAACGATTTTGAGAGGAAATCTCAATTCTCAAAGCTAATCGGTGCTACTAGAATTGCACGTGTTTGAAAACCTGGCGATAAGTGGCTCATCACCGCGCATTTGGCAATTTTTTTCCTCTGCTATAAAAATTGCCAAATAAGTCTCTTGTCAACTTATCGGTGCTTACTGAATTGCTGTAGACTTTTTTGGCGATAAGTGGCTTATCGCTGCTTAGTGTGTAGGCCCCTGTTTGTGTTATCCTTTATTGTATTTACTTATTGGATGGCTCCAGGCAGGTGTTAGCTTTTCTATACTGTGCATGCCTTTATTTACTTGTGGCTGCACTTCCTCACAGCAACTTCTTGTCCTCTATGTCTCTGAGCACCATACCCTTTCAGGACTATGTATTTTAAATATATTTAAGAATTTAATAAATATTGTAAGAACTCCAAAAAACTCATTTGGTTTCATAGCTATACATTACGTTACCAGGGGGATGAGGTTAAATAACACATCATTTTTTATGCATCCAAATTAATGCACCCCATTAACATTTCACCTTATAAATGTGTTAAATGAGTAGAAATTTAACACAGGCACTGTTGGAAAATTACTATCAATTACCTGATTACAGAACATCGAGGGATTTTCATAACAGGTTAATAGAACAATGTTTACACCAATCAAAATTATACTCAACATCAAACAGACCTGTTGTAATTTCAGAAACAGAATCACACTAGAGCTACACTTACTGTAATATACTGAAATACTTAGAGAAAGCAATTGTGCATTTTCTTGAAACTACCTTTAGTGATCTTGCAATTTGTCAAATATAGATCATCCGTCAAAATGTCATATTTTATGTCAACAATCATCACAGCAGTAAACAAAAAGGGCCCAATGAACATCCAACATGACACATTTACAGTAGTTCATTTAAATCCTTTTCCTGGTAGCGCTCCACTTGGCACAATTAGATATATAAATATATAACACCGTGGGTCTGGGTTTTGAGCTTGCTAAAATTATGCATGTCTAAAAATATAACAAATCATTAAAAAAATTTATCTACAATAACAGAAATTAAGGCATGAACTCAAACATCATATATATATATATATTTTTTTTTTTAATAAATAAGAGCACATGGTAGCTCAACTTCAGTCTTAGATATGGAAGACTTCAGTCTCCTAGTCAAAATATTTAATGGTATTAGGATCCTATGTTAATAACTCTGAAGACAATGTTTAAACTTTTTTTGTTTTAACCCAAACATTGCAAAAAAAATGGGACTAAACCCTCTTCTCGCTGTTTTATAAAGGATGAACCGCCAGTTAAAACCATTGACTTAGAAAACCCCATAGAAAACCGAATATGAGCTCTAAGAAAACAGACCATATTGTCAAAATATGTTTGTAGATATATATCAATCAAAATTGAGCATACATTGGGTTGAGAGGAGGGTGGAATCAAACCCTATTGATGTGTAAATATAAAGGAGGATATGAGGAGACAACCCAATGGGGATTTGATATAAAACAAGTAGAACACTCAGGAGAGGGCTGAATGTGGTCCTCAGGGAAAGTCCAGAACTTGTATCTTAACTCAGTGTCTCCGGTATCCCCGGTGTGTGGAGTAGTAGATTACTCACAGTAAAACTTGCCATAATAATATTGCAGCAAAAAACTTCAAAGTGCAAGCTTTTCCATGGTCATAAAAAAGAGAAAATATACATAGTGCAAAAAAGCTAATAATATAAATTGGTGCTCCAAAAATTATTTGAAGGCCCATTCACGTAGTATCAGAGAAAATCAGGCGCTTTCAATATTAGGTCAGGTCTTTATGAACATTGATGTATAACAAACTCCCAAGGATGATGTGGAGAGAAAATAGGTGGACATAGTGCAAAACAATTTATAGATTAAAAATACACATGCTTCAGGTAAGTAAAAGTAGTATGACCACTCAGGGTCTAAAAGACGTGCCGCCCGGATCGCTCGCTCGCTCGCTCATGCATCAGCCGGCTTCTCCTCCGCTAGCTGGCAATCACGCTTCCAGATTGCTGACGTCGACGGAGGGAAAGATCGTGAGGCTTTGTTGACAGCTTCCAAGAGTGAAGGGGCAGCAGTAGGCACGTATAGTATACCACCCTACATGTTTTACAAGAGTAGTGAGCTTAGTCAGTGATGCATAATAACAAGGTGCTGTAATTTTAGCTGGACTAATAAAGTCTGCCAAATCTGTAAATTGTTTATGATGTTGGCATATTTTGCAGTAATTAGTCTGTTTTGATCTTACATTATATTTGTTTGTGAGTATAATATATATATATATATATATATATATATATATATATATATATATATATATATATATGACTAAAAAGGAGGGAGAGTAGGGTCAAAAAGGTGCACTCAAATGCTGAATTATGAAAAATAGAAATGGACTTTATTAACAAAGAGTATAAAAAACACAAAAGACAGACCCACACAAATCACATGTCAGATCGCTATGCGACACAACGTAAAAACATCAAAGAGGTACAATTGGTCTGATAAGAGCCAAAGCAGGGTAACAATATATCATTACAAATATAACATAACAGAACTAGGGGAAAAATATTTCTCCCCAAGTAATGTTTACTGAGATCGGCCGATCCAGAACAAGAGTAGCAATAAATATAAATGGTAAGTAGATACAGAACACAAAAAAAAGATTGGATATATATTGTAGTAAATATACATAAACCTCTTAATGATGATGAGAGATAGTTAGGCACATAGCTGGAAATACATAAAGTTGTGACCCTTAAATGTGCTGTAAATCAGCTGAATAAAGTGATGCCCAAATTGAGCTGCACATGTAAGATAAGTAGCAGCAGTGGTAGATCTATAAAGTGCACTGGTAGCGCTCATATAAAGTCCCCTGAGATACAGAGCTCAAAAATAATGAGCAGTGGTGGTGTGTGAATAACACAGGGACATAGATCACTGCTGTGTGTGGTGTGCACAAAGCACTGAGGAAATCCAGTGATAAATACCAGCGTTACTCAGTCCGGAAGCAGGAGAATCAGATGATAAAGACCAAAGTCTTGCAGTGGGACATCAGCAGTAAAACGGAGGAAAGTCTCACGCAGTATGGTAAGGCACACGGGTCACAGGATGGAGGGGTGCTGTCACAGCTCTGCTCCTACGGCCGTTTCGCCAAAAAGGCTTCTTCCGGGAGCATACAGTGTCAGCATAAACAAACACTCTTAAAGGGCTCCGTTTTCCCGCCAAAGGTTCACTCGTGACCAACAGCCAATAAGAAATTCTGAAAAATAGAACCGTGTCAGCTGTTGCTATGTGGAAGTGAGCAGAACTTTGGAGGCAGTAATCCTTAAAGAGACAGACATAAAAAGACACAGGAAGTGGCATAATGTGATTAAAAATCAGCATAATTGCTAAGCAGAGTGTTGTAAAGCAAGGAGGCATGAATAAAAATATAAGTAAAGCTAATTTGAAGAGTGATTAAATTGACAATATCTTGAAGAATGTCCAATGAAATGGCATTATACTAAGTTAGATACCAAGTATTGACAATACTACACAGAGACATAAAATATGGAGGATCAAAGGAGAGATGAACCATAAGCTGTGATTGAGACTTAATAAAAGATTTCTAGGGAAAGCAGGGTAAGTTACATAAAACAAGACAGAGTCTCTAAATGAGTGAAAAGCTAAAGGAACATTGCAAAACTGAGGTAATCATTTAATCCAGTTGGAATCATGGTCCCTAATTGAACTATCCATCTGCATTCTTTTTGCAGTAGGAGCTGCTCCACATTATCGCCGCGGATGCCTATGTTGATTTTATCAATGGCAAAGGCCACCAGGGATGAGGGGTCAGAGTTGTGCACATCACGAAAATGGCGTGCCACACTGGTGATTTCTTTGAAGCACGCCAGGTCTTTAGTTGCATTTTTAATGTTACGTGTGTGCTCCAAAACCCTTACACGAAATTCCCTGGTGGTCATGCCAATGTAAATCAGACCGCAGGGACAGTTCAGATGGTAGATGACATTCTTGGATTTACAGTTTAGAAAATAAAAGATTCTGAAGTTTCTGGTGCCTTTAGAGTTATGAAAGACATCAGTCTGCTTCATGTGTCTACACGCGGAACAATGTCCACATTTGTAGAAACCTTTTAAGCTTACTTGGTTGAGGAAAGTAACTTTTGGAGGGGTAGTGTAATGACTCCTGACCAGCAGGTTCTTTAGGTTAGGTGCTCTCCTACTAGTGAGGCTAACTCTGTCACCCAGAATAGCCCGGAGATCTTGATCTGCCAAAAGTATGTCCCAGTGTTTTTGAAGGATGTTTTTGAGACTGTTCCATTTATTATTGTAAGTTCCAATGAACCTTATTGTTTTAGTTGGTGTTGGTTTAGGTTTAGGTTGCAGTAGAGTTTGTCTGTTTAGTTTTTGACTGTTGTTAAGACCCCGTTTTATGGCCGATTGGCTATAACCCCTTGCCTTAAATCTTTTGCTCATATCTATGGATTGGGTATTAAATGTCTCCATAGTTGAGCAATTACGGCGAAGTCTGATAAATTCGCCATTGGGGATGCCCCTTATCTGATGAGCAGGATGAAAGCTGCTGGCGTGCAGTAAGGTGTTACAAGATGTCGTTTTACGGAAAATGTCAGTCACTACACGACCATCAGAGGCGATGCTAATACTGAGGTCAAGATATTTAACATTAGTAGTACTCGAGGTGTAGGTGAGCCTGATGTTAATGCTGTTGTGATTGAGAACATCGATGAACTGTTGCAACATTAATGCTGTGCCCTGCCATAGAATGAAAATATCATCGATGTATCTCAACCACAACAGCAGATGGGACGTGTACTCACTATTGGCTTCAGAAAAGACATCTTCACGTTCCCACCACCCCAGGAAAAGATTCGCCTAGGAGGGCGCACATGTTGCACCCATAGCCGTTCCTCTGATCTGTAAATAATAAGTATTTTTAAATAAAAAATAATTATGTCTTAGTACAAAATCCAGGAGATGTATTAATGTATTCGTTAAATTTGTACTCAGGTTCAGCATGGATATAAAGAATTTTGTGGCAAAGATGCCATCTTCATGGCGGATACAAGTATATAACGTTTCAACGTCACAGGTGGCTAATATAGTGTTGTTGTCAACAAACACGTTATCAAGCCTTGAGAGTATATCCATGCTGTCCCTGAGATACGAAGGTAAAGTTTCTACAGATGAGCGTAAAAATGCATCAATGAAACGGCTTATGGGCTCACATACTGTAGCCCTCCTATACCTGATACGATTGGTCTTCCTGGGGGGTGGGAGAGGTTTTTGTGGATCTTGGGCAGAAGATATAATGTCAGTGTAATTGGGTACTTAGTAATTAGACCGTCATAATGACGTCTAGTAATTACACCCTCAGTCAATGCCTCATGAACCAGAGCATCAAGCTCTTCCTTGAACTTGGTGGTAGGGTCACCCTGCAATTCCCTGTAACACTGTTTGTTACAAAGCTGTTTGAATGCCTCCGCTTCATATTACCTTCTAGGCCATAAAACAATATTGCCCCCCTTATCGGAAGGCTTAATTATTATGTCTGGCAGAGATTGAAGTTCTTTAATTGCTAACCATTCTTGCCTAGAAATGTTACTTGAACCTGCAAAATCAGATAAATCATTAATATCACGGATTACCATGTTGGAAAATACCTCCACCTGTGATACTGCCTGGATAGGAGGGCAGAAGACAGATTTTGCCTTGAAGTTAGACACAGGACCGAGTTCATTGGTATCAGGGATCACCACATCTGAATCTTGCAGGGACGGCAGGGAACCTAAGGATGAAATAACTTTCCCAGATTCTAATAATTCCTCCTCAGTAGGTACTTTAAGGAAATGCTTGTGAAGCAGAAGTTTCCTGCAAAAAAGTTGGACATCCTTAATCCATTCAAAAGCGTCACAATAGTGTGTGGGAGCAAACGATAAGCACGTTCTAACACTTGGATCTGAATTGGACTGAGCGTTGTTTCAGATAGATTAACGACAGCAAGGGGTTTTACTTCCGTTGATGCTTGCCCCTCTGGAACTTGTAACCAAACTGGTCCCTGTCCCTTAGGCTTCTTGCTCCCCCGCCTCGTCCTCCTCCTCCTGTGCCCATTGGTCCTTGGTATAAAAAAGGAACTGATCCCGTTGCCGTAGATGCTGGATTCACTGTGTCACAATCAGAGGAGTCCATTTCTGAGGTAGTAGATCCTGCTGATACAGAGGTTCCTCATTTGAGATTCCTCTTTTTCTTGCGGTAGCCTGGTTTGGAATGGCTCCATTTATAGACTTTACCTAACTTATAATCAGATAAGTCTCGATCAAATTTACCCTTTTTCATCAATTCGATTTCACCTTCATATTTATCGAGTTCAATTTCAATTGTATCAAAAACACTTTTATCCATATACAGGCATACCCCGCTTTAAGTACATTCACTTTAAGTACACTCGCGAGTAAGTACATATCGCCCAATAGGCAAACGCCAGCTCACGCATGCGCCTGTCAGCACGTGTTGAACAGCAATACCGGCTCCCTACCTGTACCGAAGCTGTGCACAAGCGGGGAGACTATAGAGCCTGTTACAAATGCGTTATTTACATCAGTTATGCACATATATAACGATTGCAGTACAGAACATGCATCCATAAGTGGGAAAAGGTAGTGCTTCACTTTAAGTACATTTTCGCTTTACATACATGCTCCGGTCCCATTGCGTACGTTAATGCGGGGTATGCCTGTATTCCATATCCTTACGTAAAGAATCAATTGCAGATGTAGTTTCTGTGAGACTTGCCTCATCATTAACAATTAATGTATTGATAAGTTCAACAGAACAGGTGTTAAGAGCACATTCCCAGCGTTCTTTCAGACCAGGGTCATTAAAGGCGAATGATGGAAAAGTTTGTATTCTGAGCCCTCTAGGTATCATTTTATAATCTAAATAATTACATAGGGCTATTTTATTCCACCAGACTCTTAATCTTTTCCTCATTAATAACGTAAGTTCCCTGATTTGATCCTGGTCTGAAGTCACACTGGGATGCTGTGTCAAATCCACAATATTATCAGTAATAGAGAAAATCCTTGCAGCATTAGCAAGACGCTTAGACTCTTTGCCAGCAAAGTCCATTGTAAAAATTTAATATCACACTGGGATGATTGAGCAGGCACCTGGAAATGACTGAAAGGCCAGTCTAAATTAATATATGGAACAAACAATAGATGCCGCAATCAAATCACACTTGTGTGATTAAATAATCAGTTAACCAGAGGTCAAGGTAAAAGGTAACCCTCTGGTGGTGCTACCGACCCAAAGGAATAATATGACTAAAAAGGAGGGAGAGTAGGGTCAAAAAGGTGCACTCAAATGCTGAATTATGAAAAATAGAAATGGACTTTATTAACAAAGAGTATAAAAAACACAAAAGACAGACCCACACAAATCACATGTCAGATCGCTATGCGACACAACGTAAAAACATCAAAGAGGTACAATTGGTCTGATAAGAGCCAAAGCAGGGTAACAATATATCATTACAAATATAACATAACAGAACTAGGGGAAAAATATTTCTCCCCAAGTAATGTTTACTGAGATCGGCCGATCCAGAACAAGAGTAGCAATAAATATAAATGGTAAGTAGATACAGAACACAAAAAAAAGATTGGATATATATTGTAGTAAATATACATAAACCTCTTAATGATGATGAGAGATAGTTAGGCACATAGCTGGAAATACATAAAGTTGTGACCCTTAAATGTGCTGTAAATCAGCTGAATAAAGTGATGCCCAAATTGAGCTGCACATGTAAGATAAGTAGCAGCAGTGGTAGATCTATAAAGTGCACTGGTAGCGCTCATATAAAGTCCCCTGAGATACAGAGCTCAAAAATAATGAGCAGTGGTGGTGTGTGAATAACACAGGGACATAGATCACTGCTGTGTGTGGTGTGCACAAAGCACTGAGGAAATCCAGTGATAAATACCAGCGTTACTCAGTCCGGAAGCAGGAGAATCAGATGATAAAGACCAAAGTCTTGCAGTGGGACATCAGCAGTAAAACGGAGGAAAGTCTCACGCAGTATGGTAAGGCACACGGGTCACAGGATGGAGGGGTGCTGTCACAGCTCTGCTCCTACGGCCGTTTCGCCAAAAAGGCTTCTTCCGGGAGCATACAGTGTCAGCATAAACAAACACTCTTAAAGGGCTCCGTTTTCCCGCCAAAGGTTCACTCGTGACCAACAGCCAATAAGAAATTCTGAAAAATAGAACCGTGTCAGCTGTTGCTATGTGGAAGTGAGCAGAACTTTGGAGGCAGTAATCCTTAAAGAGACAGACATAAAAAGACACAGGAAGTGGCATAATGTGATTAAAAATCAGCATAATTGCTAAGCAGAGTGTTGTAAAGCAAGGAGGCATGAATAAAAATATAAGTAAAGCTAATTTGAAGAGTGATTAAATTGACAATATCTTGAAGAATGTCCAATGAAATGGCATTATACTAAGTTAGATACCAAGTATTGACAATACTACACAGAGACATAAAATATGGAGGATCAAAGGAGAGATGAACCATAAGCTGTGATTGAGACTTAATAAAAGATTTCTAGGGAAAGCAGGGTAAGTTACATAAAACAAGACAGAGTCTCTAAATGAGTGAAAAGCTAAAGGAACATTGCAAAACTGAGGTAATCATTTAATCCAGTTGGAATCATGGTCCCTAATTGAACTATCCATCTGCATTCTTTTTGCAGTAGGAGCTGCTCCACATTATCGCCGCGGATGCCTATGTTGATTTTATCAATGGCAAAGGCCACCAGGGATGAGGGGTCAGAGTTGTGCACATCACGAAAATGGCGTGCCACACTGGTGATTTCTTTGAAGCACGCCAGGTCTTTAGTTGCATTTTTAATGTTACGTGTGTGCTCCAAAACCCTTACACGAAATTCCCTGGTGGTCATGCCAATGTAAATCAGACCGCAGGGACAGTTCAGATGGTAGATGACATTCTTGGATTTACAGTTTAGAAAATAAAAGATTCTGAAGTTTCTGGTGCCTTTAGAGTTATGAAAGACATCAGTCTGCTTCATGTGTCTACACGCGGAACAATGTCCACATTTGTAGAAACCTTTTAAGCTTACTTGGTTGAGGAAAGTAACTTTTGGAGGGGTAGTGTAATGACTCCTGACCAGCAGGTTCTTTAGGTTAGGTGCTCTCCTACTAGTGAGGCTAACTCTGTCACCCAGAATAGCCCGGAGATCTTGATCTGCCAAAAGTATGTCCCAGTGTTTTTGAAGGATGTTTTTGAGACTGTTCCATTTATTATTGTAAGTTCCAATGAACCTTATTGTTTTAGTTGGTGTTGGTTTAGGTTTAGGTTGCAGTAGAGTTTGTCTGTTTAGTTTTTGACTGTTGTTAAGACCCCGTTTTATGGCCGATTGGCTATAACCCCTTGCCTTAAATCTTTTGCTCATATCTATGGATTGGGTATTAAATGTCTCCATAGTTGAGCAATTACGGCGAAGTCTGATAAATTCGCCATTGGGGATGCCCCTTATCTGATGAGCAGGATGAAAGCTGCTGGCGTGCAGTAAGGTGTTACAAGATGTCGTTTTACGGAAAATGTCAGTCACTACACGACCATCAGAGGCGATGCTAATACTGAGGTCAAGATATTTAACATTAGTAGTACTCGAGGTGTAGGTGAGCCTGATGTTAATGCTGTTGTGATTGAGAACATCGATGAACTGTTGCAACATTAATGCTGTGCCCTGCCATAGAATGAAAATATCATCGATGTATCTCAACCACAACAGCAGATGGGACGTGTACTCACTATTGGCTTCAGAAAAGACATCTTCACGTTCCCACCACCCCAGGAAAAGATTCGCCTAGGAGGGCGCACATGTTGCACCCATAGCCGTTCCTCTGATCTGTAAATAATAAGTATTTTTAAATAAAAAATAATTATGTCTTAGTACAAAATCCAGGAGATGTATTAATGTATTCGTTAAATTTGTACTCAGGTTCAGCATGGATATAAAGAATTTTGTGGCAAAGATGCCATCTTCATGGCGGATACAAGTATATAACATTTCAACGTCACAGGTGGCTAATATAGTGTTGTTGTCAACAAACACGTTATCAAGCCTTGAGAGTATATCCATGCTGTCCCTGAGATACGAAGGTAAAGTTTCTACAGATGAGCGTAAAAATGCATCAATGAAACGGCTTATGGGCTCACATACTGTAGCCCTCCTATACCTGATACGATTGGTCTTCCTGGGGGGTGGGAGAGGTTTTTGTGGATCTTGGGCAGAAGATATAATGTCAGTGTAATTGGGTACTTAGTAATTAGACCGTCATAATGACGTCTAGTAATTACACCCTCAGTCAATGCCTCATGAACCAGAGCATCAAGCTCTTCCTTGAACTTGGTGGTAGGGTCACCCTGCAATTCCCTGTAACACTGTTTGTTACAAAGCTGTTTGAATGCCTCCGCTTCATATTACCTTCTAGGCCATAAAACAATATTGCCCCCCTTATCGGAAGGCTTAATTATTATGTCTGGCAGAGATTGAAGTTCTTTAATTGCTAACCATTCTTGCCTAGAAATGTTACTTGAACCTGCAAAATCAGATAAATCATTAATATCACGGATTACCATGTTGGAAAATACCTCCACCTGTGATACTGCCTGGATAGGAGGGCAGAAGACAGATTTTGCCTTGAAGTTAGACACAGGACCGAGTTCATTGGTATCAGGGATCACCACATCTGAATCTTGCAGGGACGGCAGGGAACCTAAGGATGAAATAACTTTCCCAGATTCTAATAATTCCTCCTCAGTAGGTACTTTAAGGAAATGCTTGTGAAGCAGAAGTTTCCTGCAAAAAAGTTGGACATCCTTAATCCATTCAAAAGCGTCACAATAGTGTGTGGGAGCAAACGATAAGCCACGTTCTAACACTTGGATCTGAATTGGACTGAGCGTTGTTTCAGATAGATTAACGACAGCAAGGGGTTTTACTTCCGTTGATGCTTGCCCCTCTGGAACTTGTAACCAAACTGGTCCCTGTCCCTTAGGCTTCTTGCTCCCCCGCCTCGTCCTCCTCCTCCTGTGCCCATTGGTCCTTGGTATAAAAAAGGAACTGATCCCGTTGCCGTAGATGCTGGATTCACTGTGTCACAATCAGAGGAGTCCATTTCTGAGGTAGTAGATCCTGCTGATACAGAGGTTCCTCATTTGAGATTCCTCTTTTTCTTGCGGTAGCCTGGTTTGGAATGGCTCCATTTATAGACTTTACCTAACTTATAATCAGATAAGTCTCGATCAAATTTACCCTTTTTCATCAATTCGATTTCACCTTCATATTTATCGAGTTCAATTTCAATTGTATCAAAAACACTTTTATCCATATACAGGCATACCCCGCTTTAAGTACATTCACTTTAAGTACACTCGCGAGTAAGTACATATCGCCCAATAGGCAAACGCCAGCTCACGCATGCGCCTGTCAGCACGTGTTGAACAGCAATACCGGCTCCCTACCTGTACCGAAGCTGTGCACAAGCGGGGAGACTATAGAGCCTGTTACAAATGCGTTATTTACATCAGTTATGCACATATATAACGATTGCAGTACAGAACATGCATCCATAAGTGGGAAAAGGTAGTGCTTCACTTTAAGTACATTTTCGCTTTACATACATGCTCCGGTCCCATTGCGTACGTTAATGCGGGGTATGCCTGTATTCCATATCCTTACGTAAAGAATCAATTGCAGATGTAGTTTCTGTGAGACTTGCCTCATCATTAACAATTAATGTATTGATAAGTTCAACAGAACAGGTGTTAAGAGCACATTCCCAGCGTTCTTTCAGACCAGGGTCATTAAAGGCGAATGATGGAAAAGTTTGTATTCTGAGCCCTCTAGGTATCATTTTATAATCTAAATAATTACATAGGGCTATTTTATTCCACCAGACTCTTAATCTTTTCCTCATTAATAACGTAAGTTCCCTGATTTGATCCTGGTCTGAAGTCACACTGGGATGCTGTGTCAAATCCACAATATTATCAGTAATAGAGAAAATCCTTGCAGCATTAGCAAGACGCTTAGACTCTTTGCCAGCAAAGTCCATTGTAAAAATTTAATATCACACTGGGATGATTGAGCAGGCACCTGGAAATGACTGAAAGGCCAGTCTAAATTAATATATGGAACAAACAATAGATGCCGCAATCAAATCACACTTGTGTGATTAAATAATCAGTTAACCAGAGGTCAAGGTAAAAGGTAACCCTCTGGTGGTGCTACCGACCCAAAGGAATAATATGACTAAAAAGGAGGGAGAGTAGGGTCAAAAAGGTGCACTCAAATGCTGAATTATGAAAAATAGAAATGGACTTTATTAACAAAGAGTATAAAAAACACAAAAGACAGACCCACACAAATCACATGTCAGATCGCTATGCGACACAACGTAAAAACATCAAAGAGGTACAATTGGTCTGATAAGAGCCAAAGCAGGGTAACAATATATCATTACAAATATAACATAACAGAACTAGGGGAAAAATATTTCTCCCCAAGTAATGTTTACTGAGATCGGCCGATCCAGAACAAGAGTAGCAATAAATATAAATGGTAAGTAGATACAGAACACAAAAAAAAGATTGGATATATATTGTAGTAAATATACATAAACCTCTTAATGATGATGAGAGATAGTTAGGCACATAGCTGGAAATACATAAAGTTGTGACCCTTAAATGTGCTGTAAATCAGCTGAATAAAGTGATGCCCAAATTGAGCTGCACATGTAAGATAAGTAGCAGCAGTGGTAGATCTATAAAGTGCACTGGTAGCGCTCATATAAAGTCCCCTGAGATACAGAGCTCAAAAATAATGAGCAGTGGTGGTGTGTGAATAACACAGGGACATAGATCACTGCTGTGTGTGGTGTGCACAAAGCACTGAGGAAATCCAGTGATAAATACCAGCGTTACTCAGTCCGGAAGCAGGAGAATCAGATGATAAAGACCAAAGTCTTGCAGTGGGACATCAGCAGTAAAACGGAGGAAAGTCTCACGCAGTATGGTAAGGCACACGGGTCACAGGATGGAGGGGTGCTGTCACAGCTCTGCTCCTACGGCCGTTTCGCCAAAAAGGCTTCTTCCGGGAGCATACAGTGTCAGCATAAACAAACACTCTTAAAGGGCTCCGTTTTCCCGCCAAAGGTTCACTCGTGACCAACAGCCAATAAGAAATTCTGAAAAATAGAACCGTGTCAGCTGTTGCTATGTGGAAGTGAGCAGAACTTTGGAGGCAGTAATCCTTAAAGAGACAGACATAAAAAGACACAGGAAGTGGCATAATGTGATTAAAAATCAGCATAATTGCTAAGCAGAGTGTTGTAAAGCAAGGAGGCATGAATAAAAATATAAGTAAAGCTAATTTGAAGAGTGATTAAATTGACAATATCTTGAAGAATGTCCAATGAAATGGCATTATACTAAGTTAGATACCAAGTATTGACAATATTACACAGAGACATAAAATATGGAGGATCAAAGGAGAGATGAACCATAAGCTGTGATTGAGACTTAATAAAAGATTTCTAGGGAAAGCAGGGTAAGTTACATAAAACAAGACAGAGTCTCTAAATGAGTGAAAAGCTAAAGGAACATTGCAAAACTGAGGTAATCATTTAATCCAGTTGGAATCATGGTCCCTAATTGAACTATCCATCTGCATTCTTTTTGCAGTAGGAGCTGCTCCACATTATCGCCGCGGATGCCTATGTTGATTTTATCAATGGCAAAGGCCACCAGGGATGAGGGGTCAGAGTTGTGCACATCACGAAAATGGCGTGCCACACTGGTGATTTCTTTGAAGCACGCCAGGTCTTTAGTTGCATTTTTAATGTTACGTGTGTGCTCCAAAACCCTTACACGAAATTCCCTGGTGGTCATGCCAATGTAAATCAGACCGCAGGGACAGTTCAGATGGTAGATGACATTCTTGGATTTACAGTTTAGAAAATAAAAGATTCTGAAGTTTCTGGTGCCTTTAGAGTTATGAAAGACATCAGTCTGCTTCATGTGTCTACACGCGGAACAATGTCCACATTTGTAGAAACCTTTTAAGCTTACTTGGTTGAGGAAAGTAACTTTTGGAGGGGTAGTGTAATGACTCCTGACCAGCAGGTTCTTTAGGTTAGGTGCTCTCCTACTAGTGAGGCTAACTCTGTCACCCAGAATAGCCCGGAGATCTTGATCTGCCAAAAGTATGTCCCAGTGTTTTTGAAGGATGTTTTTGAGACTGTTCCATTTATTATTGTAAGTTCCAATGAACCTTATTGTTTTAGTTGGTGTTGGTTTAGGTTTAGGTTGCAGTAGAGTTTGTCTGTTTAGTTTTTGACTGTTGTTAAGACCCCGTTTTATGGCCGATTGGCTATAACCCCTTGCCTTAAATCTTTTGCTCATATCTATGGATTGGGTATTAAATGTCTCCATAGTTGAGCAATTACGGCGAAGTCTGATAAATTCGCCATTGGGGATGCCCCTTATCTGATGAGCAGGATGAAAGCTGCTGGCGTGCAGTAAGGTGTTACAAGATGTCGTTTTACGGAAAATGTCAGTCACTACACGACCATCAGAGGCGATGCTAATACTGAGGTCAAGATATTTAACATTAGTAGTACTCAAGGTGTAGGTGAGCCTGATGTTAATGCTGTTGTGATTGAGAACATCGATGAACTGTTGCAACATTAATGCTGTGCCCTGCCATAGAATGAAAATATCATCGATGTATCTCAACCACAACAGCAGATGGGACGTGTACTCACTATTGGCTTCAGAAAAGACCTCTTCACGTTCCCACCACCCCAGGAAAAGATTCGCATAGGAGGGCGCACATGTTGCACCCATAGCCGTTCCTCTGATCTGTAAATAATAAGTATTTTTAAATAAAAAATAATTATGTCTTAGTACAAAATCCAGGAGATGTATTAATGTATTCGTTAAATTTGTACTCAGGTTCAGCATGGATATAAAGAATTTTGTGGCAAAGATGCCATCTTCATGGCGGATACAAGTATATAACGTTTCAACGTCACAGGTGGCTAATATAGTGTTGTTGTCAACAAACACGTTATCAAGCCTTGAGAGTATATCCATGCTGTCCCTGAGATACGAAGGTAAAGTTTCTACAGATGAGCGTAAAAATGCATCAATGAAACGGCTTATGGGCTCACATAGCCCTCCTATACCTGATACGATTGGTCTTCCTGGGGGGTGGGAGAGGTTTTTGTGGATCTTGGGCAGAAGATATAATGTCAGTGTAATTGGGTACTTAGTAATTAGACCGTCATAATGACGTCTAGTAATTACACCCTCAGTCAATGCCTCATGAACCAGAGCATCAAGCTCTTCCTTGAACTTGGTGGTAGGGTCACCCTGCAATTCCCTGTAACACTGTTTGTTACGAAGCTGTTTGAATGCCTCCGCTTCATATTACCTTCTAGGCCATAAAACAATATTGCCCCCCTTATCGGAAGGCTTAATTATTATGTCTGGCAGAGATTGAAGTTCTTTAATTGCTAACCATTCTTGCCTAGAAATGTTACTTGAACCTGCAAAATCAGATAAATCATTAATATCACGGATTACCATGTTGGAAAATACCTCCACCTGTGATACTGCCTGGATAGGAGGGCAGAAGACAGATTTTGCCTTGAAGTTAGACACAGGACCGAGTTCATTGGTATCAGGGATCACCACATCTGAATCTTGCAGGGACGGCAGGGAACCTAAGGATGAAATAACTTTCCCAGATTCTAATAATTCCTCCTCAGTAGGTACTTTAAGGAAATGCTTGTGAAGCAGAAGTTTCCTGCAAAAAAGTTGGACATCCTTAATCCATTCAAAAGCGTCACAATAGTGTGTGGGAGCAAACGATAAGCCACGTTCTAACACTTGGATCTGAATTGGACTGAGCGTTGTTTCAGATAGATTAACGACAGCAAGGGGTTTTACTTCCGTTGATGCTTGCCCCTCTGGAACTTGTAACCAAACTGGTCCCTGTCCCTTAGGCTTCTTGCTCCCCCGCCTCGTCCTCCTCCTCCTGTGCCCATTGGTCCTTGGTATAAAAAAGGAACTGATCCCGTTGCCGTAGATGCTGGATTCACTGTGTCACAATCAGAGGAGTCCATTTCTGAGGTAGTAGATCCTGCTGATACAGAGGTTCCTCATTTGAGATTCCTCTTTTTCTTGCGGTAGCCTGGTTTGGAATGGCTCCATTTATAGACTTTACCTAACTTATAATCAGATAAGTCTCGATCAAATTTACCCTTTTTCATCAATTCGATTTCACCTTCATATTTATCGAGTTCAATTTCAATTGTATCAAAAACACTTTTATCCATATACAGGCATACCCCGCTTTAAGTACATTCACTTTAAGTACACTCGCGAGTAAGTACATATCGCCCAATAGGCAAACGCCAGCTCACGCATGCGCCTGTCAGCACGTGTTGAACAGCAATACCGGCTCCCTACCTGTACCGAAGCTGTGCACAAGCGGGGAGACTATAGAGCCTGTTACAAATGCGTTATTTACATCAGTTATGCACATATATAACGATTGCAGTACAGAACATGCATCCATAAGTGGGAAAAGGTAGTGCTTCACTTTAAGTACATTTTCGCTTTACATACATGCTCCGGTCCCATTGCGTACGTTAATGCGGGGTATGCCTGTATTCCATATCCTTACGTAAAGAATCAATTGCAGATGTAGTTTCTGTGAGACTTGCCTCATCATTAACAATTAATGTATTGATAAGTTCAACAGAACAGGTGTTAAGAGCACATTCCCAGCGTTCTTTCAGACCAGGGTCATTAAAGGCGAATGATGGAAAAGTTTGTATTCTGAGCCCTCTAGGTATCATTTTATAATCTAAATAATTACATAGGGCTATTTTATTCCACCAGACTCTTAATCTTTTCCTCATTAATAACGTAAGTTCCCTGATTTGATCCTGGTCTGAAGTCACACTGGGATGCTGTGTCAAATCCACAATATTATCAGTAATAGAGAAAATCCTTGCAGCATTAGCAAGACGCTTAGACTCTTTGCCAGCAAAGTCCATTGTAAAAATTTAATATCACACTGGGATGATTGAGCAGGCACCTGGAAATGACTGAAAGGCCAGTCTAAATTAATATATGGAACAAACAATAGATGCCGCAATCAAATCACACTTGTGTGATTAAATAATCAGTTAACCAGAGGTCAAGGTAAAAGGTAACCCTCTGGTGGTGCTACCGACCCAAAGGAATAATATGACTAAAAAGGAGGGAGAGTAGGGTCAAAAAGGTGCACTCAAATGCTGAATTATGAAAAATAGAAATGGACTTTATTAACAAAGAGTATAAAAAACACAAAAGACAGACCCACACAAATCACATGTCAGATCGCTATGCGACACAACGTAAAAACATCAAAGAGGTACAATTGGTCTGATAAGAGCCAAAGCAGGGTAACAATATATCATTACAAATATAACATAACAGAACTAGGGGAAAAATATTTCTCCCCAAGTAATGTTTACTGAGATCGGCCGATCCAGAACAAGAGTAGCAATAAATATAAATGGTAAGTAGATACAGAACACAAAAAAAAGATTGGATATATATTGTAGTAAATATACATAAACCTCTTAATGATGATGAGAGATAGTTAGGCACATAGCTGGAAATACATAAAGTTGTGACCCTTAAATGTGCTGTAAATCAGCTGAATAAAGTGATGCCCAAATTGAGCTGCACATGTAAGATAAGTAGCAGCAGTGGTAGATCTATAAAGTGCACTGGTAGCGCTCATATAAAGTCCCCTGAGATACAGAGCTCAAAAATAATGAGCAGTGGTGGTGTGTGAATAACACAGGGACATAGATCACTGCTGTGTGTGGTGTGCACAAAGCACTGAGGAAATCCAGTGATAAATACCAGCGTTACTCAGTCCGGAAGCAGGAGAATCAGATGATAAAGACCAAAGTCTTGCAGTGGGACATCAGCAGTAAAACGGAGGAAAGTCTCACGCAGTATGGTAAGGCACACGGGTCACAGGATGGAGGGGTGCTGTCACAGCTCTGCTCCTACGGCCGTTTCGCCAAAAAGGCTTCTTCCGGGAGCATACAGTGTCAGCATAAACAAACACTCTTAAAGGGCTCCGTTTTCCCGCCAAAGGTTCACTCGTGACCAACAGCCAATAAGAAATTCTGAAAAATAGAACCGTGTCAGCTGTTGCTATGTGGAAGTGAGCAGAACTTTGGAGGCAGTAATCCTTAAAGAGACAGACATAAAAAGACACAGGAAGTGGCATAATGTGATTAAAAATCAGCATAATTGCTAAGCAGAGTGTTGTAAAGCAAGGAGGCATGAATAAAAATATAAGTAAAGCTAATTTGAAGAGTGATTAAATTGACAATATCTTGAAGAATGTCCAATGAAATGGCATTATACTAAGTTAGATACCAAGTATTGACAATATTACACAGAGACATAAAATATGGAGGATCAAAGGAGAGATGAACCATAAGCTGTGATTGAGACTTAATAAAAGATTTCTAGGGAAAGCAGGGTAAGTTACATAAAACAAGACAGAGTCTCTAAATGAGTGAAAAGCTAAAGGAACATTGCAAAACTGAGGTAATCATTTAATCCAGTTGGAATCATGGTCCCTAATTGAACTATCCATCTGCATTCTTTTTGCAGTAGGAGCTGCTCCACATTATCGCCGCGGATGCCTATGTTGATTTTATCAATGGCAAAGGCCACCAGGGATGAGGGGTCAGAGTTGTGCACATCACGAAAATGGCGTGCCACACTGGTGATTTCTTTGAAGCACGCCAGGTCTTTAGTTGCATTTTTAATGTTACGTGTGTGCTCCAAAACCCTTACACGAAATTCCCTGGTGGTCATGCCAATGTAAATCAGACCGCAGGGACAGTTCAGATGGTAGATGACATTCTTGGATTTACAGTTTAGAAAATAAAAGATTCTGAAGTTTCTGGTGCCTTTAGAGTTATGAAAGACATCAGTCTGCTTCATGTGTCTACACGCGGAACAATGTCCACATTTGTAGAAACCTTTTAAGCTTACTTGGTTGAGGAAAGTAACTTTTGGAGGGGTAGTGTAATGACTCCTGACCAGCAGGTTCTTTAGGTTAGGTGCTCTCCTACTAGTGAGGCTAACTCTGTCACCCAGAATAGCCCGGAGATCTTGATCTGCCAAAAGTATGTCCCAGTGTTTTTGAAGGATGTTTTTGAGACTGTTCCATTTATTATTGTAAGTTCCAATGAACCTTATTGTTTTAGTTGGTGTTGGTTTAGGTTTAGGTTGCAGTAGAGTTTGTCTGTTTAGTTTTTGACTGTTGTTAAGACCCCGTTTTATGGCCGATTGGCTATAACCCCTTGCCTTAAATCTTTTGCTCATATCTATGGATTGGGTATTAAATGTCTCCATAGTTGAGCAATTACGGCGAAGTCTGATAAATTCGCCATTGGGGATGCCCCTTATCTGATGAGCAGGATGAAAGCTGCTGGCGTGCAGTAAGGTGTTACAAGATGTCGTTTTACGGAAAATGTCAGTCACTACACGACCATCAGAGGCGATGCTAATACTGAGGTCAAGATATTTAACATTAGTAGTACTCAAGGTGTAGGTGAGCCTGATGTTAATGCTGTTGTGATTGAGAACATCGATGAACTGTTGCAACATTAATGCTGTGCCCTGCCATAGAATGAAAATATCATCGATGTATCTCAACCACAACAGCAGATGGGACGTGTACTCACTATTGGCTTCAGAAAAGACCTCTTCACGTTCCCACCACCCCAGGAAAAGATTCGCATAGGAGGGCGCACATGTTGCACCCATAGCCGTTCCTCTGATCTGTAAATAATAAGTATTTTTAAATAAAAAATAATTATGTCTTAGTACAAAATCCAGGAGATGTATTAATGTATTCGTTAAATTTGTACTCAGGTTCAGCATGGATATAAAGAATTTTGTGGCAAAGATGCCATCTTCATGGCGGATACAAGTATATAACGTTTCAACGTCACAGGTGGCTAATATAGTGTTGTTGTCAACAAACACGTTATCAAGCCTTGAGAGTATATCCATGCTGTCCCTGAGATACGAAGGTAAAGTTTCTACAGATGAGCGTAAAAATGCATCAATGAAACGGCTTATGGGCTCACATAGCCCTCCTATACCTGATACGATTGGTCTTCCTGGGGGGTGGGAGAGGTTTTTGTGGATCTTGGGCAGAAGATATAATGTCAGTGTAATTGGGTACTTAGTAATTAGACCGTCATAATGACGTCTAGTAATTACACCCTCAGTCAATGCCTCATGAACCAGAGCATCAAGCTCTTCCTTGAACTTGGTGGTAGGGTCACCCTGCAATTCCCTGTAACACTGTTTGTTACGAAGCTGTTTGAATGCCTCCGCTTCATATTACCTTCTAGGCCATAAAACAATATTGCCCCCCTTATCGGAAGGCTTAATTATTATGTCTGGCAGAGATTGAAGTTCTTTAATTGCTAACCATTCTTGCCTAGAAATGTTACTTGAACCTGCAAAATCAGATAAATCATTAATATCACGGATTACCATGTTGGAAAATACCTCCACCTGTGATACTGCCTGGATAGGAGGGCAGAAGACAGATTTTGCCTTGAAGTTAGACACAGGACCGAGTTCATTGGTATCAGGGATCACCACATCTGAATCTTGCAGGGACGGCAGGGAACCTAAGGATGAAATAACTTTCCCAGATTCTAATAATTCCTCCTCAGTAGGTACTTTAAGGAAATGCTTGTGAAGCAGAAGTTTCCTGCAAAAAAGTTGGACATCCTTAATCCATTCAAAAGCGTCACAATAATGTGTGGGAGCAAACGATAAGCCACGTTCTAACACTTGGATCTGAATTGGACTGAGCGTTGTTTCAGATAGATTAACGACAGCAAGGGGTTTTACTTCCGTTGATGCTTGCCCCTCTGGAACTTGTAACCAAACTGGTCCCTGTCCCTTAGGCTTCTTGCTCCCCCGCCTCGTCCTCCTCCTCCTGTGCCCATTGGTCCTTGGTATAAAAAAGGAACTGATCCCGTTGCCATAGATGCTGGATTCACTGTGTCACAATCAGAGGAGTCCATTTCTGAGGTAGTAGATCCTGCTGATACAGAGGTTCCTCATTTGAGATTCCTCTTTTTCTTGCGGTAGCCTGGTTTGGAATGGCTCCATTTATAGACTTTACCTAACTTATAATCAGATAAGTCTCGATCAAATTTACCCTTTTTCATCAATTCGATTTCACCTTCATATTTATCGAGTTCAATTTCAATTGTATCAAAAACACTTTTATCCATATACAGGCATACCCCGCTTTAAGTACATTCACTTTAAGTACACTCGCGAGTAAGTACATATCGCCCAATAGGCAAACGCCAGCTCACGCATGCGCCTGTCAGCACGTGTTGAACAGCAATACCGGCTCCCTACCTGTACCGAAGCTGTGCACAAGCGGGGAGACTATAGAGCCTGTTACAAATGCGTTATTTACATCAGTTATGCACATATATAACGATTGCAGTACAGAACATGCATCCATAAGTGGGAAAAGGTAGTGCTTCACTTTAAGTACATTTTCGCTTTACATACATGCTCCGGTCCCATTGCGTACGTTAATGCGGGGTATGCCTGTATTCCATATCCTTACGTAAAGAATCAATTGCAGATGTAGTTTCTGTGAGACTTGCCTCATCATTAACAATTAATGTATTGATAAGTTCAACAGAACAGGTGTTAAGAGCACATTCCCAGCGTTCTTTCAGACCAGGGTCATTAAAGGCGAATGATGGAAAAGTTTGTATTCTGAGCCCTCTAGGTATCATTTTATAATCTAAATAATTACATAGGGCTATTTTATTCCACCAGACTCTTAATCTTTTCCTCATTAATAACGTAAGTTCCCTGATTTGATCCTGGTCTGAAGTCACACTGGGATGCTGTGTCAAATCCACAATATTATCAGTAATAGAGAAAATCCTTGCAGCATTAGCAAGACGCTTAGACTCTTTGCCAGCAAAGTCCATTGTAAAAATTTAATATCACACTGGGATGATTGAGCAGGCACCTGGAAATGACTGAAAGGCCAGTCTAAATTAATATATGGAACACACAATAGATGCCGCAATCAAATCACCCTTGTGTGATTAAATAATCAGTTAACCAGAGGTCAAGGTAAAAGGTAACCCTCTGGTGGTGCTACCGACCCAAAGGAATAATATGACTAAAAAGGAGGGAGAGTAGGGTCAAAAAGGTGCACTCAAATGCTGAATTATGAAAAATAGAAATGGACTTTATTAACAAAGAGTATAAAAAACACAAAAGACAGACCCACACAAATCACATGTCAGATCGCTATGCGACACAACGTAAAAACATCAAAGAGGTACAATTGGTCTGATAAGAGCCAAAGCAGGGTAACAATATATCATTACAAATATAACATAACAGAACTAGGGGAAAAATATTTCTCCCCAAGTAATGTTTACTGAGATCGGCCGATCCAGAACAAGAGTAGCAATGAAAATAAATGGTAAGTAGATACAGAACACAAAAAAAAGATTGGATATATATTGTAGTAAATATACATAAACCTCTTAATGATGATGAGAGATAGTTAGGCACATATATATATATATATACACACTGAGTTAAGTTATGGTGAGTCAAAAAAGTGACAAAAACCCTCCACAGCAAAGCAAATATGCAAATATAAATACAACTGTATGCTCATCTGCATGTCTTAGGCAGGTCTGCAACCCCGCCTTTCACCATTATCACCCAGCACACAGCACTTCCACTGCAGCAAGGGATTCTGGGGAATGACATGCAAATGAGTCAGAGACCAGGTGCGCTCCACATGTGACAGTCTTCTCCGGAGAGTAGGCTAGTCCGTGCCAAGACAGTCCTCTTCGGCCGAAGCCAGAAAGAGTCCTGCTGTTACATGACGTCTTCCTCCGAGGAGTCCGACGTCCTTCTCGTTCCCTCCCCGTGCAGTAGGCGCAGCAGGAGGGTCCAAGTCTTTAGGGTTTTCAGCTTACGCCTACTAACCCACCGTAGTATTTTCCCGAAGGAGGGGTGACCACCTACCAGCACTTAGTCTTCTCACTCTCCGAAGAAAGAAGGGTGACTATAACCCGACACCAACAAACAAAAAAAGTTCATAGTGCAAGTGCTCCTGTGCGCTGTGTGATGCAGTGCAGGAAGTGCTCTGACAGACGACACAAAAAAGTGTGCACGAGTGCACGCCCGGCCTTTGCAAGGCCAGGCGGGTGAAAAAAATTATTGGCTTGTCCCCTCAGCGGAAGGCAATAAGGGGGACCAAGTGCGGGAAAAATAGGGGACGGTGCAAAATTATCTGTGCAGATCAAGTGCTCGTAAGTGGAGGCCGCACGTCCAAAACAGCCATCCACAGTGCAGCAAGTGATACTCCACCAGGTTTTCCACGCCTGGTGGTGCAAGATTAAAAATGCCCGGTCTACTTTGCATCCGCGTTCTCAGGCCATGACCAGAGGACCAAGTGTCGCAACCAGACCCTTCACTTGATCTTAGCCAAAAGACCGAGAAGCGAGACAGCTTTTTTTTTTTTTTTTTTTGTAGCCCGGGTGGTGAAAAAAGTGATTCCACCTCAAAAACCGTGCTCGTGGTCAAGTGAGACCAGGTGCGCTCCACATGTGACAAAGTCTTCTCCGGAGAGTAGGCCAGTCCGTTTCAAGAAACAGTCCTCTCCAGCCGAAGCCTTGGATTCCTGTTGTTACATTGACGTCGTCATCCGACGTCCATCCTGTTCCCTCCTAGTGCAGCAGATGCCGCAGGAGGGTCCAAGTCTTTAGGGTGTTCGGCTGACGCCTACTAACCCACCGTGATCTTCTCCCGAGGGATTGGCGGTCACTAGCCAGCACTACAGTCTTTACTCTCCGAAGAAAGGGGTGATGTTAACCCAACACCAAACAAAACAAATTCATGGTGCGAGTGCTCCGGTGCTCTGTGCAATGCAGTGCAGGAGGTGCTCAAACGTACAACACAAAAAGGGTGTGAACGAGTGCACGCCTGGCCCTTTGCAAGGCCAGGCGGTGACAAAAATAATTGGCTTGTCCCCTCAGCGGAAGGCAATAAGGGGGGCCAAAGTGCGGGAAAAATAGGGGACGGTGCAAAAAAATCTGTGCAGATCAAGTGCTCGTAAGTGGAGGCCACCGCCCAAACAGCCATCCACAGTGCAGCAAGTGATGTTCCCCAGGTGTTCCAAGCCTGGGGTGCAAGATTAAAAAGCCCGGGCTACTTTGCATCCGCCCTCTCAGCCCATGACCAGACCAAGTGATGCAACTAGTGCCTTCCTTCACAGGACAGACACTACACTTGATCTTGGCCAAAAGGCCGAGAAGTGATAGACAGCTTTTTTTTTTTTTTGTAGCCCGGGCGGTGAAAAAAAGTGATCCACCTCTGTATCCGTGCTCGTGATCCACGCTGTGAGATCAGGTGCTCAAAACTTGTGACAAAGTCCACTCCGGAGAGTAGGCCAGTCCGTGCCATAGACAGTCCTCTCCAGCCGAAGCCTTGGAGTCCTGCTGTTACATCGACGTCGTCATCCGAGGAATCCGACGTCCATCCTGTTCCCTCCTAGTGCAGCTGGCTCCGCAGGAGGGTCCAAGTCTTTAGGGTGTTCGGCTGACGCCTACTAACCCACCGCAATCTTCCCCCGAAGGGATGGCGACTACTAGCCAGCACTCAGTCTTTGCTCTCCGGAGAGAGGGGTGACGATAACCCAACACGTAACCGAAACAAAATCCATGGTGCGAGTGCTCCAGTGCTCTGTGTGATGCAGTGCAGGCGGTGCTCAGACGTACAAACACAAAAAGGGTGTGCACGAGTGCACACCCGGCCCCGTGCAAGGCCAGGCAGTGACAAAAATAATGGCTTGTCCCCTCAGCGGAAGGCAATAAGGGGGGCCAAGTGCGGGAAAAATAGGGGTGCAAATGATCAGTGCTCGTGCCAAGTGCTCTTGAAGTGGAGGTTGCAAATCCTCAACCTCCACAACCCGAAGGTGCAGCAAGTGGTACTGCCCCAGGTTAACCACTCCTGGGGTGCAGAGAAAATAAGCCCGGGCTACTTTGCATCTGCATTCTCAGGCCATGACCAGAGGACCAGGTGTAGTCTGGAGAATCTGTCCTTCACAGGACAGACACTACACTTGATCTTAGCCAAAAGGCCGAGAAGCGATAGACAGCTGTTTTGACCTTTATGGGTCTCATCAGTGTGGGGTTGGTAAACTGGGTATGCAGAGAAGCTAAAGGATGGGGTTTACCATACTGAGTTAAGTTATGGTGAGTAAAAAAAGTGACAAAAACCCTCCACAGCAAAGCAAATATGTAAATAAAACTGTATGCTCATCTGCATGTCTTAGGCAGGTCTGCAACCCCGCCTTTCACCATTATCACCCAGCATACAGCACTTCGACTGCAGCAAGGAATTC
Source organism: Ascaphus truei (assembly GCF_040206685.1). Classification (NCBI taxonomy): domain Eukaryota; kingdom Metazoa; phylum Chordata; class Amphibia; order Anura; family Ascaphidae; genus Ascaphus; species Ascaphus truei. The sequence goes on from NC_134486.1 coordinate 19,756,676, forward strand.
TGGGGAATGACATGCAAATGAGCACACAGTGCCACTTTTTGTCACTTTTTTTACTCACCATAACTTAACTCAGTATGGTAAACCCCATCCTTTAGCTTCTCTGCATACCCAGTTTACCAACCCCACACTGATGAGACCCATAAAGGTCAAAACAGCAGTCTGTGAACGAGATCCTCCCTGTTCTGCAGTACGTGGCCCAGGCATACCCGGCTTTGACCAGAACCTGCCAGGAGATCTCCATGGCAGTGTTCTGCTTTGTCTGGGGGGCCAAGTTTGAGAGGGGAAAGCGCGAGGTGATGTACAAAGAGCCGCACAAGGGGGGTAGAGGAATCCCCGACATCCCCACTATGCTGCGCGCCTTCTTTGTAAGCAACTGCGTGTGGATCACCCTGAGAGACTGCGACAAAGACTCCTCTGGCTACTCCATGTCCCGCCTCCTACTCCTGCCACTCTGGAGAGCACTGGGGGGGGACAAGTGGGACAGCTCCATCCCTTACAGCTGGCGCACGCCCTGGTTCTACAAGGACGTGTAGAAGTTTGTGAGGCAGAACAATCTGGAGGGAGTAAAACCAGACCTGTGGAAGCCCAAGGTCATCTACAAAATGATCAGGGCTAAAGACATCATGGAATCGGTCCCAGGTCTCCACCCCAACATCTTTGGAACGGTGTGGAGGAATGTGGCATCGAAAAGACTAATGAACAAACACAAAGACATTGCTTGGCAGGCCATACAGGCAGGACTCCCTGTGAATGCGGACAAGTACCAGAGTAAACTCAGCCTCGTGAGGCACTGCCCCAGGTGCAACCCAGTGGAGGAAAGTATCATATACCTCTTCTGGAACTGCCCCTTTGCGCAGGCCTTGCTGCGCGCGCTGGACACTGACTTAAAGGACTGTATACCGAGGAAGTGCGTCACGTACTACTCGGTGTTCCACGGACTTTTCACAGGAACACACACAGAGGACGCAATCGAAGCCGGTTGGCGTCTAATGTGCTGTTTCAATGACGTTTTACTATTCGCCAGGGAACGTTTGATCAAGGGGAAGAAGAGGATGTCGGTACAGGACTGTCGCAGGCTGCTCCACAGCCTGCTCAAGGACTATTCCATCTTTGACGGCCCTGAGGAGGAGGACTAAACACCCCACTCCCCACCCCCCCCTCACTCCCCCGCCCCAAAAGTTTTTCTGTGCAATAAAGTTAGAGATAATGTGTGTATGATATGTCATGTCTGTGGTGCGGTGCATACGTATAAATGCACTGCACCGCCGTGTTCGTCACAGTTTTTTTACTTTTGGGGAAAACATTAATAAAAATGTATGTGAGTTGTGTGGGATATGCACTGCGCCGTTGTTAACGTCGCGGTTTTTTTTTCCGTTTGGAAAATGATTTATGTACTGTTATAATCTTGTTGTAAAGATTCGCTGCATAATAAAAGAATTTTCAAAACAAAAAGCTGTCTGTGGGTGTCGCTTCTCAGCCTTTTGGCTAAGATCAAGTGTAGGGTCTGTTCTGTGAAGGACAGACCTAAAAGGGTGCACTTGGTGCTCTGGTCATGGCCGGGAAGTGCGGATATGTAGCCCGGGCTATTTTATCACGGCACCCCAGGAGTGGTTAACCTGGTGGAGTCATTTGCTGCTACACTGCACAGCACTTGACACTTGCACGGATAATTTGCACACCCCTACATTTTTCTGCACTGGCACCCCTTATTGCCTTCCGCTGAGGGGTTCGCCATTATTTTTTTTACACGCCAGGCTTCCGGGTCTGGCGTGCATTTGTGCACATTTTGTTGTTTCGTCTGAGCACCTCCTGCACTGCATCACACAGCGCACTGGAGCACTTGCACCATGGATTGTGTTTTGTTATTTTTGGGTTATCAGTCACCTAATTTTCTTCGGAGAATGCAAGATTGTGTGATGGTCGGTGGTCGCCATTCCCTCGGGAGAAGACTGCGGTGGGCGAGTAGGTGTGAGCCGAAAGCCCTAAAGACCTGGAACCTCCTGCTGCGCCTACTGCACTGGGTGGGGATAGGATGGACGTCGGATTCTTCGGATGACGACGTCGGTGTAACATCAGGACTTTTCCTGGCCCTCGTGGCAGAAGAGGACTGACTATGTCATGGACTTGCAGCTCTCCGGAGCCTATAGTCACAAGTTTTGCGCACCTGGTCTCACTTGACCATGAGCACAGTTTTTAGAGGTGAAATCACTTTGTCACCAACCGGGCTACAAAAAAAAAAAAGCTGTTTGTGGGTGTGTTTTTTGGGTATGCACCTTAACCCTGGCTGTGCTCAAAGCTGTGACCATGCAGCAAGCTTAAGCCTATAGGGAACCATGTTACAAATGGTTTTTGAAGCAAAAAGTGGCACTCTGTGCTCATTTGCATGTCATTCCCCAGAATCCCTTGCTGCAGTGGAAGTGCTGTGTGCTGGGTGATAATGGTGAAAGGCGGGGTTGCAGACCTGCCTAAGACATGCAAATGAGCATACAGTTGTATTTACATATATATATATGTATGTATATGTACTGTATATGTATATGTATGTTTATATACGTATATATATACGTATATGTATATATATATACCATGCGTTTTGGCTGTTAAACCATACGGTTTGTCACTTTCCATAGAAGCGGTTTGGATGAAGCGGTATGCAATAGGAATAGGGGTTTTTCTCACATGTCATGCCTCTATTTCTGAATATGCCAAAAACCCCGGGGTTTGGCAATGACCACATTTGAGCTTCTAGAATAGGCCTGATTGTAGATGGAAAACTCTATGGACAGTGCTGCAAATAGTCAGTGCTATATAAGAAAAAATATTATTATTATTAACGAAGAAAAACTTTTCCAATGAAAGGTGAGTGATTTTGCTCTTTGATGAATGATCTGCAGTATTTATGCACTTGTTTTTTTGGCCAGGAGGCCCTAAGGGAGACTAAACCAGGTCATTCATCATCAAAGCCCACTGATTTCCACTAAAACATAAACAGAACATTTGTTTCCAAGCTTGGAGTCAGCTGCTTTGCAACTTATAGTAATTACATTTAACACGCGACACAGGGCTGGTTATTGCTTTTAACAGGAAGCTAATAACTACAGTATATGGCAATCCAAGGAAATCCTAAAACATTACTCGAGACACAAACATGTTTTTGTTAGCCTCTGTTTTGTTCCATTTGGTGTCACTGAATATTTAAAATGTGGATATTTTGCTGAGTAATTAGAAATAGGCTCCCAAAAGCTGATTACTAAAATGTTTTAACTGGCTTGGCTGCACTGGGAACATGGATGTTCATTCGCCAATTACATTCTCACTTTTTATAATCTGCTTTACAACTTATTTGAGCAGATGGAAGCAATGAGCCACACTTAGCAACTCATTTCAATTGTTTTGTTAACGGCCTAATTATTAGGGATAATTACACAGCTTGTTTTATATAAAGATACAATTAACATATTTCTGCAGTGGTTTTTTTTTTTTGCTCTGATGTTAACTTGGTGAAGCTTGGTAAATTTGTAATCAGCTTTTTCTTTGTAGTTTGCTTCACCTAGATATACCTCTCCAAGCGACAATTACGGCAGAAACAAACAAAAAAAAATGTATCTTTCAAAGCTGCAACATGGAAATTGTGTGAAATTAGAGATGAACTTTAATTACAAAGCGGAACACTGCAGAGACAGATTGTGTTTGACATCCTCTTGAGGGCAGATTTGAACGGTACACCGTCCAGAGGCGCTGGTGCAAACTCCGTAACTGCATGTAACCGTGTTTCCTTTTGTAACTTTCACAAACTAAGGAGTTTGGACTTTTTCATATTCATTGATTGCAAGGATATGGTTATGTTTTTAACCTTCAATAGAGATGCTTGCCTGAAACATTGTAAGGTCTATTTGTAGTGATCCTTTTAGAAAGAGACCTCCACTTTCTCTCCTACAGTAAATAGAAAATAAAATCTAGGATCTAATTGGATCTGAGAGGGTGGTCAAAGTGACTTAAAAAGTATTGTGGCTGATATGAATATGAGTATGTGCTACAGTCAGTTCATCATCCATTTCTGTTTGTAAGGCTGAGTTCAGGGTGCCAGAGACAGGAGTTGGAGGGCGGGCGTTCGCGTGTGCGAGCGTCAGTCTGTTGGGCGATGTGTGTATATCATCCCCAGCAGAACTTTTCAAGCTTTCAGGAGGCGGGGCGACAGACAGCAGCTTAGGTGTTGCTGTTTTGAAATCATTTTCAAGAATGATTTCATTGGCTGCCGAAGTACCAGTGACGCTGCTGCAGCTTCAAAAAACGACTTGGGTTGTTTATTGAAACTGTAGCAAGCGTCAACTCTGTACTTCGGCGACAGGGCAGCTGCTACCCTGACAACTGCTATTCAGTTGAAACAATTTGTATCCAACGTCCGCCCGCACATAAGCACGCCCCCCCTCCGAAGCCGGCTCCCTGAACGAGGCCTAACACTGAAGAGAAAGAATCGTTGGCACTTCCATGCATGTTTTGGTTTAAAAAATAAATCATGCCTTGGTTTTGGATGTGGTATTGTGTAAAAAAAAAATGTGATTCGGTTCTTGTTCTGGTTTTGCATAAAATCCATTTGTTTGATTTGAATTTAAGATTTGTATAAAGTTATGTGAAAACTCAACATGCTAAAATAACAAAATAAGTATAGAATCATTAAAACAATTACAGGCATACCCCGGTTTAAGGACACTCACTTTAAGTACACTCGCGAGTAAGGACATATCGCCCAATAGACAAACGGCAGCTCACGCATGCGCCTGTCAGCACATCTTGAACAGCAATACCGACTCCTTACCTGTACCGAAGCTGTGCACAAGCGGGGAGACTATAGAGCCTGTTACACATGCGTTATTTACATGTTATGCACGTGTATGACGATTGCAGTACAGTACAGGCATTGATAAGTAGGAAAAAGGTAGTGCTTCACTTTAAGTACATTTTCACTTTACATACATGCACCGGTCCCATTGCGTACGCTAATGCGGGGTATGCCTGTAGAAAACTAATAAAAGTCTTCAACTCCACTTGTACCTCCGAAATAGAAACTGGCAGTTGGCTCGGATTTTCTGATTTGGGTTCTAAATTAATTTTTGGTTTTGATTCTAAAAAATCTTAACGTTTTTGTATTTGGTTTTGGAATGTAAGGCTCTGGAATGTTTTTGCTTTCACCATCTCTGTTTTGCTAACTCTAAGGAGGATCATCATGGTTCTCTTACAAACGCGGTAATAGGTTGTGGACAGAATTGGATGACCTCTTCTTGAGCATCCTAATCCTCATGCAGTGCGAATGGGCCAAATTGGACAGTACAATAGGTAAAAGTAGTTAAGGCCTGACTGGGAATGGATTCTTGCATATTTTGTGCGTGAAGCCTATTTTTGATGAACTTAGGTTAATCCTTTCTACTGTCACTGTGTAAAGTCAGTCGGTATAATCATTAGCCGCAGGCTGATTTCATAGACAGGAAGGGAACAATATCAAAAAGAGTGGTCACTTGTGCTTCATAAAGTGCTCTTCCTTGCTCTTTATCTTGATATTATTATCTTTGTGATATAATTACAAACAGATACTGTAGACAGTCAAACAGTCAAACAGTTCTCCTTAGGTAGCTCAGTATACTTCAATTTCTCTTCACAGTATCACTCACCACCAACTGAAACGCCAATATACTAATGGTGTAAATACATGTGTCAATACTCTATTTATGCTGTTTGCAGTAAGGAATATCAACCACCCTGGCTAAAAAAAGGTAATTTATTCTCACCCAATGTACTGTATAGTGCATAATTACTGTAGATGCTAACAGTTGGTGAGTATTTGGAAAGTGAATGACTTGCAAAATGTTTGCGAGCAGTGACAGTTCACAATGTGCCAGTTTCCCAAATTTGAGCAAAGATTTGGCAGATATCTAATAACCAGAACTACAGAATTGTTCATCTAACCATGCCTTTCCCTCTACCACCATCTATCCACCTCTCCCTCCATCACCTGAGTGTTCACTTAGACTGGGCGGGGAAACTGTTTGCAAATTCTTTCAGCACAGCCACAACACGTACTATATACTTTTTTTGCTGTGTGCGAGAAATCTCTCCAAACTACTGCGAGAAGTGCTATTGACCAACACTTTTTTCTAGAGAATGTATTGCACCTTCTGCTGCTTTATATCACCTATAATACTATTACCTCTCTGTAAGGTAAGTGAGGAGGGGGATGCTGCTGCTGCTTCAGACTTTTGAGTTTTTCAAATAAATTCCTTTTAGACTTATTTTTCTCGGTAGGCCATACCTGGACTAGATAAATCACACACACACACGCACACGCACACGCACACGCACACGCACACGCACACGCACACGCACACGCACACACACACACACACACACACACACACACACCCTGTCCTTGGGTGATCCCCATGGGAGTTCGGGGACCTCGGGTGATCCCCGCAGGAGTCCGGGGTCCCCGCTGGCCTGCGGTACTTATCCTGTGCCCAAAAAAACACAACAGCCAATACTTTCAAATAAATACATGCCCCCTCCCATCCCGCCCCTATACACAGACAGTGCAATAATGGTCAAAATGGCTAGTATCCAGATATGGATAATAGTGCATTTGCTCATTAAAAACAAAACATTAACAAGCTGAAATAAAGTAAATAAATATTGCACTCACCCCTGCCAGGCTGCCACGATGAAGGCCGTCCTTATCATCATCACCGTCCATGTCCTCCGTTGCCACAAAAAATACAGAACAATCAAAAATATAATCTAATGTCCCCATACCCTTTAATCACCTTAGCAGTTAGTAATCGCTATGGTATTAAGGGGTTAACCAACCCTCTCCCACTACCTACCCAGGAGGCCTAATCACCCTCACCAGGCAACTACACCCACCCTTCTCCTATCCATTTATACAGTGGGTATAGCAAGAAATGGTGAAGGAATTTAAAAAAAAGCCCAAATAAAACAACATGACATGGCAAAATGAACATATTACTAATGCCAATCAAACAATTGAATGGCACAGTGGGAACATCATGCCGATATAATATGGGCATGATTTAACACTATGCCAGTCAATGGTCAACCTAAAAAAACTCATTCAAAAACAAGATCCAATGCATTCAAAACAATCTCAAACTAAAAACAAATAAAGAAGTAAACCGAACAAATCAATTAATCAAATCCAAAATAAACACCAGAATAAACAATTCAAACACCAAAACAAAACCATGAATAAATAAAATAAATATCTAAATAAACTGCATCATTCAAAATCAAAAGTCAAATAATTATCCAACATTAAAAAGCAAACATCCATCAAAAGTCAGAAATAAACTATTTAAAACACCATAAAAAAAATCCTGACCACTATATCAATATGCAATTTAAATAGCATACAAATTTAAAATCAAAGAAGCAATACACATTTAAAATACATACAAGCAAGCATTTGCCAAAACAACCATTGCTTCTTACTGTATGTATAGCCCTAAAGGGCCATACATAAATACATTTGGAATAAATAGCGGCTAGCTAATTTTTTGTTGATATGTGTGTTTTGATCATAGTGTACATGAGCAGGGGGTCTCTTGAGCTGAACCGCATTGGCATACACAGCCGGGTACCTCCATATTGTGCGTCCACACAATGGCCCGCCGGCACAGCGGTATACAAACTCTTAGTTCTGCAGCTCCCTTCCATGGTAGCAGAAAGACGGTAGAAACAGGTTCCAGGCTCGACCAAACGTGTTTAACCCTTACAGGTTTCATCGCTAGGGTAATGGCGACTTCTTCACAGGATGAGGAAAAAGGAAGTACTCGTGCTTTATCCAGTCCAAATAGATCAATTAATTATCAATTCAATCTCCACCTATGAATGAGTGAAGGAGTGTGACTACAAGTGAATAGGCTTAAGGTGATGGAACACCTTAATACATAGAAAAATAACATAAAACAACTGGCACATGGATATAAAAATGGACTGAGAAAGGGGGGAACAATGAACCCAAAACATAATGTACACATAATAAATTAAATAATAATCCAAACAAAATGACAAAACTGTATATAGAAATAAACACCAATACTGTACATATTAATGATGACCAATACTGGATTATAGAAGAGAAACATATCATTAGAAATCAAGAAACCTGTGGACACAGGCTAATAAAAGCTGCCATATAAATATAACAATAAAATGTATATTAAAAAGCATGTTTAAAAACTGAGGAATACAAATTATCTAAGAAATGTGATGTGAAAAGATTAATAAAGTGCTGTGTATATAATAAATGAATAACTAAATGTGTTATTATAATAATGTTATAATGTGTATGTTAAGATGCATATCAATATATAAAATTGATTAAGAATGAATGTCTAGTGAACAAGTACAAGGGTATAGACACAAGAGAAGATTGAACACCACAAAAAGATATACATTTATATTCTGATAGCTCATAATTGGTAGAATGAACCAGGGACAGTAGGAAAGGAACCTCTTGCATAGAAACAACTAGACCAAGGTACTATTATCTATGCATTAATTGAGGAGGCAGAGTACTCAGCATATAATGTATATCCAAAAACTCTCTCGAATACAGAGCTTCTTGAATCTATCTCCTCCAAGCATAGAAGGAAGAACATATTCCAGACCCATAATAGTGAGAGGGGTTGGATCTTTAGAATGTACAATGGAGTGTGCTTGATTCCCATTTTAGATATTGCATCTATGTTCTAGGAACCTCATGATAGCATGAATTGTGTGGCCTACATATTGTAGGCCGCATGAGTATGACACCATATATACGATATATGAGGATAGACAGTCAATGGATCCCATCACTTCATAAGCAGAACCATTGTATGTGAACCAAAGGAATTAGTGATTACCAAATGTTTGCATGTAAGGGACCGCATGTAAGGCACCGCCTTCTCCCACATTTATGATTGCCTTGACCATCAATATTCATATGTTCCCCATGTGTAAGCTTCCTAAGCTTACTTGGTCCCAATGAATGTTTAATATTATTAGCATGTTTATATGTAATGGGGATGTGTGTGGGAAGACAAGAACCTATAACTTGGTCACTCTGAAGGGTGTTCCTGTGTCGCCTGAGAATATCCTTGATGGAAGAGGCAGCTGAATTATATTTAGTTATAAATCGTTGCCAATGATCTTGATTGGATTCTAGATGTCCTTTAATTCCAAAAGTCCCGATTGATTTTTTCGTTTTGATTCAGCCAACAATGTGGCCCTATCAGCCAGTTTAACTTCATCAACGGCCCTCAACACTGAAACTATATCATACCCTTTGTCAAGGAATTTCCTAACCAGAAGCTGACTTTGTTGAGTAAAATCTTCCGTTTAAGTGCAGTTGCTTCTAATTCTGTAAAACTGACTCTTTGGAATATTTTCAAGCCATTTGTGATGATGGCCACTAGAGGCATGCAAATAACTATTCACATTCACCTTCTTAAAATGTGTTTTTGTGTAGATACTAGTATCCCTTGGATAGATAAATAACTCCAAATCCAAGAAGTTGAAATGCGTAGTGTGAATCTCAAAAGTGAATTTGAATCCCATGTTATTAACATTAAATGACTCAAGGACCAAAGTGAGTTCTCATTCCTCTTCATCCCAGATCAAAATAATAATGTCGATGAAACGGCCAAAGAACACCAGACCCGCCCCCAGCCTAGCATTATCCCACACATGTAGGTCCTCCCACAACCCCATATATAGGTTTGCATAGCTGAGAGCCAACCTGGTTCCCATGGCCATTCCACACGTCAGCAAGTAAAAGGTGTTTTCAAACAAAAAATAGTTATGTTGCAGAATTAACTCAATAAAAGAAAGCAAAAATTGCCTCTGATCTGAATGTAGAGAAGTGTCTTTTCCCCAAAAATATCTAATAACATTAACACCCTTGCGATGCTTTATGCAAGTAAATTGTGAAGAGACATGGCAAGTGGTCCACACATAATTGTCCTTCCAATGAATAAAAAGAACATGATGTAATTGGGATTATATCACATATGTATTGTTTTCACGTTAATTACATTTATCACATTGTAGTTTAGGTTGAACGCACAGTGTAGTATATTTTCTAGTCCTTCCAATGAATGCCTGACGTGAGGTCGATGACATACAGCGTGTCTCTAAAATATAATCTGAGCAAGATGACATATGGTTGTAGATAATAATCTACATATTGAGACACGTTGGATGTCATCGAATCCACCCCAGACACAATCAGTTGCCCTGGTGGATGATCAAGACCTTTGTGGATTTTAGGTAGGTGGTAGAAGATAGGAATCCTTGGGTGCTCTATGTTAAGGAATTTAAATTCAGAAGTATTGGGAGTATTCAGAAGGAGTACTCCTTGATAACGGACCTACCGGTCTGAAACGCGTAGGAGGTTGTGTGTTTCTTCCCCCCTGGGGTGATGATTTTATCAGTCATGCACTGAAATAAATGGAATTTACTTTTTATCCACCACCTGACTCCCTGGCTGTGCGCTATTTGCTCTGTTTTCTAACACTCACAGGAAATCAATAGAATGTGCACACTGGACATGAACTCCAGTCTCCTGTTGTTGTTTGCCGGTAAGGAGCTCAAATATGGTTTGAAGCAAAGTAATCCCAATTCTTCCTTGGGCCCCTTTGGACAGACAGTATCAAGAGAAAAAATCCAATGACTCTCCGTTTCTAGCACATTTAGATTGTAATTTCAACCCCAAATGCCTAGCTTATCCCTGTCACTGCTAAATACTTTAAGAAGGAGCTTATTGCCATCATGGTGAGTCAGAAAATTATTTAATAATACTGAAGCTATAAGTTTGCAGTACCTTTTAAGACTAAAGATGAAAGTCTACAGTGCCTGGCAGGAAAATACTTAGTTCACTCTTCTGTTTGCTTAATCCCCAAACAGCATGTTTCTTTGCTTGCATTAAGCATCAACCATGGCTTAGTGCTCTGAAGCACAGTGGGTGGGGGGGGGGGGGAAATAGCATTGGAAAACATTGACGGAAATGGAGACGTGGGGCTTATTAAGATGTTTTTGTCTTTGTTTTGGTGACTACTACATATACTGTAGTGCCTGTAACATACAGTATACTGTAGTATCCAATGTTTCTTTATCACCCAACTCAAACAGGGGCACTCAGAGCGGAGGCCTTCCCATGTCTCGTTCTTAATGTGGCTTCAATGCCTAGCAAATGGTATGGAAAGACTGAGGCCACTATTGTTACTTACTATACTAAAACTATATAGGTGTGTGTTTAAATAACAAAGCATACCCTTCTGCTCTTACTATTGTTGCTACTGTTCTGTAAATACTCCTTATTAATATTAGTCAGCCTACCTGTCATTGTTTTGTGTTTGTCTTGTCTTGTGAGTCCTATATGTTTGCATTTATCATTGTTGCACTATGATTGTTTTTCTTTTCTTTTCTTTTATCTCATTTGCATCACGTATGTAAATTCCTGCTGTGGAGCCTGCAGTTGAAGTTTGGACTCTCCTGTAGTTGACTTTGTCTCATATTTGGACTCCACAATAGTTCCTATTTTGGACTTTAAAGGCGCCGGTTTGTATTGTTATTGTTTGTTCTGTTACTAACTGTGTTTTGGGTTAGTTTTAATCAGGCAGCCTTGCCCTATATGTAATAGGTTGGGTGCATTTATTTACACCCCTTACATTTTATTTATTATTGTTTATTGGTAGATCACTTTTTATGTTATTCACTCTAGTCATAGCGCTATTCACACCACCCTTTTTTCTCACTATTGTTACTTACTATACTAAAACTATATAGGTGTGTGTTTAAAGAACAAAGCATACCCTTCTTCTCTTACTATTGTTGCTACTGTTCTGTAAATGGTGTAATGCAAGAAGTGTGCAACCAAATAATCATTTAGAAAAGACAGGGTTTGTTTGCTTAGTCCCCAAATAAAATGTTTCTTTGTTTGCCTTAAGCTGCAGTCGCGTCACAGTACTCTGAAGCACAATGGGTGAGTTGACTGAAAGGGTGAAGGTGGGGTTATTAAAGTGTTTTTGTCTTTGTCTATGGTGTAATATACAGTATACTGAATTATCTAATGTTAATTTACCATCAAAGTAAGACAGGGATGCTCATGGCTGGGTCAATGGTTCATGAGGCTGTAGTGCAAGTGAGCGATAAAGACTGTGGTTAGTATACTTACTTATTTGCTGAAAAGTGTAAAAGTATTTGATGTTGATGTTGGGGTTATGATGATGTTGTAGATAAGTTTTAAAAGTTTGATTGATTGTTTCAGTAGATTTATAGGGAGGACTAATACTCTATATAGTGTGATAGAGTCACTGTCTCTGTATGCTAGAGAGCTTGCAGTGTGTATCTTCCAGCATGTAGGAAGTTAAATTCCTCTGTAGGATCTAGCTGTACCTGCAGATAATTAAGTTGACTGGACTCATGAATGAACAGGGGTTTAAAAGGCAGGCAGACAAAGAGAGACTTTTCCCGAACCAGGAGGACACTGGTTGGTCTGGTCCCCATGCCTGTATGGTCTTGGAACCATCTGGGAATCGCACCCAGCAAACAAAATCGCCACAGGCATGAACAAATTACAGGAACTGGGTTTCCAGACCTGATGAGGAAGCAAAACTCTATAGTATGTATATTATTTGTTAAAATATACATGCCACAGTATATTGTTAAATGTTTTTAGGTAACTTATACACTACCGACACACTTTATCACACTGCGGCCAGATCCGCAAGCCGGGAGATTTCCCGGCTTGCTAGTGGCAGCCCCTCGGCGTGCCGCGCGTCACCGATGCGCGGTCACGCGTCATCGGTACCTGCGCCCCCTGCACGCGCGTCCAGGGCTCCCCGAGGGAGCCCTGGTGTCCCGCGATGTGGGGGACGGCGGCAGGGGGTTCCGGGGGACCCGGCGGACCCGGCAGCGGGAGGGAGAGCGCCCCGATCGGAGGGCGCTCTTCCGCTGCTTCGGCGCGCGCCCGGCACCCTCCGGCGCGCGCCAGTTTACTGCTGCGGCCGAGAACGGACAAATGCTCGAATATACTCGGCCGCAGCAGTACATGTTATATTGTATATTGTTTACTGCACAATACATTTTTTTTAATACTTGTTATTCATAAGAACTTCACCAAAAAGGTTATCACAGTAAAAATAAATATTTAGGCATTAAATAAAAAATATTAGGAAAATATAGAAACACCTTTTCTGTTGTTGTGCTGTTCAATAGGCTCGCTGTGGGAATGGACAAAGATATTCAGAGTGTCATCTGTTGGACATATACTGATTTGCAATTAAATAAATAAAACCCACAAATAATTTGATTGGGTGCCCGCGGCTGGACTGCAGAAACAAAGAAACATGTGCCTTGTCACTGTACTAAAAAGAATAAGTTTTGCTACACATGTATATTATGAATTAAGTAAAAATAGCCGTGTTTGTCTAGTTGCGATAGTGCAGAGTAAATGAGTACTTGAGTATTAGGTGAAACCTTTTTTTATTTGGACTACCAATTGATATTATAAGACAAGCATTCAAAAGGTCTCCTCTCTGCCTCAGTTCAAGCTACATGAGGAAGAGCGAAATCTCTGGAAAGCTTGTCTTAAAATATCAATTATTATCCCAAATCAAAAAAGTATCATCTAATACTGAAGTATATTAGTCAAAAAATAGTACAGATGAACCCCGTTATAATGCGGTGCTTGGGGTCCGCATAATGCAACCACGTTATAACGGGGATCGCGAAAAGAAAATGGCCACCACGATCAGGAGTTCCGCGTCCGCCAGAGGGAGAGAGCGGGGGGGGAGGGAAGAGCATGGGTGGGGGTGGGGGTGTGTGTGTAACTGTCATTTTCTTCCTCCGAAGCAGTAATCTGTGATGCAGGTTCTGCTGAACTTGGAGCCCAGGGATCTTAATAATAGCAATTCCTTTTTTTTCTGCAACCGAGAACTCCATTATAAAAAATATATTTTAAAGAACATACAAAATAAGCAGCAATCAAAGGAAACCTCGCCTTGACTATAGCTGCAGATGGGGCATGATCAGTGGGAACTGAGTCTAAGTTTTGGGATTTCACATCCAGATTGCAGAGGTGATACAATAATTCAGGCAGACTCGGGTTGGTTTTTACTGATAAATGGGGAATAAGAACTCACATGGCAGTTGACACTAGCCTCTTGTCTTGCTCTGCTCTATTGTAAGTGGTGGAGCAGCTGAGTGACGTGTCCCAACATCCATTCATGCATCACCAGTTGGGTCAGTCCTCTCCATTCCCACAACATCCTCAGCAGTTGCATGGTGGTGCCGGGGAAAAGAATGGTAGGAGATGTTCTCAAACTGGAAGCCACGCTCACACTGCGTTATATGCGGATCCACGTTGTAGGTTATTAAGAATTTATATTAGTTTTAGGGAACCCTGGAAATGTGGTCTGCCGTGCAGTGGCTCAGGGGCTTACAACAATTTTGGCCAAAAATGTTAAACTAAAGACCATTTTATTTAATAGATATTTATACATATGTATTTAGGCATTGTACCGTGTATGAGTTTCACTGGATGTGCACTGAGCTCTGTCTGTGTTTTATGTTCTGTCTCTGGTTTTAAATATATATTGCCATGCTCAGTAGCACTCCTCTGTGACACTCATATGCTTATATATATGTTGTGGCTATTTTGGGGGTTCAATAGGAGCTTTTTAGGTGTCCAGTATGTTTTATCTTGAAAGCTCGCACAAATAAAAGCATTTTGTTAGCCACAGAACGGTATCATCTATTTATTTTTGTATTATATATATATATATATATATAAATATATATAATAATACAAAAATAAATAGATGATATATATATATATATATATATATATATATATATATATATATATGTATATATATATATGTATATATATATATATATATATATATATATATATATATATATATATATATATATATATATATATATATATATATATATATATGTCTTTATAACCAAATGTAACCAAATGTGAAATCTAAAAATATACATCATTGGATTCATAATTATTCCTATTTCCTTGTGACGAACCCTATGTAAAGAAATAAAACATGAATGTATAAGTTTTAAATACCTGTGCAAAACATAAAAGTAAATACATTAATAATTACAATTCATCCCCAAAGAACAATTAGATATTCTCTGCGAAGTATAGAAGGGCTAATAATGCCATATTGTCAATGTCACCATAGTGTACAGATATAGCAGACATTACCTTTTACCGTGAACATGTGCACAATGTTGTTGTGAGCAGTATGTATTTGTCATGTTGCTATTTTAAGCAAAGAGAATCAGTGTACAACAGAGTAAAGGAAGTGAGAAAAACCCAGCATGGAACCACCTCATGAAAAATCACCCTCTTTGCCCTATTGAATGCTCAGATTGTACAGAACAGCTTCTTCTCTGGTGGAATGCTTTACATAAGGAGATAACAAGTGATAATTATTTCTGTGAAGTGACCTAGAAATGCAAATGTGCTCGATCTTCCTGTAAGACCCATGTTGTCTCATAGTTAAGCCACTTTTCATGACTGAAGTCACAAACAAGAAGACAGGAGATTTCCTCGTGTTACCTAATCCTTTGTAATTCATGGCACATGGTTAGTAATCGTATGTGCACACATGCAGCTCCAACTGAACTTCGTGTGCCTGTCAATCTTTATCAGCTGTGATGTGTGCAGTATAGCAAAGCTGTCCCTTTAGAAAGCCTCTATAATCTTGTTAAGACTAATTATATCCAATGAGGTAATTAACCTCAAACCTTCCACAATGTAAAATGTTCTCACTTTATAAAGAAAGAGTTTGTAGAATTATTTTTTTTACTGATCTGCTTATAGGTTTCATTGTCTCACAAGAAAAAAAATGTGAGTCATTTTACAGTTTAGACACTGATGTGAAAAGCACGTTTTTACTTAAAGCAGCAGTTAAAGCTGCCATTTTGTTTTCTTACAAAAATTCCCTTTAATATGTGCATCAATACAAACCACACAATGATAAGTAATTAGCTAAGTTGCCGTCCGATCCATTCTCCTGTGATCTATCGGTGAAAATTCAGCTTGGGGGTTCACTAAATGGCTGTCAGTGCAGCAGAAGAGGACCAAAGATGCAAAGTTCTGTGGGGAAGATCATGTGACCAGGCAGTCACTAGATACATCAAAGAGAAAAAAATATAGAGGCGCAAAACAGCATGAATAAAAGTGCCTCTATATATGAAAAATCTGGCAATTTGAATATATATAAAATGGAACAATGAGTGATGAATACAATGTTAAGAAACAAATAAATGTATGAATAAAAACTAAAAACAAAGACTTTGCCTTAATGATGTGACTGCTGCAAATGTGCCAATGATAGACTTGTTCTGTCTCACACAGTCAGTAGATTTTCTCCGTCAGGGGTACAGTAGATGGATCTCCGATCAGGGGTGGCAGGGTGCTGGCACGCCAATCTATACCAGAGCTGCTGTGCTTGGCTGGGATGGTGGTCTCCTGGGTAGAAACCTCAGTGGACTCCTTCTGTCCTGGCATTTGCCGCTTGTAACCGCTGCGACTGGCTGGTGCTTGCTCCCCTCCTCCGTAAACCCGGAAGTGACGTCAGACTCGGTGTGTGGATCAGTCCTGTCTCATGGCTTGCAGATATCTTTATATTTAGGCAGGTATAAGTCCCACGAGTGAGCTGGCAAAGCTCCTGATCAATGCTTGCTCCAGAGTTCATTGATTGGTGACCCTCTGTCGGCGTCTCCTCCTACGCATTTTGCCAATGCAATTGTCTTCGTCAGGAATACTGGGAGGCTTGCTTAGTGTGATTAAATACCCCTTGTGCTAATTAACAAATTGGTAACAGCTAAGTAATAGGTCTATTAACCCATGTTTTTTTCTCTCCCCATTTCATATACTGTATATACAAGCCGAACAGTATGAAAATAGGGTTCATGTCATAAGCAAAAAAAATTAAAAAAAATACTTAATAGAATCATGAATGAGTTCATAATGATGTATTATTAACTATTTACAAGTATTTGTGAATAAAAATAATGTGAGACACAAATTTGCTGCTTTGCAGTAGGTAGATGCTGTTTTCAATTGTCTGCAATTGTATCTATTACCTGGTGCACAGTAGAAATAATGTTGCATCAATACATTTGGATACATAAACCAAAACAAGGGCTCCAGCACACACCGATTAATAGAGAAAACGAAAGAGTCACGGAATAAGCCAAACATTGAATAGCGGTAATAATAGAACAATAGGTATCACACAAATATGGAAATGCTGCACGACTATAAATGCAGAATATACGGATCTTAAAAATCACAAGAGTAGGGGGGAGAGACACAGGGATGGGGAGTGGGGGAAAAACACTAAAGGAAAAACTGCAAACAAATAAACATACAATAAGACAATGGGGGAGGGTAAGAGGGACAACGTTTCAGGGTAACAACCCTTTCCTCAGGCCCGTTTCCTTGGGTCCAACAGAATCACAAGGTACTTCCCTTAACCCTATCCCCCCTACAAGACACAAAGTAGTCAAATAAGAATTAGCTCAGAATCAAGCCCTGGTCAAAAGTCCACAGTATATGCAAGAGTGTATTCAAACTCAAACCGTCCTTTAAGTGGGATTATCAGGCTTCTGTCCTCTCTCTCAGATTTAAAGGTGGCTGACTGAACACCCATGGAGCAAGATATATAAAGGTACTTCCTGGATGACATCAGAGGTCACATGCAGTGTATAGTCCCGCCCATAATGTCTAATTGTCTTTAGCTATGAGTGGGAGAGGTTTTCAATGCAAATAGACACAGCAGGGATTCAGTAGAAAGAAAACAGTGCAGGGACATAACATTCTCTCTCTGGACAGCAGCTCCAATGCACATGCGCAGTCATCCTCTTAGAGCAGGAGGAAAGTAAACACAGCAGGGATGTGCTATGTGCTGAACGCTGTCACCATTGTGATTATGCAGACAGGCAGGAGTTTGAATGGAGTACCATAGGATGAATGTGCCATGATAAACTAAAGGGAGAGAAACAAAACAAGACAAAATATGTTTAATAAACATGTATATATAGAAAACATTAATGAGAAGGAGGTAAAAACCTCAACTGTACACCACAGTGAGTAAAGATATCATCCCTAGTGCAAACTGGTCTAAATGTGGTCATACAACTTTGCTGTAGCCCCTGTAAAGGGGTAGAGGTGGGATAAGACACCCATAGCCAAAGGATAGATCTCTGTACTAAGGCTGCCACTAGTGACCAGAGCACCTACCACTACGCATATCATTGTTAGGGGCATCCCATATGACCGAGCCAATGGTGCTTATAGATTGGTTTAAGGGATAATACGCGACCATAGTAGGAATAGCAAACAATGCCCGAGAGATTACAACAGGGTAAGACCATCAACTGACCACCTCAGAGATAGCAGCTGAGGTCTAATGACTTATTCATGACTTTCAGAGCCAGCGTGTCCAGATGCCTTATCCACTGCGTCTCCCTCTGAAATGGAGATCTGTGGAAAGTGGATAAGGCGTCTGGACACGCTGGCTCCGAAAGGCATGAATAAGTCATTAGACCTCAGCTGCTATCTCTGAGGTGGTCAGTTCCTACTATGGTCGCGTATAATCCCTTGAACCAATCTATAAGCACCATTGGCTCGGCCATATGGGTTGTCCCTAACAATGGTATGTGTTATATGTGATAATGCTTCATGATAGACTCCTCACTTTGGAGGTGATCAAAAAGTGACCCTAAATTGGTTAAAGTCACTATAATAACATTTAATATGGTAATTAAAAAATATATATTTACTGCTTAACTTAAATGAAATGCGTTAGATCATACTTTAAATAATGCTTACAGAATTCAAGAGACCGACTTCATTAATGTTAATTCAAAGAGTGGCTTTAAAAAATGAATCAATAATGAATGAAAATGTTTATTATGTCAAAAATGCCAACTGGGGGATAGACTATGGGCTTTTGGGTTTTCTCTTTTTGAAGAAATGTTCAGGACGAATGAAACCTATAAACCTATAAAAATAGTTATTAAAATACTGTACTGTGTTCTTGATAAAAAATGCAACGATTAAAAAATGGTAAAATGGTAAAAGGAAAAATAAAAAATAAAATGATAAAATAAAGTAAAAGCAATTTGGAATAAAGATTAATGAGATGAGTACAAATTATTAAAAATACCACCATATGGATACACATATATATATATATATACTTTACAGTGCTGAAAATTCATATTCTTAGTCTCAATGGGACCACTAAAAATGTATTTCATTTTGAAGACAAATGAGCAGATCATTGGTGTTATATGGATGAACAAACAATACTTATTTTGTAAACTGTGTTTAGGTTGTAAGATGGTCTTATTATTGAAAAACCAAGAGATCAAAATCTTCATTTAAACCCCCCAGTTGCAGTTTTTGTAATTTAAAGATCCACGATGTTTCTTGTTTTTTTAACCTGAGGAGTCTATCTTTTCTCATGGATCCCGTGTTGATATGTTCTATACCCACAACCGAGATTTCATTGTGATTTTGATTGTGAAAATTAAGAAAATGTCTAGGAACCCCAGGCCAGTGAAGCCTTTTAAAACATTTCTTCTACTGTATGATCTTCAAACCTTTCTTTGAGGGTCCTTTTTGTCCATCCTATATACTGTAGGCCGCATGTGCAGGTCAAAAAATAAACTACATATACAGTATTGTATTACACTTTATAAATTCCATGATTTTGAATTTTTCACCCGTGACCTTTGATGTAAATTCTTTGGTTCTATTCACTAAATGCTTGCATGTCAAATAGTTGGTCTTTCCACACTTGTAAAAACCTGGTGGTCATACTGGCAAACAAATATCTCTGGGGATATTGTCTTTTGCCTGGTTTATTTTCCCCTTCCTTATTTGATTTGGTGCCAAAATGTTTTTAAAATTTTTGGCTCATTTAAAAATTACCATGGGTTTTTCATTAGGCTGCAGTCCCAGTACCTTCTACAATGCATGCTCATTGGGAATTTGAGCTCATTCTGCGACCACGCCAAAGCCGGTGGTTCAGCCAATGAGGATGAACCAGCCACGCCACTGCAAACCCACCACCAGTATTTCTATAAACTTTCTCCAAGAATGTGTTTTTAAGTTTTGTTGCTTGTTCTTCAAAATCTGTATTTTTCGTACACTTCCTTTGTACTCTCAGAAGTTGTCCATAGGGTATATTGTTTTTCAAGGCTTTTGAATGGTTACTCCTATAATCGAGGTAGTTGTTGGAGTCAACTGTTTTAAAATAAGTTTTAGTTAAAATTCTATTATCCTGATTAAATAAAACCAAATCCAGATAGTTGATAGTAACCAGATTGTGTTCATGAGTGAACCACAAGTGTATATCATTATTGTTAAGATACAAATAAAACTTATTTTTGTCTTCCACACTTCCTTTCCATATAATTAAAAGATCATCTATGAATCGTCTATATAAAAAAAAATGTTTTTGGTGAAGGGGTTATTATGCCAGATATTCTTGTCTTCCCACTGTCCCATAAATAAATTAGCAAAGCTAGGGGCAAATTTAGTCCCCAAAGCTGTTCCTCATGTCTGCAAATAACATTTTTCCTCAAAGATAAAATAATTGTTTTTAAAATAAAATTATTAATATTTAAAATGAGCTCTCTTTGTTTTCTACCCACTAAAGGATCTTGTCTCAAAAAATAATCAATTGTGTTGATCCCCTTGTCATGTGCAATGCACGTGTATAAAGCAAGAAAACAAATAGGTAGCACTAAATATAAAAATAATTAATAAAATTCTACCCCCGGGAGTGAGTGAGCGTGATGGTGACCTAATATTCAAAGTGAAATAGAATATAGGCGGCTGCCTAAGATATAACTCTGACCACCTGGTCAAAGAAACAGGGATGTGAAAAAATATATATATCTGGCGCCTGACACATATAGATATATGTAGAAATAAAAAAAATGTATACAACCAGGACTGGCAAATGATTCAAATCCCAGGATGAGCTCCAAATGGTGATGTTGTGTTGTTTTATTAAATGTTTTTTATTAATATCAGTTCACCTGTTGTTCGTTTTAGCTTCCATTAGTCTTAGTGTGTCATGCCCACTTGTATGTTTATGTAATTATCGTTATTGTTTGCAGTATTACGCTATGTATTTTGTTTGTTTTTATTACATGTATAAGACTCCCTCACCATTTGGAGCTCATCCTGAGATTTGAATCATCCGCCAGTGCTGGTTGTATACATTTTTTTATTTCTAAATATATTTATATGTGTCAGGCGCCAGAGATATATATTTTTTCCCGTGTATAAAGCAGAAACATCACATGTGACCCACATGAGGTAATCCGCCCATTCCAGGTTTTTTATCAGCTCAAGTACATGTTTTGTGTCTCTTAAGTAGGATCTTAGATTTTTTTATGTAGACCTTTAGAAACGAGTCTACGTATTCGATTTGGTCTTCCATGGGGATTTTCAAAGTTTTTATGAATCTTGGGTAGACGATACATACACTACCGACACACTTTATTGAAGTGTGGTCGGTACCGCAAGCCGGGAAATCTCCCGGCTTGCTAGTGGCCGCCCCTCGGCGTGCCGCGCGTCATAGACGCGCGGTCACGCGTCATCGGGAGCGTGCGCCCGCTGCACGCGTGTCCAGGGGCTCCCCGAGGGAGCCCTGGTGTCCCGCGATCGCGGGACAGCGGCAGGGGGTTCCGGGGGACCCGGCGGACCCGGCAGCGGTAGGGAGAGCGCCCCGATCGGAGGGCGCTCTTCCGCTGCTTCGGCGTGCGCCCGTCACACTCGGGCGCGCGCCAGGCTACTGCTGCGGCACAGAACAGGCAAATGCTCGAATAAACTGTGCCGCAGCAGTAAGAGGTGTTCTTGGATGCACTACATTGAGTCACTAGATACAATTGGTGCACTGCTAGAGAGAGGGCAGGGCTCAAAAAGGGATGTGCCAGAGCCTGTTTCAGAAGAGGAGGTGGATGTGACTTTGTAAATGGTTATTATAGAAAAAAAATTCTTGTTACATTATAATACATTAAAAATGTAATTCAGAGTTGTTTTTAAAAAAATGCTACAAGTATTTTTTCTTAGTACAGAGCTGATGTATTAAAAAAAACACACATGTAGGATATTGCTTTGTCTGCAGCTTTAACATTCACTAGAAATAAAACATTTACAAATCTGACAGAATTTTAACTACATAAAAAAACAGTCCCAAATACAGTATATAGAGATTTAGCAGATATTATTGCATCAGTAATCATACAATATAGCGTTATTGGTGCTGCAATGTTTATCCTGTGATTTACTGTGGCACCATTGAAACAAATGGAGCTGCTGGTAACAAAATTGGGCTTCATGGTACATTACCAAATGCAACAATGTCTGCTAATACATCTGTATCTTATGTATCTTAAAAGTCTATACATCGATTTGAAGACATTGGTGGAATTGAAAGAATAATGTTTACACCTTTGATACCAGACTGGGTAACCTCTTGAGTGCTAGAGATGTAAAGTTGGATACCTTAATGGAGTAGTGCATGTACTAAAATATATATGTATACATAATGCAACATTTCCTTAGGCTAATTAACTTCTGTTACAATAAAGCTATGTTAGAGTTAATGTTTGTGTGCAGTAACAAAGAAATTAACCTTCTTAGTGAAATAATTTTTAATTCTGCTTCCCTCGGGCAATGTCACAAAAAAACTACGGATCCATGACTTAAGTAGCAACTACACAATTAAGGGAAGGCATGTTGTTTTCTCAGGAATTAACTGCTTATATTAATATGACAGTAAGAGGGCACAGATTCCCAAAAAGGCATTATTGTTATTTGGAAATAAAAATATCACTTGTGAGCACAGTCACATGTCTCAGACACGTCTGCATACCTGTCTTAGCCCAATTATCTCCTAGCATATCGTGCTTCCACTGCAGCCAGGGATTCTGGGTAATGGCATGGAAATAAGCACACAGTGTCACCTTTTACTTTATATCTATTTTGACATGGACCCCTATAAACTTATGTCTGCCGTATTACACAGCTTTTCATTGTTACCTTAGTTGAAAGGCCCCTTATACATCCCTTCATCCCTTACATATCAGACACAAGGGTGAATGAAGAGCCCTCTTTTCCTTACCAATGCAAATTACCATTAATGAAGAAAATGTATGTATGGTACAATACAGTACTTAGGCGGAGAAATCAGGAGGCCAAATACATCCAGAGTTATGAAAATAGAAACAATATACACAGTGCAATTTTGTTTAAACTTAAAAATGAGTATCTCACTCACAATTGCGATGATTATTATAGGCAGTGTGTTATTATATAGAGTGACCAACTCATACGTAATCACAGAGGACGGCCCCCAGAACCAGATTGGTAGGATTCCCATATAAGAAGAAGAGAGGACACAGGATAGTGCAGATGGTTTTATATAGAATGCAAATAAAAGTAATACATTTACAAATAAGTAGTGTGTACAGGCAGTGAGACCACCCAGGGTCAGACAGTGGAGGGAAAGCTACAGCACTCCTTCCTTTGCTGATATGTCACCCGTGACGGACATCAACAAGGGAAGATGTCCAGTTCAGAGAAGGGAGAACCAAATCTCAGTCCAGGATCTTCAGGAATGTCCACCACGTACCGAGGGGGTCTTTAAACACGCTGTACAGTCACCCTACATTTCACTCACTTGGAGCTTCCTTAGGGGTTAGGAAACTGCAGCTTTTTCTCCACTGTCTGACCCTGGGTTTAATATACTAAACGGTATTTGCTCTTGAACTTTTTCTGCCTCTAATACAGTACTTAGGCCTGACATAGAAATTAAAGAACTATGAATGTGCCCTATTATACTTCTGTAAAAAGGCAGAGAAGTGGTTCAGTGAGTAAAGACACTGACAGGGGAATCTAGTTCAATTGCCAGTGTCAGCTCCTTCTGATCTTGGGCAAGTTACCTTATCTCTCTGCGCCATAGGCACCAAAAACAAGATTGTAATCTCATCTGGGAGGAGACTGTGTCTGTACATATTATTATGTACAATGTAGTATACCACATGTTATGTTGTGATTGTTAAGCACTTTGAGTCCCATTGGGAGAGAAGTGCTGTATGAAATAAAGTTGTTAATATATTATTTTTACAAATATCAGATATTTGATTTCACTCACTGAGGTAACAAAAGGGACAGTCACAGGTTGTGCCTACAGTATGCGCTCAGATTCCTCCAAGTGCAAGGATGTTGGTACCAAGAACCTGTTATTTATTGGGAAGGCATTATTAAGTATTCAATAGTCCTTGATTAAATTGAAAAATAAATAATTATCTTCTCAGAGCTTTGTTGTCTTAAAATTGTCTGTGCTCAGAGAGAGTGACAAATTACTGACAGGTCACATCCCTGCAGGCCTGTCAATGCATTTGAAGTCTTTCACAGCTGAATGTGTGTTTGAACCCACAAGGCAGATAAACCGGGGGGAGAGTTTTGGGTACATGAAACTCACATAAAAAATAAATAATAAGAGAGTACAAGATAATTAGTTAAAAGGGATAAAAAGAAGACAACGGAATGAAAGTGTGATTAAAAAAAAGAGAGGGACATAGGAGAACTAGAAATAAAGAGAAAACGGTAGCAAAAGTTAGGTGTGTCTGTGTGTAATATTATTTAAATATATGGTGTGCTTTCTCTGTCTGCTTTTCCTTGGAAGTCGTTTTCTGTTTTGCCTCTCCACATGATTGTGTCTGTTAGGTAAAGTAACAGGGTAAATATTTGTGTGTGGGTTACTCTGGAAATATAATGTGTGACTGGCCCTTCTGGACATCATGGGGTTTACCATCCTAACTTCCATACAACCTCTCTCTACAAGCTAGGACAGGGAAGGGGGCCAAAATATAAATGGTAGACACCTTAGATGAAATAGGAACAACCTGAGAGCAAACAAAGAGCTGGAGTGACAATGGTTGTGTTCTGCCAACTATTAATGTCCCTCGGCCAAAGGATTGGCCACACACCAGGAGGGTGGGAACCAAAGAAGATACGTGATTAGTGTCCTGAAAAGATAGGTCCATGTTTCATACTCATAAAGAGGTGTCATCGTAGCCCAATCTAAGATAAGCTTCCACTGATTAACCCTCAAATACCCTAAGGACTGTGCCCGTGGTTACACAGACCTGGAACTGACCGACCTGAAGATGTAAAGCTATCTGGAGATAGTTCAATATACAGTACAGTATCTACTTTTTGTATACAGTAAGTTGAACTTGGTGCTTGTGTAGCCCTGTTTCCCCTAGAACACAGGAAACTACCTAGTGCTGCTCTTATACCTGTTGGCTCCAGGAGCCTGAGCCTCTGCCACGGAGAGCCTGGGGTGTATACTTACTCTGGTGCAGTGCCTCCACCTATGAGGGATCCCAGCAGAGCGGAAGCAGCCCCTCACAGGACACAATAATAAGCACCCACACAATGTAAAATAACACAACCTTTACTGTGATGCAATACGTATAGATTTAAAGGATTATTCTCCCTTAAGAGGAGATATATATATACCATGCTCAAAGCTGTGACCATGCAGCAAGCTTAAGCCTATAGGGAACCATGTTAAAAATGGTTATTGAGGCAAAAAGTGACACTGTGTGCTCATTTGCATGTCATTTCCCAGAATCCCTTGCTGCAGTGGAAGTGCTGTATGCTGGGTGATAATGGGGAAAGGCGGGGTTGCAGACCTGCCTAAGACATGCAGATGAGCATACAGCAATATTTGCATATTTGCTTTCCTGTGGAGGGTTTTTGTCACTTTTTTTACTCACCATAACTTAACTATATATATATATATATATATATATATATATATATATATATATATATATATATATATATATATATATATATATATATATATATATATATATATATATTTATATATACCATTCGCCTTGCAGGGCTTACTCTCCTGAAATGCTACCCACCACCATGTCCCACACCATGTCCAGAGAAATGTGTATCTCACACAGAGTCCCCAAGAGTTCCACAGCGTGTAAAGCCCCTTGGCCACTAGCCCCACAGTGTCCCCAAAGAACCCACCCTTATAGGCGTGATCAGTGCCTGGTATAGACTGGTATGTTGGTGCACTTGTAGACTGTTACCTGCCGGGCGCGACAGCACCCGGTCAGATGAAGCTTCACAAAGGATCCACCGATCCTCCCTCTCTCTGCGACGTCGTCATGGTGATCCCACCAAGGCAATGTCTCTGCTGTCTCTCCAGCGAAGCCTGATCTCAACCCTCTCTGCAAGGAGTTCAGCATCTGCTGTGTCCCTAATATATCTAGTCACTACAGTGATCCGTTCCCTAAGCTAGGGCCTGTCACTGTAGCAGCCACAAGCTATGAATGACTCAGGGTCTATCTTGGACCTAGGGGATTTTATGCTGGCCTAGTGTAGAGGCTTACTTGCCCTCCACAAGGACCCTCTGTCCCCTACCTCTCCCTGTCACACTCTGCCACACTACCTCCTGTGACACACTTCCTATTCCTCGCTGCAGCACTTCTCTAGCTCCTATTCGCTCCCTGGCATCAGGTGGGGTACTCCTAAGGCTCATGGGACCTGTAGTCCTTTCCCAGAGGCTTCCCTGATAGGCTAGCGTTCGCACACTTTTCCACTCTGCATGTTCTCCTCTGCGCAGCCGCAAGCCTCTCTAAGATGGCGGCTCCCTCTCTGTAATCACCCGAGCCTCCGGCGACATGATCGCCCCATCGGCGCACACCGGCAACCTCCCGCTGCCCGCCCCCTCCCTCGGAGCTCCCGGCACATGTCACCGCGCATATATATTTGATATTTGTATTTATAATATTAGTATTATTAGGGGATAGATGACAAACTTAGAGAATTTAATTTGGTTACTGATGTACAGTAGTGTATCAAGACAATGTTTGATTATAGATGATTGATTACTTGTACAGATGTAGCAGACATTATCACAATGTTAATGCGAATTAACACAAAATAACAAATTCAACAGCCTATGTCGTGTCTCCTTAACCATTGATTTCAATGACAGTACTGTTAATAACGCACCAGTGTTAACACAACACATTGCGTAATCAGGTGCCATAAGATCTGCTACATTTGTTCAAAAGATGTAGATTACTACTAGATATTAGTAGATATTAGTAGTTCTTTTTACTGTTTGTGGATATTCTTGCAAGGAATTCAGCCCATGCCATAGCATGTGTATCTGCCTTTTATGTAAAGCTGTCAACATCTAACGACTAAATTGATTAATATTCGAGGGTCCTGCATCAAATGTAATATTTAGTGGAAGTGGCCTCCGTTGTCTGATCCAGACTATTGAAGACTATTGAACAACAATCCCTGCAAATCAGTGAAACACCTTTACAGTGATTTCATATAATGATGAGATTAACTGGTGTATGCAGTGTATGCTTCTGTTAAAATAAATGTTGGTGACATCCTGAAGATCAATCATTTCCTATTTTACATGACCTGTGAAACTGAAATTAGTGCACGATGAAAGGGGAATAATGTTTTCTTTTAATTACTCCATTTTTGGTTTAAAATACATCATTTCTGTCAGCTTCTGTAGCTACAGTTTTCCATTAAAAATCACTTAGAACACATCCTGCACACTAGCCATAAGTACATTTTATAGTTAGCCGGTTGAAGTTTAAAAGGGTTTCTTTGTTGAATACTCCTTTATGACATGTTGCTTCAAATTCATTGGAGCATTTTTATATTAAATAAGTCTCCATTTTTGCAAAACGTGATTTCTCCCATCTTTATACCACAAAAATCACTTAATATTGTGAGCTCAATTGAAAAACATTGTACCGTATGACTGCCGTATCAGAGATTTTTTCATCATAATATGTGATAGAGTGGACGTTAAGAAAATCACACATAAACCTTTCTTTAACATAGCACTACTGCAATTAAATAAATAAATACCCCTTACTTTGTGTGACATTTACTAGGGGTGCTAAGCTTTAGGGCACACGACAGCA
This sequence comes from Ascaphus truei, assembly GCF_040206685.1. Taxonomy (NCBI): domain Eukaryota; kingdom Metazoa; phylum Chordata; class Amphibia; order Anura; family Ascaphidae; genus Ascaphus; species Ascaphus truei. The sequence goes on from NC_134486.1 coordinate 19,784,792, forward strand.
ATACATTTTAATGGGCTATAAGATACCTTAAGGCTTACACTGTTTAATGAAAATTGCTCAGAAGGCAATTATTTATTGAAATTGCAATAGTGCCAATCAGGGCTCTGTTGCCTGCTCCCTATTAAATAATTTAATCATATGTTAAACAGAAGTTCAATGGTTTAGTGTCTGTGAACATTCAGAAGTTGTTTTTCTTTTAGCAAAGGCTCTGCAATAGTGAATCATCTACAACAGGGGTGGTCAACTCCAGCCCTCAAGAGCTACCAATGGGTCAGGTTTTGGGGATATCCCTGCTTCAGCTCAGGTAGCTCAATCAGTGGCTCAGTCCACTGCAAAAGTTAATTTGAACCATCTGGTTTTCAAAAACTGTGCCCAGACCCGCAAAAGTGTGCCTCAACTTAAAGACACCAGTGCACAAAAAGGAACACAGTTAAGGTACCTTGGAAATATGCTAATGTTAATTATTTGAATATACTTTGCATATCCAAATTAGCATATTTCCCAAGAATCTCAGGTGTGTTCCTTTCTGGCACATGTATCTCTCCACGTGTTGTACAAAAGGTATGTTTGGTGAGATATATGTGTGTGTACTTTATTTACAATGTATTGAGATTTTGTAAAGAGCTGTGGATATTGTTGGGGCTATATAAATAAAAATTATATGTAGTATTTATTTATAAAATGTTTTACCAGGAAGTAAGACATTGAGAGTTATTACCTCTTGTTTTCAAGTATGTCCTGGGCATAGTAAAGATGACAAATACTACATGGTTACAAATACAGTTACATAAGTGAACAGGGTGTACATTATATACAAGACATAGCATACACAGATAGAGATAATATATATTATAGGCTATGTAACAGTTACAGAACAGATTAAAATGTGAGACAGCTTTAGTTTTGAAATAACTTAGACTGGTGGTGGCTGTGAGAGTCTCCGGTAGATTGTTCCAGTTGTGGGGTGCACGGTAAGAGAAGGAGGAGTGGCCGGATACTTTGTTGAACCTTGGGACCATGAACAGTCTTTTGGAGTCAGATCTCAGATGATAAGTGCTGCATGTGGTAGGGGTAATGAGCTTGTTCAGATAGATAGGTAGTTTGCCCAGAAAGTATTTGAAGGCAAGACTGGAAAGATGAACTTTGCGCCTAGACTCAAGTGATGACCAATCTTGTTCTTTGAGCATTTCGCAGTGATGCGTGTTGTAGTTGCATTGGAGAAGAAAACAGTATATTGAGTTGTAGAGGGTGTCAAGTTTGCTCAGGTGGGTTTGGGGTGACAGGTTGTATACTATGTCACCATAGTCGATAATTGGCATTAGCATCTGCTATGCGATACGCTTTCTGACCAGCAGACTTAGGGAGGAATTGTTCCTGTAAAGTACACCTAGTTTGGCATAGGTTTTTGATGTCAGGGTATATTTGTGCATCCCAAACGTTAAATGGGAGTCAAACCATATGCCCAAGTATTTAAAACTAGTAACAGGAGTTAGGGTAGTTTTAGCATTGGCTCTGATGTGAGCTCAGTCATTAGAAGCACAATTTGTGCCACTAGTAATTTATGACTCTCTATTCAGGACGAATTCGTGGAAAGGTGAACTTGAAAAGAAGAAATGCAATTTTCTCAGCGGATTCAAAGTTTGAGAAAGAGTTTACCAGTCTCCATTCAGCGGATTAAGCAGGAGAGAGAAAAAATAAGGAGGTTGGGGCAGTGTATAAAGGGTTCCTGAGATTTAGTTATCTATATTTAGATTTTTTGCAGTAGGTTGTGAATGGAGACCTACTGTACTAAAGACCAAAGTAAGAGATTGTTTCGCAGCTGAAATTACAGTTTTTTGTCTCTTCTTCCAAGCTGAATTAAAATGCCTATTATCACGTTTTCCATCAAACGTATATATCTGAACATGTCAGTCAATTGATTCGTTTTGGTGCTAGAAGGAATTGCGCCTTTCAGATTGATTTCCAAGCTTGCTCTAACCATTGTGACTGAAACAACTGAAGAAGTTGCTTTGTTTTTTGGAGCACTTAATAGCTTTTAGTTAAAAAAAAAAGGATCAAACCCCCTATAATAACAGGTAAAAAGCATATGTTTGCCATACATTGCTTTTAACTGTTGCTCTGACAAAAACCACCACATTTGCATTCGTTTTTCATGTAAAATAAGCAATCTGCTGGTACAGAGCACACAATCTGCTCTCTACAATAACAGGACAACCTTTAATTCGGTAACTCATGCAATATACAATGTTGCCATATTTTAAGCAATTCACTGGCGATTTGGGATATTTTTAGCGTTTACACTTAGTTCTTTAAGAGACCCTGACTTAAGTGGTATATAGTCACATTCTACTTAAAAGAAAAGAAATGCAAATATAGCTCACAATAAGATTTTGTTTTAATAAACAGATGTTGTAGGTTTTGGTTTAAGTTCCACTTACACAAATGTCTTTTATAACGTCTACATTGAGCACTCCAATATAGCTTTATAAGGAGATCAATGACACTCTTTCTTTTTTTGCACTCAAGAAGCTCCGAATATTACAGTAAGTTTGGCAAACACAAAAAAGGGGATCATGTGACAAGTGATACAGTAAGTGTAAAATGTGTGTAATTCTGTGTGAGTGTACTGAGTGTGCTGTAAATATTCTTTCTGAGTAGTGCAACAGTAGGAAACTTTGCAGGTTTTGGGGGTCAACCTGAAATGGCTTATCACACAATTGTGTAGGAGGAGAGAGGAAAGAACCCTATATGATGCACTCACACAATTAAAGCAAAAACAGTGGGTTAATTAAAAATGACTTCATTCATTAATACATGCAAATATGGGACTCCATCAACTTTGGCATAGGCTAAGAAGGGAGAGTGTGCCATATTTACTAAGCAGTCTTCCGCTATTTGGCTCCTTCTAGTGCTGGAAAATCCAGATGTGGCAAACCTTACTGCCACTCGGGTTCATACTACAGTGACGGTTGCTGCCCGGATAGATTAACTCTGTCAGGGATCCAATTCAGAAGCATGGACCTCCTCAACGTGATCACAGCAGACGCTGTCCCCAGCACCGCAGACTTTTGCTTTTTCGGCCACGCCGTACCTTTCAGTGCATTGACTTGAATTCACTGTAGGGTATTTCCCTATAGGAGTCTTCCAGCTCTGGAATGTGGTTTATGGTAGAAGACTGCTTCGTAAATGTTTATATTAAAGTTTCCCAGCTACCACACTGGACAAAAAGAGCTGGACTCAATTTTCTAAAGAAAAACATTCACATCAAAACCATTGGGATTTTCTTCTTTTAAAAATCTGGAATAGTTTTTTTTGCATCAGTTTTGCCTAGACACAGGCAAATTTTTCCCCAAAGTTCAAATTCACAGTGAAAACTGAGTTCTTTATCATTTTTTCAAAGTTTTAAAACGTTACAAAAATAGCAAAATGTTCAGAGAAGAACATTTTTAAAAATAATTCGAAAAATTGCGGAGCACTTTTTCTAGAATTGGAAAATGTTGCTAGAATTTTTTTGTTTTAAAGTTTGATTCAACATTTTGCAACTTTTGGAACCTCAAAAAACAAACAAAGATGCCCAAAGTACTTTCAATGTGACAAAAATACACAGTGCAATACCTATATATTCTCTTGAAAAAGGGTCATTTAATTTAACCCTTTGGCCAAAGCGTCTTAAACCTGCTGCCACTTCAAGGCATAACCTTTAGCAGGTCCTAACACTACCTGAGTTAAAATTCTTATTTACCTGTATAATTACAGGAAGAATGATCTGCATTGGATCTGTCGTAACCCAGCAAATTAAAACAGACCTGCCAACTTGGAAAGTGGGGAGGGGCGAGCTTAAACCTTCTGGGGGAGGGGACACTACCCTCCCAAAAACAGCCGAGACCAGCTGCCCAAAGTTAATAAACACACAGATACCCAACAAGCTCTGAGAACCCCAAACATTACCACATAATATATATGTATATAAGTGTCAAAAGGATTGCTAGTGGGCTTGGCTAAATGTATACAACAAAAAACAAACAAAGATGCCCAAAGCTACTTCCATGTGACAAAAAAACACAGTGAAATACCTATATATTCTCTTGAAAAAGCGTAATTTAGTTAACCCTTAGGCCAAAGCGTCTTAAGCCCTTCTGTTAACGTTTGGAACTTTTTTTAAAGTTAAAAAAAAAACCGTTGTGAACCAATTTCCAGTAATTTTGCCCAGCTCTTGTTTGCACTTTGGCAGACTCCATGATCTAAGACGTGCTACCTTGAAATGATCATTAACCACAAATCACTTTAGAAAGGGAAGCATTTAATAACAGATACTATTTTTTTAAAAATAATTCTCTCTCTCCCACCCTTGTTATTTAAAGTTAATTAACACAAGGCTGTGCTAATTTAATATGGCATCAAGCCTATGCTAGTGAGATATACACTGTTGTTTTTGTATATAATCAGCTTTGTGCATACATTATGCATTAACCTCAGGGAAACGAAACAACTAATACAGTAAATAAATAATTTTCTGTTATAAGGCCTGAGTTCACAGACCTCTGTGGATGTAGGCCTCTGTGTGTTGATTGAATGAAGTTCTTGTTTAGAACATAATATTGTTTTGTAAGTCTGTTGCTTGCTTTCTTTTTTTGTTTATTGGCTGATGCAGATTCTATCTAGAGAAATCCATCATTTATAATGGCTAATATATTTATCTAAATTTTTATATGCTGTAAAATGTTTTATCATGCAAAGTTTGAATTGTAATTCTTACTATGTTGGTATTCACCATTGAGAAACCAATTATAGTTAGTAAGGATGTGTTCTTCCTATTTTCCTGTACTGTACGTATAAGAAATGTAAAACTGCACCAAAGAAGTCAAATAATAAGAAGTATGTTTGATCAGATGCCTGTAATGAGAATATGTCTCCTGTTGCAGGTTCCACCCACCAAATCCCATTATCTAACCATACTACAACATTAATTACTATTGAAAACAAAGTATTTACATTGTATTGCTTGAATCCTGGCATTCTATTTCACCCTGTGTATAATTATCTGCTGTGCATTACATTTCTACCTATCAGCCAGTAAATGAGTAGACCTAGCAATTAAATAAACAGGGATAGAAGCCAAAACATTTTTTTTTCGGCTAAGTTTATTTTTGATTACTTCACTTCCACAGCTTTTCAGATAGAAAGACATTAAGCTAGAATAATGCTATTTTGTACTTTAAGTGAAATTGCATACTTGAGGCATTACAGCACCCAGAGGAATCATGCAAACATCATTTGGAAATTTCCCTCAGGTTCAAGTGGTAACCTTTTAATTCTTCATTATTATTCCTAAAGGCACACACACTGTCCTTTATTACATAGAGCCATTTTAACCAAGGCACGCTGGAAGTTTAAATTGGAGGCTTTAAAAAGCCAAATAAAACAAACATCTCACCTGCAAGGCAGACATGGGCATGCTCTCTTCGTTTGGTGTATTGGAAACCAAAACATGGCATTCATTGATAAATACAGGTACACCCCGCATTAACGTACGCAATGGGACCGGAGCATGTATGTAAAGCGAAAATGTACTTAAAGTGAAGCACTGCCTTTTCCCCACTTATCGATGCATGTACTGTACTGCAATCATTATATACGTGCATAACTGATGTAAATAACACATGTGTAACAGGCTCTATAGTCTCCCCGCTTGTGCACAGCTTCGGTACAGGTAGGGAGCCGGTATTGCTGTTCAGGACGTGCTGACAGGCGCGAATGCGTGAGCTGCCGTTTGCCTATTGGGCGACATGTACTTACTCGCGAGTGTACTTAAAGTGAGTGTCCTTAAACCGGGGTATGCCAGTACCATTTAAACTGTCATGACTCCAAAAAATAATGTGAATAACAAAATAAGAATATTAGTACATTTTATTTTTGGTGAATTTTAGCTACAGTCACTTAGGGATTAAAAGAATAAGTAGAACACTAGTCATGTTTTGTGTTTAATATGTGGGTACCACTATGTCATAGTCACATACTGTATAGTAGTTTTGAAGCAGTATAAATAAGGCAAAAAGTAGCAAATCAACAACGTGGCAATGTCTGCCACCAACAGTAAACACACAAAGGGCAGTATAATAAAATATATATATATATATTAAAAAAACAACAACAAAATAATATACACTTGTCTTTATGTCCATTCTGTGTTTTTATGGCTGGTTCTGTATGATGTGGATGAGTGCCTAATTATGACCAGTATGTTAAAATATCTCTCCAAAGATCTGTGGCTCTTATAAAAGTGAGGATGATGGTTCACTAGTTTGTATAATCTTAACATAATTGTTATGTTGGTATAATATTATATACGACAAAGAATTAGTAGTAGCAATACTGTATACCAACGGCTGATAAAGCTTTAGCGCTTACAACAGAGCTGCATAATGTAGCATAACCTATTTAATGCTTCAAGGGTCAATTTTGCATGTTAAGCATTTAAGCCTATAACTACAAGGAGCAAAGGGTTTATGTAATTTGGTCCCCTGAGAGGGGACTCAGTTTAGTGGTGGAAGCGCTCCGACTGACCTTGTCCCTCAGGACCTGGGTTGTTATTTTGCTTCTTGGTCATTTCGGTCGTCTACCACTGTGCTGTGAGCAAGCATTGATCTGGATGTATCTCCCCCTGCTCAACAACAACCAAGACATTGTAAAGAAAGAATCGTTGGTTGAATTAATAGTATGCTCGGGACTTTCTATTGTGTAGGATGACTCTGTTTTCAGCATTATGAATTCTAGACTGCCTCTGAATCAGCACCCTACTACCATTCAGGTAGTATTGTATTTACCTACAAATATTATTGTTTGTTGGAATTTGCATGGTAAGAATTATTTTTCTATGGCATTTTCAATATAGCCGTGAAGATTTGAAAACACGGAGCTTGATAAACAGTGATTAGAATGGAGTAATGAAAACAGGAATAAAAAATCTTAACAAATGTTTGACAGGGTGATAGAAATAAAGTGGGCAGAAAGAGTCAACTCTGATCATATCACAAAAGTAATGAAGTGTGTAATGGGAATGCCATAAAAGGATTTAGGATAAGGAAGGGATTGTGTATAATTTGTGTTATCTCTTGTTATGGCCGTTCTTTATCCCCCATTCATAAACCTTATGGCAGGGATTGAGGTGTGGAGCTTCTCCTCTCCTCCATCTTCAGCTACCAATCCCTTCCTATGCCTCCATCTTTCTTTGCCTCCGTTTGAGGCTCACACTCTCTAGCTTTTATCTACTCTCCTTCTCTAGGTGGCTGTTATCTATCGCCCACCTGCCTCTACTCATTCCTCTTCCACATTGATTCCTGGTTTGCTTCTTTCTCTCCTACAACTCCCCCCTCTCTGTGAGGACTTCAACTGCCATATTGATGACTTGTAATAAAGGTAGGGAGAGCAAGGAAAGTAATCCTTTTGAATAGGTGCAAATATATATATATATATATATATATATATATATGTAGAGGTATCAGTACCGTGTTAGCCGAGCTTCAATAATCAAAAAATAAATAGATGATACCGTTCTGTGGCTAACGAAATGCTTTTATTTGTGCGAGCTTTCGAGATACACTGATCTCTTCTTCCGGCGATGTTACAATGAATGCAGCAAGGATAACTTAAAAACAGTGTCTCTTGGAATGTTATCTGTGCTTGTCCTTCCCCCGGTGTGGATGTGTTTTATGGCTAGAGGTGTCAAAGGGTAACTGAAAGCAAGTGAAGAAAGAGTGTGTATGTGTATCAGTGTGAATAAAAAAGAATGGAGAGCCCACAGTAGGTGTGTGTGGAGTGAGAGGGATATAAATGGTGTGGGTGGGTGTGGAAATGTGAGAGTTTGTAGCACAACTAAAAGTGTGTGTGGATACTATGTGGTCCCTATTGGTGTATATGGATGGAAAAATAAGGAGTATTAGTATGTGTGAGAGACAGCTGTGTGTGCATACATATAGCACAGTATGTACAGACATGGCCTATAGCGCTCATGGGAAGAGAGTTCGCTAGTGTCAGTAATGACTCATAAAATTTCGATCTCTGTTTAGGCCACTGCTAAGTGTCCCGAACAGTTGCATAAATTTGTATTCATGCAACCGTCTCTCTTTTGGGGTTTTAAGATTACCTTTGAGTATGGCAACCCTCAGATCGTTCATCTTATGGCCAGAGTCAGAGAAATGTTCGCCAACAGGACTGTCTCTTGTTCCGCGTGTGATGCTGTGGCGATGCAGGTTCATTCTCTTGTTTAGCCCCTGTCCTGTCTCACCTATGTAGTAGCAGCCCCCTGGGCATTTCATGCACATGATGAGGTACACGACATTGCTGGAGGAACAGGTGAACCCTCCTCTGATTTTGTATTCCCGATTCTTGTGTGGTATTTGTATTGTGTCCGCTGTGTAGAGCATTGCGCAGGTTTTGCATCTTGGGTCCTGGCATGGTTTTGTCCCGCATTCAGTTGTACTGCTGAATACTTTACTCCTCACCATAATATTCTTGAGATTATGGGGTTGTCTGTATGATAATAAGGGTGCTTCAGGGAAGACCTGTTGCAGGTCTTATATATATAATGATAATCTTCTATCAAGTGGAAATACCCACAGCACGTTAAGCAGAGATGTACATACCTATAGAGACAGAAAATACACAATCACTTCTAGTGATTGACAAAAATTATACCTCTTTTTATATATATATATATATATATATATATATATATATATATATATATATATATATATATATATAAACACACGGTATCAGTGAAGGGTATTAATAACAGTGGTTTAAAAAGGAGTGGTTTAATAACTGGTACAATAAAACAATTAATAATATTGCGGGGCACTGTATACGCTGATGAGATTAGATCTAGATGTAAATAGTAGGTAATTCAGAGACACACCTCCATAGTTCCATCTGAACCCTTAAGTACAGGGGCTGGCTGGTGATGAGGTGTACTGTATCCACTCAAATGATAGCTGAAATATACAAATGTTTAAACAGCTACAGTAACGATAACCTGTAGATTATCCAAGCAAAAACTGTCATATATCACATGTACATTACACAGTGCCAGTAAACACACATATAGGGAGTGTACAGGGACTAACTACAGGACCCGTGTATAAATGCTGGATTTGTCCTCTAGGAGGGGGAAGAGTTTCAATTGTCTCACACTCTGCTTGACGCTGACTACTTCTCAGCATGTAAATTCTTAGCAGTAAAAAGTGCATAGGTACACATCCATAGATATAAAGTGCTAGTGCCAGAGTGCCAAACATTTACAAAGTCATCAATGTGGATGTGCACATTTTTTAGCTGAAGTTTGCGAATCCGGCAAAATTTGCATTTATTTTATGGTCTTTACTAAAGGTGTACTAAACGTTCCAAAATGCATTCACAAATCAGATGGAAAAAGTACCCTGAAATACAGTTGTAGCAAATGCCAGCAGATACAATACTTAGTCATGTCCCTTTTTCGCGTACATTAAATGCTATTAAATGGTGTCTACTTGTCTTGGCGCCTTGGGTGTGTCTTGCTGCAATGCATCAGTGGGAGCAATAATGGCTGCTACATCTGTAAAGTATATGAGAAGGATAGAGAGAGAATTGGGAAAATATGCTAATTTTGATCATTTGTATATACTTTGCAGATCACAGTTAGTATATGTCACAAGTATCTCAGGTGTATTCAGTTTTGTGCACAGGTATTTCACCACAAGCTGTTTAAAAGTGGGTTTGGGGAGGTATAGATGCAGCAGGCACTATTACTGCACCCATTGGTGCATGCCAGCGAGTACAAATAATGCCTAAGCACACCCTTTTTTTCACTCACAGCTAACGGGAAGACAATGTGTGTGTCCAACCACAACATGCCAGCAAGCGCATTAACATTTTTTTTACAGCTGTATATAAGTAATTTTGGACTCAAGTTAAACAGGACTGCTCATGGATAGAGATGGGTGAATATGTCAAAATCCGAGTTGCAAATTCTTTGCTGTTTAAATTTTTTTTTTTTCAGATGGATATTCAGAACCTTCTAAACTGACTGAAGAACACGGGCTGCTTTATTACAGTTGTAAAGCTGACAAGCTTTCATCCCTCTGTAGGCAGCCCCTATGAGGACAGTTGTAGAGCGTTTGCACAGATAACTTTATCTCTCCATCCTTTCCTGTATAAGAGCTCTGCAGTGATACTGAATTGTTAGAGTACTCCTCTTCTTTTTTTCAGAGTCTATTTTGATCTGAGAAAGTTCTAACTGGAAACATATGGATGTGCCCCTTTCCTGCTCCAACGTGCCCTCTTCTTCTTCCAGTGCTAACTGCATCCTTGACTTTTCTCATTCAAATAGTTTCTTCACTTTTTCTAGCTTGTGAAGATTCTCATTACTTTCACTGACCTGGCCAGCCAAATTTGAAACTTCCTCTTTCAGACTTGTATTCTCTCTTTTTACAGTCGCTAAATTAATCAGGATCTTTCCATCAGCATCCTTCAAGTTAAACACCTCTGTGCTGAGAGCACGTGCCTCATGACGTGAGAGGGACAGCTCTGTGATGAGATTGCAAACCTCTCTGAGAGATCTCATAGTACTGCTTTCAGTCAGCAATCATTTTGTCAAATGCATCATGTCCATGGCAGCAACAGTGGTGTTTGCATTCTCCAGACTGGTTATCACGTCCTCCAACTCACTCTGCATGAGACGCTTTGTCTTCTCCATAGACACACAGCGATCACTGCAGACAGACACATCTGTAGCTCAGCCTTGGCTTCTTGCTCTTTATCTAGTTATTCACGGAGGAGACAACAGTCATGCCTGGAAGTGTTCAGTGCATTTTCAGCATGGCTCAAGGAATCATCACTCTTTGTTTCCTGGTCCACTTCCCTGTTACAGTTTGTCAAAGGGTTCTTACTGTCAGAACCAGATAGATGCACTTTCTGGGTACACAACTTCTGCACTGGACCCTCACGTACGTCGGACCCTTGCTGTGGCTTGGGCCCAGTCCATGCTTCTGGGAATGCAGAGAGTAGAAGAAAGGATCCGGTGCCACAGCAGACAGTAAGTGTTGAATCCAACTCCGGCGAGGTACAAAAAAGGCTTTATTGAGGAAACACACACTAAAAACAACAGGCTACACCCCACAGCCTCCTCCTCTACGCGTTTCACGCTTGTGACAGCTCTTCGTCTGGGAGTGGGGGGGGGGGGGGGGTGACTACTGACCCGAAGCCTCTGAAGTTTCCTATACCTTTTATCCTAATGAATTTGCCAGTCAATCTGGGCTGTAGTACATCTTGTTCCTTTCTAACACAAGCTTTCCTGACATCCCAGGATCATCTTTAAATGTTTCTGCAACTTCCTCTGTAAAATTTAGAATTTATATTTCTCTCCCTTCCTCTTTAACTTTGAAGACTATGATGCATCAGTGGCACTGAGCGCACACTCATTGTTAAAAGCTGCTGGATCTTTCTTTCGTCCACAGTGCGTTACTTGCTACTGTTGTTGCTTGGCTCGCTAGAACAAATATTCCTCTTTCCGCTGATGCTGCTCTTTTCCCAGAGCCACATAGAAGTCATCCGCCTCATCCTCCCCATCATAAGAAGGCCTGAAGGGACACTGTTTCATGTTACCACGCTTTTATACGATAAACACATCTGGTACTGCTCCTTTCCGGGGCCATTTAGGAATGCTCATTCCTAAAGGGACACTGTGTCTTAACTCCTTCCACAATAAACACATTCTATTGTCCATTCTTGCACTTTAAGATGTATTCTTCACTCTGACCTCGGGAGGCGCTATTGCATCAATAATGTTCTGTACATGCTATAACTTCACAGCTGGTGTGGCAGACTTTACTTGTAGGTGTCTCTGTAGCAGTCTTACACCTGCTGAGCAGCCATTTTACAAACCCATGTGATTTTTGGGGGACTTTTTCAAACCCACAGCTATTTTAGAGTGCAAAATTCTCCACCAATTGTGACAACTCGGCCATGTTGCAGGATATTTGCTGTCACATTAAGGACAGGAAGCATACAATGCTGTTAGCACATTTATTCTTACCGGCATAAAATAAAGCAACTTTTAAAGAAATGCCTAGCTCCTCTCTGAGCACTAACTACACAGTACATTTCTTTTCCTAACAATCCCAGATAACTAGCCCGCTTTACGGTTAAAAAAAACTCAGAGATAGCTGAATCACTGACAGTGTAACAAAGGCAGACTAAAATGACTATACTTTAGGCTCCATAGGAATTTCCATCTCCTGTCACGCACCTCCTCTGGCAGCTTGACTTGCTCCTGGCTAACCTTGTTCATGGCTGCAGAGTCCTGGAGCTCCCAGGTACACCCTTTTGGGCAGTCCCCAGAGCCTCTTGACCTGTCTCTGCAGGTTGTGGAAGAGGTTGCAATGACAAGAACCCACTTTCTGCTTTTAAAGCCTTGCTCTGAAGTTAATTGCCCGTATCCTAGCACAACATATATCTATGGAATGGTCTGCCTGCTTGCAGAGTGAGGGAGTTAACAATTCACTCACTCACAATAAATACATATACAGTGTGTGTATGTATATATATATATATATATATATATATATATATATATACCACACAATACCGGTTGAAGCATGACATCAAGGGACAGCACACAGGTAAGTTGACCACAAGTTCTTTGTATTGAAAATAGACACATAACCCGACGTTTCGGTCCCCCAGTGGGACCGAAAAGTCGAGTTTTGTGTCTCTGTTTCAATACAAATAACTTGTGATCAACTTACCTGTGTGCTGTCCCTTGATGTCGTGCTTCAACCGGTATCGTCTATAATTGTGTTATGGGATATGCACCAAACTTTGTGTACTTTCAAGTGGAGTGCCAGATGTTTTTTGGATTATATATATATATATATATATATATAAAAAAACAGAACAAAAGAAGCGCCAGTTCTGTATAGCATAAAAATGTATGTAGAGTTAATTCAATAACCAGAGTAGTCAAAAGGACTAATGGTAAACTGGTGTGATTAAAAAGCAATCATATGTCAGATATTTGCAGGTTGCAGCAATAGGCAAGTGACATGTGTGAGGGGATAATTGAGCGAGGAAGCAAAATGTAGTGGGGGAAGATGGCAAACAGTAGGAATGATTAACAAATCAGTAGCAGTCCATATGGCTAATGTTAAAAAACAATAGTCACCGACTAGAGAATGTCCCTTCTCAGATGATATATCGGTGTACTGTTGACAGACCTGTTGAAGCACGGGGGTGTAACTCCTCGACGTGCGGTCCGGTTTCACTGGTGTTATATTTATGTTAAAAGAATCTGTTCCCTCCTGTAGCACAAGATGACTTCCCGCGTATCAAACCTCAGTTTGAGGTGAAGGCTTCCTGCGTGTCAGATCTTGCTAAGGCACCGGATGTGTTGTTAAAACGGGTGCCTCTGTCCCCAATTGCTGAGCAACAAGTTGTACTGGTTGCTTCACACGGAGCGTGACCGCATCACTGCGTTGCTGCCCTGCTACGTCACGACGTCCAATGCGTTTTGTCACTCAGGGTGACTTTCTCAACCTACACACCGCCCACTGTACACAGTAATGGGCAATAGTCCTATTAGCAAAATATGGCTAACCGAGCTTTTACCCATTGAGAAGCATTAAAAAAAACACAATTAAATACAAATTACAATACAATAAAAGCAAACACTAGTCACTAAATCCATTTATTGTCACTGTGGTTACTTGTGTCCTCAGTGGGAGCCCAGATATCCACATTGGCAATAAATGAGCACCGTATAGTCAATAATGTGTTTCTTACCCTTGCCAGTATGAAGGCTCATCCTCCTCATCCAACTGCGGCACCAATCGCCTCACTTGACTCACGAAACAATGATCCTCACTTAACCCATGCAGCAATGATTCTCACTCAGATTGACCTGGAACAATGATCCTCAGTTTCCATTTAAAAAAAAAAAACAGAAAAAACAATCCATGTCCGATGGCACAAAAATAAACACAAATAAAACCAATCAGGAAAAAATAAATCCAAAAACCTGAAAAAAAATTCTGATGGTACAAAAATAAATCAAGGTTGATGTGCATACAGTAAGTCCAGGCACACACACTTTTTATGCTGCCCCCCCTGCCTGCTGTGCTCTGCCGGTCACCCCTCCTCCTTACCTCGAGCTGCGACAAATGACGACGTGGGGTCGTGTGACCCCGCAGCATCATTTGACGTCATGTTACTGTGGCAACTGTGACATCACATGTCCCCACGGCATCATTTGATGCCACGTTGCCATGGTCACGTGTCCAGAAGCCGGCTGAACCTCGGTAAGTAGAGGTTGCAGAGGCCTTGCGCAGTACCCCGGCATTTAATTTAAATGCCTTGGGGAAGAGTGTGGGACCTCTGCAACTGTCTGCGCCCACCAGACAAATCTCCCACCCCCTGGGGGGGCGCAACCCCCAGTTTTCGCACCGCTGCCCTAATCTATTGGCCTCTCGGTAATTCCTGTATAACGTTTGTGTCAATAGTTGTAACCAATAGTCAGATTTATGTTTCCCACTGCTGGGAAACACTGTCGGAAACTGACAAGGCATTCCCCGGCAGCAAGTATTAAAGCTGCAGTGGGTCCGAGAGGGAAGAATGGACACTGTGTGGCTACATGCAACTTGAGGGAACTCTGCTTACATATGGATGTATTCTTTTGGGAAACAAAAAAAAAAACGTTACTAGTGTTATTGCAGTATGATTTTGCTATATATCAACAACATGTATTTAAAGCAGCAAGGTAGTTTCATTACATAATGTTGCAAAATATATCATTTTCTAGGAATGGCTATTATAAATAATATTATACTAATGATGTATACTTATTAATACTAGTTATACCTAAAAAAAATTATTTTATTTTTATTTAAATTGTATCAATGAGGTATTAAACATGAGGGATGCAAAAATATGAGTCATATGCATAAAGTCATATAACAACCTTCATACATATGACACACATTTTATGACCGTCTGTTTTAGTTTTTAGCATAGGAATTTTTGTTACAACAAACGTCTGATAATGTATGTTAGTATACAGATGTAATGTAGAAAAAATTGGTAGACAGCAAAAATCCAAAAGGAGTAAGCACCAATCAACTCACCAGATAGAAAAATAAAAAAGATTTATTAGTTACCTATCTAAAAAACAAAAAACATGAAATACAAGACAAAAAAATGTCTGCAGAGCCTGAAACGCGTGGGAGAAGTTTTTTTGTCTTGTATTTCATGTTTTTTGTTTTTTAGATAGGTTACCAATAAATCTTTTTTATTTTTCTATCTGATGAGTTGATTGGTGCTAACTCCTTTTGGATTTTTGCTGTCTACCAATTTTTTCTACATTTCATGGTTTGCCAATTGGAAGTGACACGCATCCGCAACGCGCGTATCGTGGACACACGTGATGCATCATGGGAGAACGCAGACGGAAGCCGGGTATCCCCACGTGTAACAGGAGATCAACAGGAGCTTTCTTCCCGGACTGTCATACATATGACACACATTTTATGAGATACTATCTTCGATTTGGCACCAGCACTCGGGAGCTCCATGATACACACAGAGGAGTCCAGGTATTGATTATATTACCTCCGGATCAAGGGGATGCAGAAGTGAGGACTGGGAACCACGCAACGGATCAGGGAAGTAGAGGTTTTGTTTATTTACAGCTTCACTTATCCTACCTAGTTCCCTAATATATGTCCATCTTTCCCCTCCGGTTTCCTCCAATATCTTCATCATACAATGACAAGATCTGTATATTTTACCACTTGCCTGTCTGATGCTGCAGATGTTAATCCATATATTACCTTGATCATATTTTTATTGACATTATTTTGGGTATATTCAGACATGTTCTGATTATCTTCATTGATGCTGTTCTTTGGAGCTGTTAGTAGTTCTCATCTCTATCTATAGTATACAGATGTAGCATGCTTTACTGTGTCTGGCACGGGGCAAGCAGTGTGACAGTGACTGCAGCTTCCCTTGCACCAAGGGCATGAACCCCCTGCGGCAATGTCGCCGCAGTCACATCCTCTGGAGCAGTGGCTTTCTGCTTTCTCTGTCGCAGCTCCATAGACAGTGAGTCATGTTACATCTGTAGGCCACAGTATTTATCAGCATAGACTCAAACCATGTTGTCTTCTAATACATACAACCTAAGTGAAGATTTTTCAAAGTATCAATAATTTGCCCTTCATACTTTGCCATTGGATCAAACATCAGGGCATTATTTCACTTGGTGCTTCACTTGTGTTTAAATCCCCACAGCCAGAGAAGTAGTTAGGAGAGTAGAGGTCACAAAATTAAAGACAATTTGTGTGTTACTCAAGAATATTGACTAATGAAAAATTACCCCATAAGCGATTGATTTTCATTTTTTTTTTAGAAATATGTGCGTAATTTGCTGAACAGATCACTTATTAAAGCCAACCTTGAAGTTTAGCCCAGTTGATCCACATTCATGTCAATTTGCTTCCACAGCACATGCATTGCTTACATGAATTCATCTAGCCTGTTTGACAATATAAATGTCCTTCATATGTCTCCCATTTTCTAAAAGTTTGATAAGGCTACTGTATGTACAGTAACCTTACTTTACAAGTTCGGACATAACATTGTTAGGTACTGTATATTTATATGCATATATAAAAGTGTAAAAAACTGAAAGCGTACAGAAAATGAAATAAGTATAAAAGTGCAATCAATCATAGGTATAATAAATGAATATCTCTGCCCAGTGATGCTGCTGCAAGATCCTTAACCACACACCATGTTGCACGGTACAATAGACAAAGCCCCAAATGACATTTGCACAAGGTATATAGAGAAGGGGAAGAAAAAGAATCAAATAGAAGAAAATTAATCAAATATGGTGTAATATGTAAAATACATAACTCAGATATACTGTAAGTACAAATATACAGTAGGATAAAGTATTTGTCGTCTACATTTACATCCCAGGTTCAGAAAGAATGCTGCGACGAGCCCGGTGGAAACCTGGTGTTCTCTGGATTGGTAAGTACTGTATCTAGAAATATAATATGATCGATTGAGCTTTTTCCACACTATTCTACATGTTATAATGGTGTCCTGTAAAAGGATGTCGGACCTTAATTCTAACGGTGTTTCCCCCCCAACTTATGTGCAGGAGTTCCCTTAGCGAGAACTGCTCGGTAACTTGTCTTACTAGGTCTTGTGATGAGTACAGTAATAATCTTTTCCCCTGATCCAATCTCCCATGTGCCTTAACAGACACGCTCAGTTGTAGTTTCTTATATCGGGTTTATTTATTGCAATACTATTTTTCTTATTATTCCAGAATAATTTAAGCATTCCTTTGCGTTGTTAGTTTATATCATTGTGTTTTAGGAGTAATGGCAATGTTTACATTGGGTTACAATATCCTCGCAAATGAGATCCTTTTGATCACACATAGAGGATAGAGGGAACGTCATCCAAGATCTCAGTTCATCCAGTAAATTTTTTATTATTGGTTTAATATTGTTGTCAAATAGTCGGGTCAAGTCTGCTTCTACCATTATTTAAGTAATAATCCCCGAAGAACAGGGCATTATTGGCCAGTAATGCCCTGTTCTGAGGGGATTATTACTATTATAGGCTAAATGTAGACTTTTTTCAGAAATAATAGACACTTTTGTATAGTTATATGGATTTTTTATTAAAATAAAATGGTAAGTACATGAATCGACCTTTATATACTCTTACACTGCAGATATCTATATCCACACACTGCCGCCCCCTCTGTATATACACACACGCACACACACACACACACACACACACACACACACACACACACACACACACACACACACACACACACACACACACACACACACACACACACACCACAGCAGCTCAACACACAACACAGCAGATCTACACACACACAAACTGCTGCTACACACACACACACAAAACACACACAACACAGCACCTCCTCACACACAGCCACACATACACACACTGGAGCTCTACACACACACACACACACACACACACAAAATACAGCACTTCTTCACACACAACACAGCACCTCTACACACAACACAACACAGCACTTCTACACACAACACAGCACCTCTACACAACACAGATCCTCTACACACAACACCTCTACACACAACACAGAACCTCTACACACACAAACTGCTGCTACACACACAAACTGCTGCTACACACACAAACTGCTGCTACACACAAAAACAACACAACAGCACAGCACAGCACACATACAGCTGCTGCTACACTCATAAACACTGCTACTGACACTGACACATACACTGAAACACACACACACACACACACACACACACACACACACACACACACACACACAGAGAAACTACAGCCAGAAACAAACTGCAGACAGACACTCACTTGCTTTGCAGACTCCCTCTCTCCCCCAGCCCACCAATTCAACTGAATCTTCTCAGTTCACGGAGCAAGGGGGGAGGAGTCAACCCGTGGCTGATACTTTTTAACCATTCCCCTGCCCTGTCTCAGAGCTGTTCTTACATTTAGACCAATCCCCTGCCCTGTCTCAGCTCTTCTGAAAGCTGATTGGCTGAAAATAATCACATCAACACTTAGCAAGCAGCTAAATTTCCGGGCATTACTGATTGGATAATGCCCGGAATTTTAACCAATCAGAGGGCAGGAATTTCAATAATGCCCGGAATTTGACTCCTAATCCCAGGTATCAGATTGGTTTTCTCGTAATTCTGAAGATGATTTTGCTTTCATCTTTCAAGTTTTTTGGTTTTAAGACATAATGATCCAAATTGTGTCACACAGTAGTGTCTAGTATTTTGTTTATTGATCTTTCAGGTTCAGAGATGAATAGAAGGATATCATCCACACCCTTCAATTTTTTTCATATGAAACTGTGCTAGGGGTTCTATTGTTTGTTTGTATAGCAGTGGGGACAAGGGGCACCCTTGTCTTCTCCCGAGAGGCAACCCGCTGCTATAGTTTTTTTTTCTATTGCTTTAGAATACATTGTTTCAGCATTTCGATAAAGTTTTCATGAAACCTAAAGTTTTCCAGTGTGTAAAAAACATGATCCCAATATATGTTGTCAAACGCCTTTTCAGCATTAATGGATACCAACGCAGTTTTTTTAAGCTTATGGGTTTGTATCCATAGTATTAATGCGATCATGTTCTTGATATTTTTTACCGCTGATTTGCCCTTTGATAAATCCTGACTGGTCCACATGTATCAATGAGGATAGTATTTTGGCTATCCTATCTGCCATTATTTTTGTGAATATTTTAATATCTTGATTAATTAAAAATGTTGAACGGTAAGATTGTGGCCTTAGTGTGTCTTTGCCTGGTTTGTGCATTATTTTGATGTAGGCCAGCTCTCCTGTTTCCATAATTTTTTAAGGTTTCCTGGAATACTTTTTTTTTTTTTTTTTTTATAACTTGTATTTTATTATACATAAATGCATGATATACATAAAAAAAAAGACATCAGGTGCATATTTAGCATATCATATACAATAACAAAAGCATAATAAACTCACGTAGTTTTTCGAGCCCTACTTAACCACGTGAGTGGGAATCGTCATGTGTAAGGTACTGGGGTAAATAATAATAAAATAAAAAAAAGGGGGGTGCGGGGGGAGGAGGTAAAGGAGGGGGTGGGGGGAGAGGAGAGAGGGAAGGTGTATCCAAGGATAATAATACATCTGCCTCCGGGGAACACCTGGACAGCGTGAGGACTATGTATCAACTAGTGAGGCCTTTCGGTAGAATAAGTGATTGGGCGTAAGGAGTATAAGGTTCTACACTGGCGACACACTTTATTCGAGCTCGGCTAGTCCCACGAATTCGGGTATACCCGGGTGTATTGAGGTTTGTGACTGTTTTCTGCCCGAGTATATTGGGTTATTTTCCATGCAGGGATTGAAGCATTTTATTCCCGCTGGCTGCAATACTGCACAGTATATATATATATACTGCATTACAATTCATGAATTTATGCCATCTGGTAGACACGCGAAGCATTGCAGCCTATTAAATCCTAATCATTATCATTTAACAGATCAGCCGCCCGTCAGCCAGGCATGAAACCAGGCTGGGAAGGCAAACGCAACGGGGCTTGTCAGAGGTGAGGAGCGGCGCATTCCAGGTATCTGCCAGGTACATACTGGGTATTTGCTCGAATAAAGTGTGTCGGTGCAGTAGGTGTGGGGTAGGTTCTTATGTCCCCAAAGGAGAACGCATTTATTACTATTATAGCCAAATTGTGTTACGCTCTACCCCAGGGATGTCTGTTTGGGCAAGCCAGGGGGCCCAAACTTTTAGATAATTGTCGCCAGTGTCATTAACTAAGCTCGTTAACTTTTCCATCTGGCAGATAAACCAAATACGATTCCGAATCTTTGGGATAATTGGAATATCGGGGCGTTTCCATAGTGCTGCGATCTCGCACCGCGTAGCTAGAGCAAAATGTGCAATTAGTTTATTGTGTGATTTTGATAGGCCCTTTAGGGGTCTGTTCATGAGAAACAGCCACGGGTCTGGGGGAATAGTGAGATAAAATATTCTCTGAATCCAATTTCTGATCTTTTCCCATAGTGGGTATATCAGCGGGCAAGACCACAGCATATGTAACAGGTCAGCTGTTCCTCCACACTGTTTGGGCACAATGGGGAGGACCCTGGTACAAACTTAGATAATTTGAGTGGGGTGAGGTACCATCTCATAAGAACTTTATATGCGTTCTCCTTCAGTGTGGTGCATATAGAACTTTTTGCGGCTCCTAGGAATATAGCATTCCACTCTTCGTCGTCCAGGGTCTCCCCTAGGTCTCTTTCCCATTGGGTACGAAATGTAGGTGATTGGTGCTTTGAGATTGCAGGCTCGACTACCTCTCTGTATATCGTAGATATGAGTCCCTTAGTGTCGGTTTCTGCCCGACAGAGCTTTTCAAAATTCGTTAATGGGGGGTATGGGGCAAATTTATTATAAAATGATCTGAGCTGGAGGTATTTATGGAATTCAGCGTGGGGAATGTCTTTTTCTAGTCTGAGATGGTCAAAAGATTTACATTTTAGATCATGACCCTCCAGATCTTTGAGTCTAGTATAGCTTTTTTGTTTCCAAATTGAGTGATTATGACCAATAAGACCCGGCGCAAAGCTAGGATTATTCCAAATGGGTGACATCAGGGAATTTTCTGAAGTAAGTGAGTTTTTTAATTTTGATGCTTCCCAAACAGATAAGGAGTTAGTCATTGAGGTAAGCGGAAGAATACTTTTTAAAGAGGGACATTGAGTTCTCTTTTCAGTCATTTAGAATATTCCCCTGACATCTCATCTGGGCCTGGGAATGTATAGCTTTTTTAGATTTTGTATTGTTTCCAAGATTTCCATTAGGGTTACTGGGGAGTTTATAAATTCAAATTCTTCTTTTATTTTTGGAAACTGTTGATTTTAAAGATGTTCTCCCTGGCTTCTGTGTTGGTATTTCCTTTTTTCTATAGTTCTTTGTAGTAGTCCCTGAATACTGCAATTTTTGTTCCTGGATCTGTTGTGATATTAAACACTACATCAAAAATCTGAGTTAGGGGTTTTAAGTTATTGAAGTTTTTCATAAGATTTCTTAGAAGTTTCCCCGTTTTGTTACCGTATTTAAAGAATTGTGTCTCTTTTATTGATTTCTTTTTTAGTTCCTTTTAATCTAGTCCAATTTCACAAGCTGATTTATTTTGCCAATACCAATCTTTAGTAGTTTTAGAGTTGTATAGTTTAAATAGTTTATATGGGGCCTATTCACAAAGCAATGATAAGTGGTTTAATAGTCGATAAATGTCCTTATTGCGCGATACTGCCTGCTTTGCTATTCACTAAACAGTGATAGTGCAGTATCGTGCTATAATGGCTTTTTCTCATTGTTCTTTTTATTGATTTTCTAACATTGCTGGTAAACATAACAGATTTCAACACATCTTGTTTAAATTATACTTAAAAGAATATATATATATATATATATATATATATATATATATATATTGGAGAAACAAGAGAAAAGCCCTGATGAAATCCATCAATCGGAAGAAACACGTAAACGTAGGGCACGTGGTTTCAAGGAGCTACGTTTGGTGGAATAGCTCGTGCGTCTGCTGCCAGGAGAGGGAGGACGTTCCCTGAGCCACACACAGCATCTAATGCTGGAACAACAGACTGTATACCTGAATTTCTGGAGGGACATCTGACTGTAATGCACCGGTAGCAGTGAGGTCTGATGTACTGAAGTAAACATTCGGCGAGCAGCTACTTGTTGGCACATGGTTTTACCCATACAATGCTTAATTTGCATTGACAAATTGTGAGTCTGCATTTGTCTTGTGATTTTTTATTAAAATTTTGTTACCAGATTTTACACATGGATCGGGCGCTTTTTCTCTTGTTTCTCCAATAGAATTTGCTGGCAGGTTGCTGACCCCAAAGAAGAAGCAGCCCGGACGTTGTAATCTCCATACAAAATCATCAACTTTTTTTGTGGAAAACACATACAGTATATATTTTTTTAGTTAATTTTTTACACGTTTTTTTGATTTTTCATTATTTATTTTTTAACATTTTCATTTTTTGGTTAATACATTTCACCCAATCACATTATATTTTGATAATCATATTTTTCAGTGTTTTTTGCAATAATAGTTCATCATTCATCATTTTTTATTCAATATATTTTTTAACACACAACAATTATACATATACAATTTTTTCATTTGTTATATTTTACACACACTCACCATCAATAGTTATGACCACCATCTGAGTTCCTATATTTATTTTATAATAATACATTTTTACAATTGTTTAATACGGGTCATCTGTGCTAACATTTGTTGCGGTCTGTTTGTTGTCAGGAGTCTACTGTGGGGCTAGTACACACCCAGGCGCTGTTGAATCTTTCAATTATATATATATATATATATATATATATATATATATATATATGTATATATATATATATATATATATATATATATGTGTGTGTGTGTAAAAAGGTATAAATCAGAGGCTCAAACTTAACTCAAAAATACAAAAACACACCATTTTTAAATTAAATAATTAACTCACAGAATGTGCAAAACATAACTTTAGTCAGACACATATTACAGACAGATATATTCGGTTCAGATATACTGATTCATATTAGGTTCAGATATACTGTTCTCCTGTCTTGATACCCGTTTAATGGGAACAAGAAAAACCAGGCGCTTACCTTGAGTCTCAGAACAATGCTTACAGTAAAATATAGCCAATAGAATTTGGTCTCTTTTAGGTGCTTAGAGACAACCCTTAAGTCCCGTTTGCATCAACCCCAGAGTAGAGATAATCCAGAGCCCTTATACAAACATGGAAACGGAAAAATGGGGGAGCATGGGATTAGGACAATATACAATATAGATGCAAACGATATAAGGCTGAAAACGTACTGATGTAGTGGTTTGGGGGGCCAAGCTTATAATAATATACTTACACGGCCTTGTGTAAGCAAAAATCAAATAGATTGGTATCTTTTCAGGATAAGTCCTGACTTCTCCAAACTCAGGTGTGGAAATCAATGGGGTATAGGTAGTATGTTAATACATATGTACTCACACAGCCCAGTGTGACTAATAGTAGAGGTTCTGGTATCTTTGTGGTTTACTCAACCCGTCCAAGCTTTTAGACTGGACGCAGGGGATGGACTCCAACAGGAAATTTCTCTCTAGTTGCCTGAAGTCGGTGAGTGTCTCTCCCCGGTCCCGCAGTGAAAGGGGGGGGACAAGTGATGCACGATCCCAGTAAGGTTCTTTAAAAAATGGCATTTATTAATACAAATAAACAAAGAACTCACATACACAATAAACTCCTTGTTATTATTAAACTCCTTGGAGTATTGCTGGAGAGCCATCCCCTGCGTCCAGTCTAAAAGCTTGGACGGGTTGAGTAAACAACAAAGATACCAGAACCTCTACTATTACTCACACTGGGCCGTGTGAGTACATATGTATTAACATACTACCTATACCCAATTGATTTCCACACCTGAGTTTGGAGAAGTCAGGCCTTGATACCCGTTTAACCTGGTTCTTTTCTCCCTCTGTTTACCTCATCTATGACCTTGTGCAATTTGCCACAAGAGACTCCAGGATGTGTGCATGAAAGCCTGATATATTTGGTCTTTTTCACTTTGTGGTAGGGAGTCAATAAAGGGTTCCCATTTTGTAAAAAAATTCTCAGGTTTTTGTTCCTTATTGGTCCCAGTTTCCATTTTATCTAAGGTCATTAGCTGAGTGAGATATTTTAACCGTTTCCAAGTTTGGAGGTTCATACTTTACCCATTGCACAATTATAGACTTTAATATAGTAGTACTAGTATAGTATAATACCTGAAATCAATGCGGTTCAGCTCCAGAGACCCCCTGCTACATTAGTGTAATGTTACAAAATTAATAAAACCCCCGCGATCGCCTGTGAGAGGCACGCAGTTAGAGTGATTGATTCAGCCTCTAACTGCGCGTCTATTACAGGCAGGCAGACTACGTTAGTATTCACACAGCAGGGACCCAGCGATTGTACTCCGATGCGTTTAATTAGTCTGCCAGAAAACATTAATGAGGATCACGGGGTATATACACCGCAATTTCATTTTGTGATGTTTTAAAAAAACGGCCGATACAGCTGTATGTAATTTCAATTTTTCATGTTTTTTTTATTGTATTTTGTTATGTTTTTGCTTGTCCATTGACTGCAATGTATTAATCTGTGCCCCATTAGGGTATAGATAGATACAGTGACAGGCAGTGAATTTTTCGGCAATCTTTTTTATTTCATTGTTATGTTTTCTATTTCTGTTGATTGTTTTGAGTTAATTGTCATGTATTTCTAGGGCTTGTTCTTATTAAATGTTTGGATTGTTTAGGCGTTTGAGTAATTTTATTCTTCTGATGTTTAGGCTTTTTATTTATTTTATTCTTCTGGTTTTTATAGTAGGTGTTTGATTTATTTTATTCTTCTGGTGTTTAGGTGCTTGATTTCTTTTATTGTTCTGTTGTTTAGGTTTGGTTTCTTTTATTGATCTGGTGTTTAGGTGTTAGATTTATTGTATTCTTCTGGTGTTTAAGCGTTTGATTTATTTGATTGTTCTGGTGTTTAAGTGCTTGAGTATTTTTTATTGTTGTGTATTTTTGGTGCTGTTGTTTTTTTAGGTTGCCCATTGACTGCTATAGTGGCTGATCATGCCCATTTTATATGGGCATGATGTGCCACTAAGCCAATCAATGGGTAGAGGGTGGGGATAGTTGCCCTAGGGTGGGCGGTTAGGCTGGCCCAGTGGGCAGCGGGGAAGGGGGGTTAACCCTTAATTACTTTAGCGGTTACTAACCGATAAGGTGATTAAAGGGTTAGGCGCCATTAGATTGTATTTTTTATAGTTGTGTTCCTGCCAACGGAGGACATGGATGTGGAGGATAGTGATGAGGATGATTTTCATCCTGGCAGGGGGTAAGTATTTTAATTTACTTTATGCTGGCTGAATAATGTTTTACTTGAATAAGCAAATGAGCTACAGTATTATCCAGATCTGGATAATAGTAATTTTGCCCATTACTGTACTGTATGTGTTGGGCGCTTGTTGGGGTAGAGGAGGTGGGTGTTGCGTTGTTGTGTTTTTTAATGTTTCTTGGGGATAGAGGGATTAGGTGAAGGGGTAGTTGCCCCAAAGGTGGGTGGTTAGGCCTACCGGGAGGGTAGCGGGGGTAGTTAACCCCTTCATTACCATAGCAGTTCCCCCCGGTATGGTAGTGAAGGGGTTAACCACTCCCGCAACCTTCCCGACAGGCCTAACCACCCACCCTGAGGCAACTACCGTCTTTATCCTCCTCCTCTGAGCCCAATAAACAGGCTATTCAAATTGAACTCCTTCATTGCCTTAGCGGCTATCCGTCGACATGAAAAGGAAAAAAGCCACAATAGTGCATACTATTTGACCAAATATATTGAGATTAAAATACCAAGAGTTGTTACACTCACATTTTCAATAAAGTAAACAGGCGTTGGAGAGAACCGCCGAGAATGGAAGGACCCCGTCGGTGTAGGCTTCTTCGCATCTCACTTGTGTCTCACCCTCTGGTTTCCGCATGCGTCACTTCCGGGGCAGCGTCACAGGTAATGGCGGAAGCGTGCCCTGCCTCAGAGATCAGCTCCGATTGCCAGTCCTTCAGCTCTCCGGTTCTCCAGCAACGCTAACTCAACCCGTTTCGCTGATGCTTCGTCAGGAGTTATCTATTGTATCTGCCATCACAGTCTCCATGGGTAAGGAATTCCACATATTAACTGCCCTTACTGTAAAGAACCCTTTCCTTTCTTGCTGCTGAAATCTCCTTTCCTGCAACCTTAAGGGATGACCCTGTGTCATTTGTACTGCCCTTGGGATGAATAGTTCTTTTGAAAGCTTCTTGTATTAACCCTGAATATATTTGAAAATACGTAGTTATTATATCCCTCTTAGACACCTCTTTTCTAATGTAAACAAATCTAATTTAGCTAGCCTCTCCTCATACGTCAGATTCTCCATCCCTTTTATTAATTTGGTGGCTCTTCTCTGCAATTTTTCTAGTTACATAATGTCTTTTGTATAGAGTGGTGCCCAAAACTGTATTCCATATTAAAGGTGGTGTGGTCTTACTAATGCTTAATAAAGGATCATAATTATGCTTACTTCCCTTCCATCCATTCCCCGTTTAATGCAAGATAAGATCTTGTTTGCCTTTATCGCTATTGCCTCACTTTGGGCACTATTGCTATACCGGCTGCTTATAATCACTTCTCCATTAAGGATTCTCTTAATTTATACCCATTTAAGTTGTAAGTAGTCCATGTATTCTTGTTTCCCAAATACATACCTTACATTTATCTGTATTAGATCTCATCTGCCATTTACCTGCCCAAGGTTCCAGTATATTCAAGTCCTTCTGGAAAGAAATTAAAATGTTCTCTGATTTTACTACCTGACACAATTTACTGTCATCAGCAAAGATGGAGACTTTGCTCTCTATGCCAACCTCAAGGTCATTAATAAACAAGTTAAAAGCAGTTGCGCCAGTACCAAACCTTCAGGTACTCCACTTACAACTTTAGCCCAGTCTGACAAATCTCTGTTGTCATCTGTCAACCAGTTTCCAATCCACGTTCAAATACTTTTACTGAGACCAATTTCCTTTATTTAGTAACAAAAACCTTTGCAAAATCTGAGCAGACAACATAAACTGCATTACCCTGATCTAAATTCCTACTTACCTCCTCAAAGAAAGTAATATGGTTAGTTTGGCATCAACTATCCTTCATAAATCCATACCGACTATTACTAAGAATGTGTTTAATACCTCAGCCTTTTCCTTATCTCTGCTAATTTCCCTACCCATCTCACACTGCACGTGTCCTATATTCTCTTTTCTAATATTTTTGTTATCAGGGTACATGAAGATCTATTTATGGGTTGATCTAACTGTCTATTGCAATCCATTTTTAATTTTTAATTTTTACTAATTTGATTGCCCTTTTGCCACTTTTGTTACATTCCTTATAATTCTGACACGATGTCTCCGTCCCTTCTGACTTTAAGAACCTAAATGCCTCTCTGTTCTTTTCATTTCCTCCCCCCTAACTGTTTTTTTAGCCACATTGGTTTAGACATAATTTTTTTATATTTAGTACCCAAGGATTCACACTAATAAATGTGTTTATCTAACAATGTTTAAAAAACTGCCCAATTATCGTCTAAAAAAAATTCTGACAAAAATGTCATCCCAATGTATTCATTTTAATTATTTGTAAAATCTGCTTTTTAAAATGTTAAGTCTTTGTTGAACCTGTATAATTTGGCTTTCGATAATTTATTTGAAATGTGACCATGTTATGATCACAGTTTCCCATATGTTCCCTGACTTGAATATTTGTAAATACTTCTATATTATTTGTGTTGCACTGTTTCCCCCGCCCTATGGGAGATGTGGCAGCTACTGACTGTGTGTGTGGTGCTTTAGTTGTGGCTCACAGGATTCCTGAACCTTCGCTGCTGAGAGCCTGGGGTGTACCTGATCTGTCTGATGACAATGCCTCCACCTGTGAAGGACCCTAGCACTGCTGGATACCCCCTTGCATGGACCCAATACAATAGACACACACATGTATATAATAACAGTTTACAGAACACAGGTAAAACTAGGTATATCACTATCTCGCATACATTATAGGCCTTGCACGGCCGTAACCCCACAGTGCCCTCAAACCGTAGTCTCCACACCCTGATGGGATTGCAACCAAAATTCTGAGATGACCCTGGGCACTCAACCTCCCTGGTGTCCACAAGCTACAACCCAACCAATGTGTGTGACAGCGCTGCATACAGTAACTGAAAGTGTTGTAGTTGGTGTACATTGTGAGGTACCTGCCCAGATGCTCAAGCACCGGGTATGGCCAAAAAGCAAAAGGGATCCGTTAATCCAGTGACATCGTCGTCAGCGAAGCTTCCGCCTCTGCGTTGGATGGGTTCCAGCTGGATGGTCCCACCATGAAGAGAGTCTATATTGGTGTGGTGGTCTGGTCCCCGACCACTGGATTGCCAGTCTGCCGCCGCATCCTGGCTGTGTCTCTCACACTTGGCACTTGTAGCAGCCACAAACGTGCAGGGTAGTTGGGGCCCAGCTGGGGCCTATAGGGGATCTCTGCCCTACTGCAGGGGTCACTGAAACCCTGCACAAACAACCTCGCCCCTCTGTGTCCCAGTTCTGACTGTCATGGCTCGCAGCGTGCCAAATGTATCAATGTGTGAAGAGGGGGCATGCAGCAGCCCTATTGGCTGTACTGGACCATGTGGCTTCTGGGAACTGTAGATCTCCAGCAGGGGATTATCTCTAGTGGCCGCCACTTCTGCTTGCACTGCACATGCGCAAGGAGTCCCAAGATGACCGACACAACTATTGGGTCATTGCGCATGCGCAAAAAGTACTGTACATGCGTGCGCATTCCAAGATGGCAGCCCCCGTAGCCGGGTGCGCAGCGAACCTCCGGCAACCCACTCGCCCGACGCAACCTTCATGCTCCTATCGGTGGCTCCCCCACTATACAGAGGTAAGAGGAGAACTAAGGTGGGAGCCAAGGGGTAGACCCAGTGTACCGGATTTCCAGTCTGCCGCCGCGTCCTGGCTTTGTCCCTCACACTTGGCACTACAGGGGCAGTGTCAATGTGTGGAGCAGGGGAAATCTACAGCCCAATTGGCTGTACTGGGCCATGTGGGATTGCAGCCCCAGTGGCTGATGGGAACTGTAGTTCTCCTGTGGCGGCTTATCTCCTAATGGCCGCCGCTTGCACTTCCACTGTGCATGCGCCGCTGATCCAGCGCAACCTCCCTGCTCCTATTGGTGGTTCTACCGCTATGCGAAGGTAAGCGGGAAACCAAGGGGGTGGGGGGTGAGGGGGATGCCCAGAGGGGAGACCTCTCCACATTTGATATTACCGAATGCAGTAATGCCAATATCCTGTTTGGTTCCTCAATAATTTAGGACATGTAATTGTCCTTTAGCACCCCCCAAAACCTGTTTCATTTAGATGTCATGCTAATCTCATTGCTCCAGTCTATGTCTGGATAATTAAAATCCTCCATTATGACCTTTTTTTTCTGCCTTCTTGATTTATAAAAGTATTTTGGCTTCCTAAATCTCACATGTATTTGGTTGTTTATAGTATATCCCCACACCTATGTATTTTGTAGTTTTAACTCAACTGATTTCTATCCACAAAGTTTCTACATTTTCCTACATTTTTTTATAAACATTTTGCCTTACAATTGGTTTTAAATGCGGGTAAACATAAAAACATACTTCACAATCTCTTGAACTGTATTTGCTCTATTCTACCTAAAAAGGGATTAAACTTCTAAATAAACTGACCAGTCATGTGTTTCATCCTACCATGTATCAGTAATGTTTAAGATGTCATACTGCTCCCATATTCATTTAAAAAAAAAGTGCATTAACAAAGCTTTTAACTGGTAAAACATGATTAATCTGCTATAAAAATGTAAATGTAACAAACGTGTATAAACATGATTAACTATCATTTTAAAAACATTTTTCAAAAACTTTTAAAGCAACTTTAAAAAAAGTTATTTTTTTATATTTATTTCTAAAAACTCAAGGTGGGTGAACTGGTTCAGATCCCTTCCCTTGATATTTTAGACCAAATTTGATCCCCCTCAAAAAAATCCACATGCGGATTGAGTACTAAAAAAATCATTGCAGATTATTCTTAATCTGTCATTGGATACAATCCGGGCAGATTTTTAAGAATCTGTACTCAGGTTCCATATTGGACCCAAAATTCGCATTGCAGATGAATAAATACGCAGTCGGACTGATAAAAATACACACTCCGATTATATCCGGGGAGAATAGGAGAGCTCCCCCCACCCCCGGATTTAATCTGAGTGCGGATTTTTAACAATTTGCGATTTGTAATTCGCTGCCCAGTGTGTCAGGGATAGAAAAAAATGGCGGATTTGCCTTTTTGAAATGTATTAATTGAACTCCGTTGCTCAAACGAATGGCCAATTCATGGTGGATTAAAATCCCATTAAATTAATCAGCAACATAAAAAAGAGAACTATAGAAGGAAAGTTCAGAAACAGCAAAACTGCAGAGCAAAAAAAAATTACAGTGTTCAAACTACAGTATGTCACAGGAGAAGGCCATGTCGGAAGCAGCTGGAGAATTTGTGCTTTACACTGATTTATTTCTGGCTGTTTTTCATATCATTATTTCACACATCAAGGAGGACTTTTTCTTAAATACAATTTCAAGAAGAATTTGTGTGTTGGAGATGGAAATAGTAAAAAAGATGAATAGCTGACAGTGAGAATTATTAGGTAATAGGATAAATTAATGGATCTCAATGGTGGTAAATTACCCTTAAGAAATCACATAGAATTCAGCTAGGGTTCAAATCCCCATGGATGAACTATAATCAATATTCAAATTATTTAATAACAATAATAGATATTTTTACAAAAATATGTCCAAAGATGAATATTATATATGAGGTTTCCCTTTTATTTAAGTTACATGCTTCAATACATTTTTGTTATTTTTCTAGTTTTGCCTCCAGTTCTCTATTTCCTGCAGTGCTCCGATTTTTTACAATTTTTACAAAGATGTACAGTATATATATGAAGTCCAAAATAAAAAAGACCAAAAATATGATGAAAAATGGGCGATGCTGCTCCCTTCACTGGATCCAACCCTTGGGTCCCAGAAAAAAAGCTTATAAAAAAGAGAAAAAGAAAGCGCAAAGCCCATACTGAACCTGTAAGTTTAATGAATCAAAACATACGGTTAAAAATCACTTATAGACGTCTGTCGTCCGTGAGCACACATAAGTAAAGTCGAATATGCTGTTCAGTCCAAGCTTCAACACCAGCCACATCCATGATCTCCTGCCGGGTGTTCCCTCCCAGTCCCTGCTGCCTTCCCTCCACGAACGATGCAGTCCTGCTTCCGTGTCACTTGTGAGGTGAACATAGTAGTAATGGATTGTGGAACTACTACTGTAGGTACATCTACCCAGTAAAGGCATTGAACTCTCACATTATGCCACATGAAGAAATGCAATGTCTCTTCTTATTTATTTATTAAAATGTTTTACCAGGTAGTAATCCAAGTAAGGTTGCACTCACGGTAACAGGTTAAAAAACGCCAGGGGTGCACAACAGCAACAGTCCTGCTGTATGTGGAACCACCAGTATCATAGAAGTGGAAAAAGAGGCACTCCAACGGTCTTCTAAAGGTATAAAATGAATTACACATGGATCAACATTTCAGTCCACTTGCGACAAAGGTTCACAAGTGGACTTAAAGGTTGATCCTTGTGATCCTGATTGTTTGCGCTCAGAAGATCCTGCCCCATTTAAAGACATTGCATAAACAGTTAATGATAATATATGCTATAGGCATACTGTATGTAACAGTTACAGACCAGATTACATTGTGAGACAGCTTTAGTTTTTAAAGAATTAGACAGGTGGGGGCTTTGAGAGTCTCAGGTAGCTTGTTCCAGTTGAGTGGCGTACAAAGTGAGGTTCTGTGGCAAAAATTCTGTTCCACTCTGAATCCTACTAGTTCTCTCTCACTACCTGGCCCCATTGTTTGTGAGGTGGTGGTGGATTTGGGGGAGAAGGAGAGAGGTTCCATAGATTGGTGGAGAAGCAATAGAGTATCTTCTTATAGCAGCAATTGTACCATCAAGGAGAAGGAGTGGTTGACCATCAGTGCATGGTGGTCTTCTACAAAAACCCAGAGAAGAATTATCACATTCAGGGACACGTGAGGAAGCACAGGTTTGCGTGCACTGCCTCTCCCAGAGTTCATATTGTTAGGTTCCCAAGTGTTTCTGCAGACCACTCATCTCCAGACATCCTCCATTATTGCCCCTATACACCACTGCACTACAAAGCACAAAGTGCACCAATGCAGAGTCGCTAAGCAATCAGAAGTATTCCCACTCTATGCTCGTGGCTCCTCTGGGAAGACAATTGTGACCCTTTAATGCCTGCATTCTTGGGTAGGAGTCTAAAATACCACAAAGGCCAACCTGGGGATTACAAAAATTACATATTTGAGAGGCACATTCACATTCCTCCATCTCACCACTGTGAGAGCTACCATCAGCACCACCCTCAGCTTCTCCAACACCGATTTTTGCACTCCCTGGATTAGACGGGTTTACAGCAGCTGTGACCTGACTGATTGAAATGCTCCCTGTTACCCTACCCACTCCTCTTGCCTGTGGTTTCACCTCCTTAGACCCCACATCCCCACCTGATGATGCTTCCTGTACCCAAACTAGAGCAACAAGAGCAACAGTAGAGGTGATTGTGCAGATGAAACAAGAGCCAGGGACTCTGATTCAAAACCCATCATGGCAGACAATGATAGGCTATAACTGCCCTGCTCCAGCAACCCCGACACCCGCCTGACCAACTTGTGCATAAAACACATCTCCTGCTTGCACACCTGTTCAAGTAACTGCTGGGCCTGGGTACACTAAGCCTCATTAGTCTCTGTCAGAATGCAGACCAAATCTCCTCAGGTAAAAAAAAACAGAGGAAATATCTACGGACCGGCCCTGACGAAAACTCACTCAACAATAAAAATTGAAAATTCAAAAATTCAATAACCATAGTTCCTTACTACTACTTGCCTCCTCTAACACAGAGCTACTTGCCAAAAAAAACCTGTTCCTTTGACACATTCTTAACAGCCATAGAAGCAGCAGGTTCCTACAGCATGATCACAACAGAAGTTTCATCAGCTGCAGTACTATGGCTATTCCGACACCTGGTGCCAGCAGAAAAATTCACTGGTATGCCGACTGCTGTTTCCGTTCTCGCTGTCAAATTAGCCTGAGGCAGAAAAATACCTTGTCAGTCCCACTGGAGGGGGATGGGCAGAGCCCCTCCTGACCTGGTTGTCACTACTCATTTAAAAAAAAATAAAAAAATCCCTATTTCTTTGTCTATTTTTTTTTCTCTCTCTCTTTTCCTAAATTATTTTATCTTTCTATCTCTGTTCTAAATCTCTCACACACTCTCAGGAGAAAGTGTATGAAACAAGAAGGAAGTGAGAGTGGCAATATAATTACAATTACAATCCGACGATTTCGTCCAGCATCCAGATAATGAAATCATATGCTGGATATCATGTTGCGGATCAGAATCGACCACAAAAGCCCAGGAAATTATGTGGAACGAATTCCAACAGCTCTGCTCATCTCTAATGCTGAGGAATATGTCTCTGACCTTGAACCTTCCCTCACAAGGGGTTCTACTGATGCTCCTGCACACAAGAGGTTGAGGCCTTTCCATATTCAGAAAAACACTCGTCATCAAAGTTCTCTTCCCTCTCACACACTAGTGACAATATGTGTGCTGTCACGGGGACTCCAGGAGCAGGTACGCCCTCAATGGCCGGAACAGCAGGGGAGGCAAGAATGGTCCAGGCAGGGGTCAGCAGCAGAAAGGCAGGAACAGGGTAAGGGAGCAGGAACTGAGACTAGGAAGCAGGAACTGAGACCATGAAGCAGGAACTGAGCAGGGGAGCAGGAACTGGGACCAGGGACTCGCAAGCAAGAAACAGACAAGGGACAAGCCAGTACATAGGCAAGGACCTTTAATAAGTATCAGGACTCCACAGAGAACAGAAGCAGAAGCATGGGCATAAGGAGTCAGGACACAAAACAAAGGCAAGGGAGGAACAGGAAACTATAAGGACAGAGGACAGGAGCACCAAGAGGAGACAGACAGAGGAACCCCCAGAGCAGACAGAAACAGCAGCACACCTGGTGGACAGTCAAGGAACAGAAGGGGAGAGGGAGAACTAGGAACATATGTCAGGGCTATTCCTGACATATGCTTAGTCTGGCATTGATAGTTACTATCTATAAGTCACTATGAATTGTGCCAGCAACATGAAATCTTTTCTGGACAACATGTTCACCCTAGTGGAAACTTCCTTATCCTGACCTGAGGACAATGACAATGACAGTAAAACTTTCCGTTCAATTTTATTTATTTTAAAATAGAAGGAAAACATGTGCCCTATTTATAATCTCTGTATTAAGTGAAATAAACTGACATTAAAATGTCAACAATGCACGATCTACTGGATTTGCGCCTAAATTGGTGATATCTGCCATTAAAGTTATAGGCATCTGAGACCTTTAAAGATACTGTATGGTTAACTGTTATTTAGAGCACATACTGTACTGGAATCTCTACATTGACCTATACTTTGTTTCTGCCTTTTGTTTAAGCAATTGTGGTTTCATTTCATCCATAAACATTTGATTCTCTCTGTAGTATATGTGTGCAGAGGTGAAGGCAGGAGACTCGCTTTGGGAAAATAAATGTAAGCTTTTATTTCACTAAAGTATAATAAATTAAAAAAACAGGCTTTTCCTCAGCCAAGGTGCAGCAAAAGACAACTCAACAATTTAAAGGATAGGGCTTTCCTACTGTAGATCTGGTGTCCCTTGGCATCAAGGACACTGGGATATGGCCTCAATGCCCTGGTGTCCCAAAAGCGCAAGGACACACATATGGGGTCTGTACACAGAGCGGAGCATACAGCAGAGGAGTTGCAGGAAGATCCAGCACTCACCGAGCGACGAAACTGGAAGTGACATCAGACGCCAGTCGGAACAGTGTAACAGCTGACCGGAGGTGAGGCGGAGAAGAGGGGGAACGTTGCGGGACGGTGAGCCAGCTGGCTAAAGTCTTCCTACACTAATGCAGTGTGATATGCCCGTTTTTTATTGTTAGAATGTGAGTATAATATTTTATTGCTATAAAACTTTTTTATCTCGAGTGATCTGTGCTATGCCAGTTTTTCTCTCAACATTGGGGTACGTCATCCTGAGGACCTGATCCACTCTGATGACAACTGTATCATCCACCTACCACTGACTGTTTGAATCAACCCTGCCTATTTGACTCTTACATCTTGTAAGTAGTCAATTCATTAGAGCCAAGTCAATTGAAGGCTTTTTTCCACGTTGCCATTTTGCTGCACTTAAATTTATTTTTGTTTCCTCCCCATGCTCCCCGTGGATTTTGTGTGTTTCACAGACCAGAGAAAGACAGAGAAACAATTCCTTTTCTTGCCCTTTGCTAGCCGCAGCTGTGCCCGTTAATAGTCATGCCTTCATCCAGGTAGGGATTAACCACTGCCTGGCCAACACACAACAGCTCTAGCTATTTTAAACAGGCTCGCCCCTGTTACACTCGGCTTTTAAGCTTTATATTTAACAATAGTTAATTGGCATGCACTCTTTCTAAATATTTTATATAGTAATAGTTGCCACAGCAAAATAAGCTTTACTTTGCATTCTCAATTTAAGTTATTGTGAAGGAATCCATGATGGTTATTCATTATATGACATAGTGCAGTTTGACTTTATTGGCAGTTTCCATACTAGTCCACCCTATTGCAGTTTAATGTCATACCCCCTACAGGCAGGTCTGGGAAGCCCATGCATTAATATCATGGGGATTCTATGCAGAAAAGATTTATAACATCATCCAGAAAGTCACAGTCAGTAATTTCTGCCTCTCTAAGACACTAAGCTTTCGAGACAAATGAGACAGATGAGACAGATGAGAGAAATAGGAATATACCAATTTAGAAATGGACCTATTTGCTTAAATACCCCCAAACATATTGACCCATACACCAATTATTATACCTCTTTGAATACATGAGTAATCTGGGAAATATGCAAATAAAAAAAGATGTAAAATGTTTTATTTGCATATTTTCCAGATACTGTATGCTCTTCGTAGATATCCCAGATCTCACTTTGTGGATGATAGGTTAATATATTTTGGGGCATATAAGTAAATATCTCTCCCCTTTCCACAGTCACATGTCTCAGTTAGGCGAGATGTCTATCTGTCACTTTCCTATATGCAACTTCACACCTAAATAAATATCCAGTCGGAATATGTAAATGTGTGAGTTTGCCTCATTTGCAAATCACAATGAATTGCAGAGCCAGAAACCAATTGTATCAAACCCATTTTGACATATGATAACTGCTTAATGAATACAACTGGATAATGTCTTCAATGGAAATGAGCAAATGCCATTATCATAGTTTAATAAATTGGCCCCTTAGGTGGAGATGTGCAATTTTTTCAGTGAACTTCGCAAACTACGGAACATTTGGTGTTATTTTTTTAAGAAACATTTGCAAACCACGTTTTAACACATTCGCATAACTGGTTATTGGTCAGTGCCATTTTTGCTAAATTCAGGTGTTGTATTTTATACCTGGGAGTGATCAGTTTAACCAGAATGCCAATACCACATAGGACTCATCACACACAGTATCCTACATTGCTATTACTCAATTAAAACACCAGGTCTCACACATCTGTTTACTGGAGGTTTCAAGGGCAACTGCGTAGCTCAATCTGTGGTGGAACAATCAACTATTTCTGTTATCCCATGGTTCCTTGGTGTATCCCTAGCTACAATGTCTAACTCCTTCACACATCTCCAGTCTGATCACTCAGGTGTTCCTGGAAGGGTTCTTCTTCCCAAGATCACGTTGGTGGTCACTAAAATGGGAGGGCTGGTCGGTATTTCCAGAGCGGAACATCTTCATTATAAGCACCGTAGCACTATAAAAGTCCGCTTTGCCCTTTTTGTGCAAACCAAAATAATAATAAGCATTTTTCCCTGGTCAAGACAAAGGAATAGCGCCCAGGGTACAATACTTATTCCTTTTTTCAAAAAGTGACAAAACCACTGATATCATATTCTGCACATGCTCCACCTCACCCCGACTTCTTATCTTCTATAAAGCCGTGTCCATGTGTGCTGCGTGCGCACATGTGACCGTGCGCGAGACTTCACGCATGCCTCTAGCTGCAGTGATTTGTGCCCTCCAGGTGGACGTGATGAGGGAGCATGTCGTGGTCGTGGCCATGACATCACGGAGCTGGTTCGTCCTCATTGGGCGAACCGCTCACGTTACCCGGCCGTCGCCGGCAGAAACAAATTTAATTGTTTCCTCGTGCATCGTGTGCTCTAAGGACAGCCACATAGAGGCACTGCATTTTGATCGCGCTGCACACGCCATCACGTTCGCGGTAACCATGGACAGGGTCTAATACTTCTGTAACTTTTCCCTACTTCCCTCCCATGCATACAATTCCTTCCTGCGACGAGTGTAATGAGTATTATGGTACTGTGTTAGAAGCTGATTTAGGCTGGAGTTGGGCAAACTTTCACAGAAATTCATTTTGTCATTGCTTCTCAAATTTGAATTTTTGCAGATATGTGTTCATTCACAAAAAGTCACACATATATATATATATATATATATATACACACAAAACAAAACGTATGTGCTCGTTCAAACTATCCGAGTACTAAAATATCACAATGTAAATTAAAACCAAATGTATGTGTAGCCCCCTGTAAACAGCACAGGCTATACCTATCTCCCTTCTACTGTGGTAAGCCCTGTTAAGATCAGGCACCAGTAATAATCCTGGGTTTTCCCCCCTTCATAGCCCTGCCCTGAGTGGTAGATGCAGGCCTGGACTCTGCTGCAGGCCTGAGCAAGAGGGGAGGTTCTGTTGACGTCACGAGAGGTGGGGCTAGCTCTATATTTAGCAGAAACCTCTGGTGAGATAGCAGTGCTACCGAGAGTTCTGTTATGCTCGGAGTCATGCGAGAGTCTGCAGGGCAAGTAGTTATGCCGTGAGTCGAACAATCCTGTGGATCGGTTCGAGGAGTTGCAGGAGACCGCGGTCTTCCCTGCGCAGAGTGCAGGAGCAGAGAGATGAGTGGAGAGATTCAGCTTCCCTGAGTAGAGCTGATAGAGCTATAGATCTGGTGGACCAATGCCCTCACCCCACTGCCTGGGGTTATGGGGAGAATCTAAGCCCCACCGCGAGGATAACCTCGGGGGTGGGCCATGGGGTATTGAAGCCCTAGCAAAGACCATCCTGTCGGAGGAGAGACTTGGAGGGAAGGAGAGGAGGAATTATCTGTTTGGGAGGAGAGCGGAGTAATAAGTACAGCTTGGCTGTTATTATTGCGGCTACTGGAAGCCACTATCGTTTGGAGTTGCTGTTCTGCCAATAAAAGAGACTATCCTTTGTTACTCAAAGACTGTGTGTGAATTGGAAGCTATTACCCTCAGACCCAAGGGATTCTTCTATACAGGTTCTGTCCCATATTCCTGGGAGTATAGAAGATGGAGGCGCTGCACCACTAAGAGATCATGGAGGCTACCACCCCAGAAGCCCGGTCCTGGCTACCCAATACCATCGCGGGAAGCTCAGGTCCTCCTGTTTACCACAGGTATGCACCACACCACATGTAATCCGCCCTCATGCACCCTAGACACCATCGTAGAGTCTGGGGGAAGGGGGGGAGCAGGGTTACAAATGCTTTATATGCTGAAGATATATATCAAATATAACAGGAGTGACGTGTGTAAATAAATTAAACCCGTATGTTGAGACGTATTACGTCACTACGTTGCCACGAGCGGCTTGTGAATCGAAACACTAGCCTGCTTCAATTGTGGTTGTAGTTAAATTGGATATAACTTAGCAATACTGTTGCCTTTCATTCCTATTGCCTTACTGACACTAGAGGCTGAAAAATTGGAAATGGGAGAGTTGTTTCTACACTACCCTCGGATGTCTGATGCGAAGTCTCCCAACGTTGCAGGAGAGGTTCCAGATGAGTTTCATCCCGTAAGAGATTGATTGACTCTATATACTTTTATTGTAGCTATACTTGTGAGTGTGCTATTTTATCATTTTTTTTGGAGAATAAATATTAACAGATTTATGCTATGTGGCACGCGTCTCTCTTCTCTTTTTTCTGATATATATATATATATATATATATATATATATATATTCTTTCTTTTTTATACATTAGATTATGCCTAGAAAGGACTAATAATTTATTTTTTACATTTGCTTCTAAATTTAAGAAAAAAAAATCTAAAAAACATTGCAGCATAGAAACAGCAAAATAGTGACTCAGGCATAATTGCATACAGTACTTTCATGTGGTTTTCAAAAACACTTTTACTGGTTTGCAAAGAAATAGAAAAGTTAGTCTTAAAGTTTGCTTGCCAAACTTTCACACATTCGCCCACCACTAACTCAGGATTACTCAGACATTAAGATCTTGACATCAGGCAATGACACTATATAATATAGATGTAAAAACCTCTTTAAAGAATCAATATTGCACCATTTGGTGTCTGGAAGGGTTTATATAACACTATTTCCCAGATTCACAAAGCTCCCTTATTATCTTAATAAGGCGTTAACTTAAGTATATTAAGTATAATTAAGTATATTGATAATCCCTCAGTCTCCTTGGCATCTCACCTTCAATCTTTAACCTCCTCCTTTAGCATCCACCATTGCATCAATTCCCACACCCACAAGGATGGTCACTCCATAGATCTGGATTTTACTAAAAAAAACTTTTCCCTTTCTGATTTCTCTATTTCCCCCCTTGCACTCCATGACCCTCACCTCCTATTATTCACCACCATTCATTCACCTCACCCTGCTCCAACCTGTTCTACTCGCTACACTTGAGATCTTTGC
The DNA here is from genome assembly GCF_040206685.1 of Ascaphus truei. Lineage (NCBI taxonomy): Eukaryota > Metazoa > Chordata > Amphibia > Anura > Ascaphidae > Ascaphus > Ascaphus truei. The sequence continues at coordinate 19,825,082 of NC_134486.1, forward strand.
TCCATTGACTTATCTGCTCTGACATTACCCTAAATCCTAACCTATTTTCTTTCTCTCCTTCCTCTGAATCTTGTTAACTACTACAACTCTACCCACTCCTCTTCTCTTGATCTTTAATCTCCTTCTTGGCTCTGACACACCCATCCCTCTAACCCATGACCTTGGCTAAATTCACAAACATGCTCTCTTGACGCTTACACTTGCTTCACTGAAATGCCTATGGAAGAAATCTCAGACCCAGGATCATTTTTTACACTCTAAATTTCCCTCTCCGGTTTTAAATCTGCTCTCTCAAAGGTCCAACAACACTTTTTCCTCACTCATCAACACTCACAAATCCCCTCCATGCTATCTTTTCTCTGTATTTGAATCCCACTTCCCATCCTTCCTTCACTTCTCCTCAATGCTTTGCCGGCTACTTTAAAGGCAAGGTGGATGCAACCAACAAAAAGATTCCTTGTTATTTTCCCTTTTCATGTTCTGATGCATGTTCTGATGTTCTGGAAAAGGTCCATGTGGGGACCTAAACGTTGATAAATTGCTTGGAATTATGTAAAATAAATTTGAATAAAAAGTCCACTGGAGTGCCGGATTTCTATTTTTGAAATGTACAGTATAACCATTCATACATCACGGCCATCTTGAGAACGAGTTCTGTGGGTTGTTTTTCAACTTTCGAACAGTATGTTGCAAATGGAATTGTTACATGGAAGTGTTTTGCAGTTTTTGTATTAAACACATTTCTTTTCACGTCACAATAATGTGAGAGTTGAAGTGATATTCAGTATTCACATTTTTGTTTGACTTCAAGACAGTGCCTGATCGTCGTGACAGATAGCAGCCACCTTTCTGGGCATCTTTGTTACCGGTGCCTCGACTGTCAGTGGCTTATTTATCGGCTCGTAAAATCCCACACAATAGTGTGAAAATTAATTGGCAAAACATTACCATTACATTACTAACTGAAGTTTGAGCAAAATTGGACAATTTGGTAACAAAAATGAATTTTGTGTGAAATTTGTTTTGACTTTGTTTCCTTCTGTATTATGAATCTTTTGCTCATCCAATAAAGTGGTATAAAATATAGAATTTTCCTAGTATACTTTGGATATCCTATTAGCATATCTATCGTACTGTATGTTGTACTTTTTGAGCACAGCAGTCTCTCCACAGTTTGATTAATGGGAGATTTAAGGGGATATATGTGTTGTGCATATATATACATATATATATATATATATATATATATATATATATATATATATATATATAAATATATATATATATATATATATGTAGAGGTATCAGTACCGTGTTAGCCAAGCTTCAATAATCAAAAAATAAATAGATGATACCGTTCTGTGGCTAACGAAATGCTTTTATTTGTGCGAGCTTTCGAGATACACTGATCTCTTCTTCCGACGATGATTCATTGTAACATCGCCGGAAGAAGAGATCAGTGTATCTCGAAACAATCAGTGTATCTCGCACAAATAAAAGCATTTCGTTAGCCACAGAACGGTATCATCTATTTATTTTTTGCATATATATATATATACATATATATATATATAGTAGCGAGAAAACGTTTGTGAACCCATTACCATTATCCTTTCAGTCTATAGAGATACATATAGGTCATATTGTTATAGGTTTAAATTTAATTTTTTTTTTTAATATTATTATTCATCTAGGAATTGTATTTTAAAAAAAAAGTATTTATGGCTGCAGCTCTAGAGTTTTCTCATTGCTAGAGGCTTCAGTATTTTATGCACCCACATTCTTCCCTTAGCTTGGAAAGTTAGGGCATACATGAAGATGTAAACTATGAATTACAAGTATGTTGTGTGACCCCGGCTCATAGTGACAGGTCAAGGTGACAGTGAATTGTGACAGTATTGGTAAATGACCATTACTAAAGGCATCCTTGAGAAAGAAAGTCTGCATTCTCATTTTCTTTTGCAAGGAAACAGAAAGTATTAAATTAGTAGAAAAATATAGAAACAGACTTCCCATTTTTTTATGCCAGGATTCATCACCATTAAAATGACTACAACCGTAATTTCTGTCATTAAAGACAGAGAATTAGTCCGACGTATATGTTATTTATTTTAAGACAGGCACATTTCAAATGACAATTTTACAACTTCTGTCATTTTTTAGCAAATATGAACAACATTTGCCCGTGCTTCAGTATTAGGTGATAGCTTCAGTATTAGGTGATACCTTTTTTCATTTGGACTAACAATTGATATTTTAGGACACACTTTCCAAATGTCTATTCTCTTCTTCAGGTCCACCAATACTCATTAATAGAAGGTTCCATGACTTTAAAACAAATGACAAATCCAAGGTAACAATCTAAGGCAGATGTGTTAGAGAAGGAATGGCAGAGGGACTAGTGAAGACACAGATGGGGCAATACATGGATGAAAGGGATAGTGAGAAATGTGGAAAGCATGTAAGACTATACAGGGCATCCATCCGTGGTTGGTGGGAATGAGATGGGGGAGTGGAGTGGTGGAGGGGTTAAATTGCAACATTAACAGAGACATGGAGGAACGTTACAGAAAATGCTGATAGTGTGTAGAAAAAAACCCAGATCAGTATTAAGTGATCTTTATTTATTGTCGAGGAGCATTATAATTTTGAGTTCAAATGTTTTTTCATTCTTGAGTGCTTTAAAACATTCCTTTGAGGAATTGGATTTTTAAATAATTTATGGAATGATCTGGCTGTGAGAAGTGATGTCCCACTGGAGTGCAATATCAGCCTAGTTCTATTGACCTTTAAATCCCCCCCCCCCTTTAAATGACCTTTTAATCGTTTGCAGGCTACAGCTACAACACATATGGGACTAAGGGCCTCATGCAGTAAGCCCCGATAAGGCTTTTTCGGCATTTTATAGCCGTTTTTTGCCCTCCTGATTCAGTAAGCCCCGATAAGTGGGAATTATCGGCAACTTTTCTTCCGCAAAAAAAAATTTCGCCACCCGGCTGCCGATAAGCCACTTATCGGGACTATTTTATCCCGCCTGAATTCAGTAAGCCCCGATCAGCTTTTCGGTGCTGATCGGCAGGCCAGATTGGAGATTTTATGTCCAATCCAGCCCACCAACTAAAGTTGGCAACTTACTGAAGGAGAAGCATCGGCAAGGGCGACACTTAGGAAAAATCAGCCCTTTTTCCTGCCTGTGATTGATGCTGGGGGTCTCCGGAGCTGATACCCGCACCGGAGCCCCCCGGCATGCATCCGAGGCAGGAAAAAGGCATTTAAAAGCCACTTCATTACCTTAGCGGCTAACCGCTAAGGCAATGAAGGGGTTAACCCACCATGCCAGCGTTATTGTGGGTAGCGGGGATGGGTGAGGGGGGTATTTGGCCCTGGGTGTGAGTTTAGGACTTGCGGGGGGGATGCGGGGGCACTTAACCCCTTCACGACCGTAGCGGTTAATACCGCTACGGTCCTGAAGGGGTTAAGGCCTCCCGCTACCCACCCGCAAGCCCTAAACAACCACCGTTGGGGATAATGCCCCCTTCACCCACCCCCACTACCCACAATAATAAAAAAACACACCCCAGCCCCACAATAACGAAATAAATAAATAATTAAATAATTATATATATATATATATATATATATATATATATATATATATATATATAAATATATATATATATATATATATATATATATATATATATATATATATATATATATACACCCAACAACACCTATACCACCCTAACATACAGTATAGTAATGGGCAGAATGACTATTATCCACAAATGGATAATAGTGCAGTTGTCCATTTAAAATACATACACAACAATAAAGACATTAAATACATATAGCACTCACCCATGTCCCACTGCCACGATGAAGGCCATCCTCATCTTCATCCTGCCCATGCCCCATCCGCTTCTGCAAAACAAACACAAGAATTACAACATCCAAATTAATGTCCCCTAACCCCTTAATCACCATAGCGGTTATTAACCGCTACAGTTATTAAGGGGTTAAGCCGCCATCACCCACATACCCTCCCCCACAAAGCCCCACAACCACCCTCACCCAATACCCACAGGGGAGTCATACCAAATACCCTTGGGCCTAATACCCCCTCCCCCAGCACATACAGTACAATAATGTGCCAAATAACTATTATCCACATAGGGATAATACATTATTTGGCCATTATTAAACACATTCAATACCGTTAAAATGTAAAGAAAATTGTACTAATCTCATCAATAAGAAGTCTCCGTCGCCAGCATCATCCTTGGGGTCCGTTGCCAACATTATAAATAGCCACAACATTTGAATATCATTAACATAACACTGAACCCCTTAATCACCTTATCGGGTACTAACCTGAAAGGTAATTAAGGGGTGAAGCCATCCTGCAATGCCTACAACAGTTATGCATAACATCCTCAGTGAAATAAATACCCATTGCCTAACCAAATTCCATTTAATCATTCAATCTGTAGGCTCACATGCCTCATAAAACATTGCATTTACAGTGTATACATGTAGCATAACATGTAAACTGCATGTACACGCTGCAAATCAATGTTAACAATACAATAATCCCACTCAAATCGCCATACATCACAAGAAGTATATTATTTAATCCAATAAACTCACCATCAATGAATTACCACACATAACTTACATCCCTAAACAATTAAAATACCATCCATACCAATTACACAATGAACTAAAGCTATCCTAACAGAGAACAACTTCAAAACATAGAAAAAAGTACACCAACAATTACAATATACTAAAGCAAGGCTTTCCATATCCTACTGTACGGCCTGGAAGCCCAAAACTTACATCTGTCTAAAAATAAAATACATTTAGCACACATCAATGCATAGCCACAATGATTAACAATACAGAATAAGAAGCTTTAACAACACTATCATTTCTTACCCTGTATATATATCTGTACACATACATACAGACATACATACAGTGGGAAGAAATGATATGCATTATAAAAAATGAAAACATGAAAAAGCAACAAAAATCCAGCCAGCCAATCAGAGCGTGGGAACTCCATCCCTACTCTGATTGGTTCAAATACCATGTGAGTCCGGCCATGTGTCATTTCATGACGTTTTCTTAAAGGCAATTGCAGCAAAGCCATTCTGATTGGCTGTGCTGGCATTGCCTTTAAGTGACGTCATCAAATTTTTTTACATCGGCCAAAACACATGGTTTTCACGGCCCAATCAGGGCCGTGGGAATCATATGACGACAAATGTGACGTCATAGGCCTTTAAAAGCCTATGTCGTCTCATTTTGAAGGCAGACGCCGAGGAGGACGGACCTCCTCCTGAAGATTGAAGACCAGGGCGTGGCACCGGACGTCAAGAAGACCCCGGAACAAGGTATTTTAATACAGATTCACTAAGAATAAAACTAGTACAACCCTTGATTGTCATGTTTTATTATTTTAATGTTTAATTTGTTATGTTTTTTTCTTTTATGGTTTCGTGTTCCTGGATCGTGTCGTGGATTGTTTCGTGGATTTCTTCGTGGCTTGGTTCCTGGATTGGTTCCTGCACTTGTTCTTGGATTGGTTCCTGGTTTGGTTCGTGGATTTGTTCCTGGATTGTTTCGTGGATGGTGTCGTGGATTGGTTCGTGAGTAAGCTGATCAACGGGAGTCGGTGGGGGCAAGTAATGGTAAGTTAAATAAAGAAATGTTCTTAATGTAACTGTTTTTTTTGTTGCTTTTTCATGTTTTCATTTTTTATAATGCATATCATTTCTTCCCACTGTATGTATGTCTGTATGTATGTGTACAGATATATATACAGGGTAAGAAATGATAGTGTTGTTAAAGCTTCTTATTCTGTATTGTTAATCATTGTGGCTATGCATTGATGTGTGCTAAATGTATTTTATTTTTAGACAGATGTAAGTTTTGGGCTTCCAGGCCGTACAGTAGGATATGGAAAGCCTTGCTTTAGTATATTGTAATTGTTGGTGTACTTTTTTCTATGTTTTGAAGTTGTTCTCTGTTAGGATAGCTTTAGTTCATTGTGTAATTGGTATGGATGGTATTTTAATTATTTAGGGATGTAAGTGATGTGTGGTAATTCATTGATGGTGAGTTTATTGGATTAAATAATATACTTCTTGTGATGTATGGCGATTTGAGTGGGATTATTGTATTGTTAACATTGATTTGCAGCGTGTACATGCAGTTTACATGTTATGCTACATGTATACACTGTAAATGCAATGTTTTATGAGGCATGTGAGCCTACAGATTGAATGATTAAATGGAATTTGGTTAGGCAATGGGTATTTATTTCACTGAGGATGTTATGCATAACTGTTGTAGGCATTGCAGGATGGCTTCACCCCTTAATTACCTTTCAGGTTAGTACCCGATAAGGTGATTAAGGGGTTCAGTGTTATATTAATGATATTCAAATGTTGTGGCTATTTATAATGTTGGCAACGGACCCCAAGGATGATGCTGGCGACGGAGACTTCTTATTGATGAGGTTAGTACAATTTTCTTTACATTTTAACGGTATTGAATGTGTTTAATAATGGCCAAATAATGTATTATCCCTATGTGGATAATAGTTATTTGGCACATTATTGTACTGTATGTGCTGGGGGAGGGGGTATTAGGCCCAAGGGTATTTGGTAGGACTCCCCTGTGGGTATTGGGTGAGGGTGGTTGGGGGGCTTTGTGGGGGAGGGTATGTGGGTGATGGTGGCTTAACCCCTTAATAACTGTAGCGGTTAATAACCGCTATGGTGATTAAGGGGTTAGGGGACATTAATTTGGATGTTGTAATTCTTGTGTTTGTTTTGCAGAAGCGGATGGGGCATGGGCAGGATGAAGATGAGGATGGCCTTCATCGTGGCAGTGGGACATGGGTGAGTGCTATATGTATTTAATGTCTTTATTGTTGTGTATGTATTTTAAATGGACAACTGCACTATTATCCATTTGTGGATAATAGTCATTCTGCCCATTACTATACTGTATGTTGTGTATTGCTGCTATGTTTATTGGGGGCATTTGTCCCCAATAAACATGCTACTATGCGTTAACCCCTTCATTGCCTTAGCGGCTATCCGCTATGGTAATGAAGCAGCATTAATGTATTTTAATAATATTGTGCGGAAGCAGGAGGCCCCCTGAGCTGAAGCGCATTTATTTGTGGCTCAGAGACCCCCTGCCTCCCGAGTTACAGGCCCCGGTTTGGGCCATCGGTTACAGTGTGGACGCCATGTTTATTGCGGGGACGCTATAAACATGGCGGCAACACTGCCACCCGATGACACATACCGGGGCCTGTAACTCGGGAAGCAGGGGGTCCCTGCTCAACAAAGCAATGCGGTTCAGCTCAGGGGACCCCCTGCTCACTGTACAGTATAATTAAAAAGACATTCATGCAGCTTCATTACCGTTGCACATAGCCGCCAAGGTAAGGAACGAATCTTTATTGCTGTGTGTGTGTTTTATTTATACTGTACATGTGCAGAGGGTCTCCGGAGCAGAACCGCGTTGGTTTGAGGTCCGGGGACCCCCTGCCCCCCGAGATACAGGCCCCTTTATGGGGTGCCGGTATCCCTCTGTTCGCGGTCACGTGATCGGGACCTTTAAACGCCGAGGGATACCGGCACCTCATAAAGGGGCCTGTATCTCGGGGGGCAGGGGGTCCCCGGACCTCAAACCAACGCGGTTCAGCTCCGAAGACCCCCTGCACATGTACACTATGAGTAAAAGTTGTTTTTAAATACTTTTTTTGTTGCCGATGTTTGCGCTGAGAGAGCGGCTTGTCTCTCTCAGCTGCAAACATCTATCGGCACCAAAGGCTTATCGGGAGCCTTATCGGGAGCCAGGCTGTATCGCCACAGGTCATCGGCAGCTTTGCTTTCGCAGTGCTTCGGCAGGGATCGGAAGGATTCGGCCCTTACTGAATACTGCGAGGGCAAATCGCCAAAAAATGGCCTGTTAGCCACCAATCCGCAACCCTTACCGAAAATGTTGGATCGGGGCTTACTGCATGAGGCCCTATATATGAACTTTTTCACATTTAAATGACTCTAAGAACTGTCCACCGTTTCTCTTAGCATCAATGTATGTAGACAATATTGGATGTCAGAAATTTGAGGAGAAGTTATGAGAAGACTTCGGAGGTTTTATTCCAATTCTTTACTGGGATGTATTGTATCTATTTTCTTACTACGTTGTGTCAAATTACAGTAATCTGACCGATTTGTGGTGGTGGTACTGTAACTTGGATACAAATGTAATAACTGCAATTAGGAACTTTCTTATATTTAATGCCGGGGTCAACTGATATCAGAAAATAATATTCAATTAGAGAACAAGCTGTGGTCAAAAGCTGTCACACTAACATGAATACGAACCTTTAACACTTTCAGGCTTTTTAAAATCTTCCTTTATGACTTTTTGGGGCCTGTTCATTAAACTATGATAATTGCATTTCCATTTTCGCACATGAACAGGAATCTTTCCAGATATTCATTATGCATTTGTCACACGTCCGAACTCTCAAAATGACATACATGAGAAACAAGTAAATAATTGTAATATTAGGTATATACGTTGCTCATTTGCATTTTTCCCAGATAAAATCCCAAAAATTAGAATGATGCCTAAATATCAACTGCAAAAAGACAACCAATGCTAATTAAGCAGAAACCCCTAGAAAAAAACCAAGATGGAGCTTCTAAATATGAAGTTGTTCTCCCCCCAAACCTCTTTAAGGATCTTTGCTTCAAATTGATATGCAAAGGCCATGTTCTGATGTAGCCACACGTTGGCCTGCTCCATTGGTGAAACAGAGCTGTAGCCCTGATCCTTTGTCACATTTGTTTGAGTTCTGTAGGTTTAAGCCCATTCAGTGATAATGTATCTTCATTTTAGCGAGTGTAGTTCTGATAAAAAACATTAAACAAACTCTGAATTTCATTTTCTATACCACAAAGTTTTATTTATCACTGAGTGAGCTTGAACATACTGTATTCAAACATATGTGAGTGCACATTCACCTCATCTTCCCCACATGCCAACATTGATCTAACTAAGTGTAGCCATGTCTGGTTTGGGCTAATATGTCTGCCCCCCTCCTGTCAGTAATCCCTGGTAAGGGCGGGTTTGCCAGGAGTGATCATGGGTTTTTCCCACCTCTCGGTAGCCCAGTGAGTCACAGAGAAAGTAATGTAATCAGGCCTGGTGTCCAATCAGGGGCAAGGGGGTGGTTCTGGCTCTATCTGTACTTAAGGGGCTGCACTTCCTGAATTTACTCAGTTGCCTCTACTGTGAACTCTGTAGAAGGAATTTGAAATTGCAGCGCAGTGGGTACAGGAGCGGGGAACAGGAACAGGGTAGAAGGAAGGCGACAGGAAAAGCAGGAGTGCAGACACACTACAGGAAACACTGAGGAACAGTGTTGCCACTTCAGCGCGGCGAAGGCGAAGTCTGTCAGGAACTAGGAGAGTAGCACCAGGGCAACTGAGCAGGAAGGCCTTAGGATGCAGGAGAAGTGCAGACATGCCACAGGAAACCCTGAGGAACAGTGCAGCCACTTCAGCGTGACGAATTCAAAGTCTTCCAGGAACTAGGAGAAGAGGACAAGGCACAAGAAGGCCAAGTCAGGCCAAACAGAGCTGCTTGTGGCAAGCACAGTTACTTTGAGAAAGTATTATGTTCAGCAACTTCCTGGGCGGAAGGGCAGCAGCTAAATAGCACCGGCAGCCAATGGGACCAGAGTTGAATAGGAGGCAGCAACAGGCAGGTTGTAGAGTAACACCAAGAGCAGGGGATTCTGATTGCAAGTTCAGGGAGGGATTTTTCTGGAAGCTCTAAAGCATGGTAAGAATGAATTCCAGCCAAATCCAGGAGCAGATCCCTTACACAGTCCCTGAGACATTTTGCCTGGAGACTTAAAGACTCCCTCTTGAACTTTACAGACATTGAGAAGAAAATTGCAGACTCCCTGAAGGACTATTTTGGTAACAATGTAGGAATTGTGAAGTCAGAGGCATTCCTTTGGGAAGCCACAAAGCCCATACTGTATAAGAGGGATGTGTACATCCTTAGTCACCCATAAGATGAGAGAAAATAATAGGGCCATCAAAGAGCTATCCATATAAATTATAGCTTTAGAACAGAATCACAGGGTTACAGCTAGCAACAAAGTATTCAAGACACTGTCGACCCTTCAGGGAAATTTCAGATGCCTCCTCAAGTAGAGAAAGCTACGAAATGGACGAGGCAGGGACGAAAGCCAAATATGGCGTATCCGCCATAAAGACAAAAAAATGGAGGAATCACCTAAAGTCCTGAGGCGATAGCCAAGGAATTTAACAAATTCTGCATGGATCTATATAACCTTGACCCAAAGACTAATCAACAAGGCCCTGGACACTTTAGAATTCCTGAGTTTCTACTAAAATAGTTAGAAAAATCCCCGGGCGCTATCTCTCTCCGTGGTAAGCAATATGTCTATAAATGACTATAAAGGAGTAAAAAGGGTGTGATACAGCCATTCAGTTATTCGTAACTTTCTTGCGTTGTCCTCGTATGACTCGAAACCCCAACAGGATCTATCCAGGACCCTTAACGGTAATAGAACACAGGGAGAGATGGGGGAGCACAGTATGAGGGATGGTAAATAAAACTTGTATTTCCTTCCGCTGAAGATCAAATGTGGTGTACCGACGCCTTGAGATACAAGGGAGAGGCTTGTGGAGTCCAGACTGAAAACCTTTTCAATGCCATATGCCTATGGTCGTTTGTGAGTGAGCATTCTCTTTTAAATCTTATTTCTTAATTAAACGTTTACACTATATCCTTCTCCTTTATGTTTTGAGGCACATTTAAGAAGAATCTCCTTCTTAAGGATCTGCAGTTTATATTGGAACATGCCTTTTTAGTAAGCACCAGTACTAATGGTCTGAGATTCTTCTCACGGTTGAAAAGGAGGAAGGCGTTCTCGGCATAAAAAATTATCGTGAAGGAGCCACGTTTCCATCGAAGAATACCTAAGAGACATCGAGGAACGAAGACAAGAAGAAGAAGGATCTGCATTCCAAAGGAAGACCCAGGAGTCAAATAAATCTTGATGTGACAGAACTCACACAAGGCCGTGTGAGTCATTGCTTTATTTACGTATACACTTTATTCCAAGTATGCTTACCACCCCAGAAGTTTGCTTCACAAACTGAAGATACAATAGAGGTGTTTTACACCACATTTGATCTTCAGCGGAAGGAAATACAAGTTATATTTACCATACCTCATACTGTGCTCCCCCATCTCTCCCAGTTTTCTATTAAAATGTAACCTATCTCGCCTTACAGGGGAGGAACTGGTGGGGCTGAATGCTAAAATAATAGATACAAAGATGAGGGAAGTAGCCAACAATCTAAAAACCTCTAAGGCCCGGGCCAGACGGGCTCTCAAATATTTATTCAAAATCTAATTCTAAATAAGTTCTGAATCTCATGAATTAATTTATGGAGGGAAAGCAATTAACACATACCATGACAAAAGCTAACTTATTAGTAATACTCAAGAAGGGGAAGGTCCCTATGCTGTAAGAGCTACAGGCCCATCTCTCCCCTAATTTGTGATATAGAAATTTACAGCAAGGTTCTAGCCAACAGATTGAACCCCATATTGTCCAGATTGATTCACCCGGACCTGGTGGGATTTATAAATAACAGGCATGCCTTGGATAACATGAGAAAAATAGTCAACATCATTAAATAAGTCAAAAGCATTTATGTTAAGCCTTGACACAAAAAAGGCGTTTGACAGAATCAGCTGGAGGTTCCTAGATTCGAAATTTGGCTTCAGGGTTCCCATACTGTAGGGAATTAATAATGGCCCTTTATTACTCCCCGACAGCATCCCTTAAACTACCTGGAGAAAATTCAGAAATAGTACACATCAGAAATGGGACAAGGCAGGGATGCCCATTCTCAACATTCCAGTTTGCCCTAACGATCGAACCCCTTGCATGTGTATTCGGGGCTGACCCAAATATATCTTGGGTGGTAGAAGGAAATAAGGAATATAAAGTGACATTATTTCCAGACAACATAATCCTTAACCTTAACACACCCCTGATGTCTCTTCTGAAACTGCACTCACTTCTGACAGAGTTTGTTGCCCTCTCAGGAAGCTTTGAATTTATCAATAACAGAGCAGGAGGTCAAACACATTCAATCTAATTTTAGGTATACAGACGCTCGGCTCCAACCATAGATTTTAGACTCAGAATCTGGAGCACTGTAAAAAAAAGTTCTTCCTGGTGTCCTCCCCTTCTAAAATGACCACGATATTAGGATTCTGAGATTTCTTAACATGTTTAGTGAAAAGAAACCTCAGAGTCTGGGAAGACTCTGACATAAGAGACATAGGGGATTTCTTAACAAAGGGGAAGCTGATGGAATTCGAAGAGGTGGCTACCAAATACAAGATAACTATAACATAATTTTTTCAATGTCTGCAGATCAAACAATACGTAATGCATATTACCCACTCTCGTCAGGTCCCAGAAGGTACTATGTTCAAAGACCATTGCAGACTAAGGAAGTATCAAAAAGGGCTATTAGAAATTAATAATTAGTTACTGACCTATAGATACATGGAGGGGAGGGAACAAGATCTCCAGATTTAAATATCCAGGAAATACTGGAAGGATATCTGGGATGGGGTGTCACGGTCCTCAATATTTACCATAACCAAATAAAATGCCTACAAAATCTTGAACAGGTGGTACTTGACCCAAAGAGGCTAAGGCGGATTCACTAGGGCCACCCCGACATATGCTGGAGAGGTTGTGGACAGGGGGACATGCCCCAAGATTACTAGTCTTTGGGACAAAGTAAGAGACTTGCTGGAAGACATCTTACTGTAGATATAAAAATCTAAATTAATCCTTTAACATTCCTATTGGCCAAACCAATAGAGGAACAACCCCCTTTTGACCGTAAATGCTGCTTCCATATTCTAACAGCTACAAGATGCGCTATCACCTCAGCCTGGAAGAAAGTAGAAGCTCCCTCCCTAGCCACCATTAAACTAAGGGTTAATGAGATCAGGAGTATGGAAAAACTGACTGCTGACAAAGTTGAGATATTAGGGGGTGTGGCATAACAACATAACAGCATTTAGGATGAAGCCATTTTGTGTGAATATTTCAATCCGCCATCTTGTCTTGTCTTTGTGAGTCTTAATTTCTGTGTTTCATTTCTGTATAAACAAATGTGTGAAGCAGAGAATGGAATGTTATCGCTCTTAGCTGACTTTATTGACCCTTCCTCATCCAATCAGCTTCAAATTGAAAGTGTAAACAGGCTAAAGGTTATGAGAACCCATGAGATAAACTTAGATTCTTGCAGTGAAACTAGTTCTCACACAAATGCCAGGTGGTAGGATAGGCACATCCCATTTAACCCCATAATGGTTTCTAGCTGACAGGCACTAAGTAAAAAGAATGGTGTAAATAGCGCTAACAATGTTATTAAAGTGAATAATGCACAATATAAGCACAATGTGACAAGTGACTAAATACAGGACGGCTGCCAAGGAAAAAACCTAACCCAAACACAGTTAGTAGAAACACGGAGATAACAATACAGACCGGCGCCTTAATGTCCAATAACGAAAATGAGTCCAAAGATGTACTGCAGGGTCCAATAACGGTGCTCCAGTAGTTAGACAGAAGACTCCCCAGCAGCAAACATGGTGTTATGCAGGGGAGATAAAGAGAGAAATCATAGCGTGATAATGCATAAGATAAACATATAACTCACAGACAAGACATACACCACTAACAACACTGACAGAAAGGCTGACAATAAAACAGAGATTTATTAGACAATAACTAAAAAGGATGAGAACTAGGGAGCAGGTCCAGGATCCGGTGTATAAAACCGGAATCCTACTTACAGCAATCCAAAATATTCAAGCGGTGTTTGCAAGGTGTGCAGTCCTGTTTCAGCTTTTCTCTGGCGCGTGGTGCTTCTGTAATGGCTGCCGGCGCTTCCTCCGATTGATCGCGGGCTCGGCGTCCCTGCAGGCCAACCCTCGCGAGATTTTTCGTCTGCACTGACGTCACTCGCTGGGTGTAGCTACTCGCCGCCGCTTACCCTTCTCTGCAAGTCTCTGCCGTATACGCACGAAACGCGTTGGGTGTTTTAGAGATCATTTGGAGTGAGAACAGTGTAAGGAGCAGACTTCAGCATTGATCCCCAGTTCCAGCGGACGGCAGAGACGTGCAGACAGGAGTAAGCGACGGCGAGTAGCTACACCCAGCGAGTGACGTCAGTGCAGACGAAAAATCTCGCGAGGGTTGGCCTGCAGGGACGCCGAGCCCGAGATCAATCGGAGGAAGCGCCGGCGGCCATTACAGAAGCACCACGCGCCAGAGAAAAGCTGAAACAGGACTGCACACCTTGCAAACACCGCTTGAATATTTTGGATTGCTGTAAGTAGGATTCCAGTTTTATACACCGGATCCTGGACCTGCTCCTTAGTTCTCATCCTTTTTAGTTATTGTCTAATAAATCTCTGTTTTATTGTCAGCCTTTCTGTCAGTGTTGTTAGTGGTGTATGTCTTGTCTGTGAGTTATATGTTTATCTTATGCATTATCACGCTATGATTTCTCTCTTTATCTCCCCTGCATAACACCATGTTTGCTGCTGTGGAGTCTTCTGTCTAACTACTGGAGCACCGTTATTGGACCCTGCAGTACATCTTTGGACTCATTTTCGTTATTGGACATTAAGGCGCCGGTCTGTATTGTTATCTCCTAGCTGACAGGCAGTTATACAATATTATTATGTATTCCAAAATGACATCGACTTTAATATTGTTATGTATTACAAAATGAGGTAATATTAGTGACGCGCATGCCCCCATTGAGGGAGGACACTTTTTAGGATTTAGGGTATAAATATATGGCATACCATGTTTATTGTTTAGAGAGCTTTTGTTTTGAAGCTGTTTCCGTTGTGCACTTGACTTGAATAAATTCACGTGTTATTCTGTTTCAAAATAACCTCAGACTGTGTTTTTTATTTACACTTTTCTCACTGCCTTCCTAAAACACACGACTAAGACATATCTGAAGGTCTGGGAACCGTGGGACCTCTTCTGACTGAACAACCGAGACTAACTTGCAGATCAAAACTGCCAGGGGACCTTGAGGAGGTAGTATTTTAGGGTTTGAGGTTCTCACTATATGGATGCAGAGTAGTACCTTCCCTTTTCCAGGGACAAAACCTATAAAAATGTGGTATCTGGGCCCCCATCTCCCCTCTCCACTCTCATCTCCCCTCTCCTCTTCCACACTGGGGTTAATATTCTGATGTTGTAGAAATGGTTGGGTCATGATGTTTAGCCCCCATTACGTGTATATATACCCTCCATTTCTTTTTAACGTTCTGTACCAGAAGGGTAAAATATCCATACAAATTTTGTGACAAAAAAAAAGTGTCTGCACATTAATTAAAAGCCATCAATTGCTTGTTTTGGCATTTTTCTTCATATGACGTGAAAGATATCTAAATAAGCATTTCAAAATATTTATTTACATTTTTGTATAAGAAGTGGCATCGTTCCAAACATGTAATAGCATTATGGGCTTTTTGATATGATGTGTATTTCTTTAATTACTGTTTTCTATTCCAAACAAATAACCCTTTAAAAAAAGGAAGACCTGCTATTATAATACATGCTGGCATCAACATTTCTAAATTAATTTATTTGAAAAGTTGATTGCTATGCAAATTTCATAAAAATAAGTGTTGCTGAATGCTGATTATTTCTCAAAAGTATTTTTAGGTTCCATTTAATTTGCAATCAGCCGAGTTGTTTGATGAGCTCAGTATTTTTTCTCATTGTATACATTACAACGCTGACATTATTTTTCAGTTCTAATGGGAAAAAAATTAAATTATCAAATGCAATAAGATACAGATTCATTTGCCAGAGTGGAAGTTTTAAATAATGGTGCTTGTTTTGAAGCAATGTCCTTCAATATTCTAGAAAACTAGACAGAGAGGTGACTTGGAATAGAGTAGGTGGGGAAAAAAGCAAACATAAGAATTGGGCTGCGTCCCCAGTACCTTCTGCAGCGCACGGCTCGGCATGCGCTGCGCGAACAAACACGCCCCTCAATCAGGCCGGGCCCACTACATACCTTGGCGTGCATTTAGCAGCCGCACTCTACTACCACTTTTTGCAAAGACAGGGAAACTGTCTTTACAACCTGCGATGGAGGGTTAACCACGCTCCCACCGGTGGTTCAGCAACTGAGGGTGGACAAGCCGTGTGAAGTCATGGCCACACCCCTACAAAAACCCTGCCACGCCCCCCATAGCAATCTTCTGCATCTCCCCATAGACCGCAGATGGCGGTTTCCAAGTGAGCACATGCCGCCCCCCTGCCGGGCGCGTGTGCTACAGTGCTGACTGGGACTACGGCCTTGGATTTGCTTTACGGAGTAAAACTCCAATGTTGTTTCTGAAGAATAAACATTAGTTGGAGGCTGATACCCATTTTTGGTAGACTAAAACTCTGATAATCCCTTGACTTCTGAAAGCTGATTCACTAATGTCCAGGCAGTGTGTGTGTATGAGTTTATGGGGGCGGGGGGAGGCTGCAGTGTGT
The DNA here is from genome assembly GCF_040206685.1 of Ascaphus truei. Classification (NCBI taxonomy): domain Eukaryota; kingdom Metazoa; phylum Chordata; class Amphibia; order Anura; family Ascaphidae; genus Ascaphus; species Ascaphus truei. The sequence goes on from NC_134486.1 coordinate 19,841,781, forward strand.
GTGTAGAGGGGCTACAGTGTGTGTATTTGTGTGTGTAGCCCTGGCTGGTTTTGGGTTACCAGTCTGCCCTCCTCCTGGCAGTAAGCCCTAGTAGAGCAGGCTTGCCAGAAGTAATCATGGGTTTTTCCCCACCTCCTGCAGCTTCAGTGAGTCACAGGGGAGGCAGTGCAACCAGGCCTGTGTCCAATCAGGGACTCAGAGCTGGTTCCTGCTTTTCCTGTACTTAATGAGCGGCACTTCCTGGTTTAGTTGAGTTGCCTCTACCTTTGAGAGGCCAGTCTACCCAAACCAGTTGTGCAGGGCTCTACCAATCTGTGGGCCCTCCCTTAGAGGAGTGGCGGGAGACTATTCCTCTTACTCCACCAGGGAGTAAGAGAAGAGCAACAACAGCTGTGCGGGCCCTGTACCTGCAGTGAGTGTCCAGGGAAACATCCTGAGGGTGAAGGTCCGAAAATCTGTTGCTGTTGTGTATGCTGTGAATCTATAGTGTGGAATAAAGTGTTTTAGTGTTTCCTGTCTGAGACTGAAATCTATCAGGGAGAAGAGTAAAGAAACTCTCCTGCAGGTATTTCTCCCCTCTACCCTGGGGCCTGCAAGAGATGGAGGCAGATCACCGTGAGAACGAATCAGTTTATACCCCAGAAGCCTGTTCTGACATCCCCCACCACCATGCGGGAGACTACTATCTACAGTACTGTAAACCAGCAGGTATGCACCACCACACTCCATGTAGCAGCAACATCTGCCAAAGGGGGGGGAGGTGGGTGTAATATGGGCTACATGTGTATAGAGGGGGCTACCGTGGGCTACAGTGTGGGTATATGTGTGCATAGAGGGAGCTACAGTGTTTGTGTTTATAGGGATGGGCTGCAGAGTGTGTGTGTGCTTGTGTGTGTGTGTGTGTGTGTATATGTTTTTATGTCTATAGATGGGGGGGCAGCAATGTGTGTGCATATAGGTAGGGGCTTTAGTGTATTTCATTTTATTTTAATAAACAAGTACAGTAAAAGGAAAAAAGAAAATGTTGAATATTATGTTTATAAAAAACAATAAAACTTTATAAAATTGTCTATAGCAGAGGTTTCAAGCTTCATTCACATGATGGACCTAATCAGATGTCATAGTGCTTCATTATGGGCTATTAATAATACAAATATGCCTGCTTCTCCCCCACATGCCCCCCTCCTCTCCAGCTTCTCTCCACATGCTCCCCTCCTCTCCAGCTTCTCCCACACATGCCCCTACTCTCCAGCTTTCCCCTGCATGTCCCCCTACTCTCCAGCTACTCCCACACATGTCCCTCCTCTCCAGCTTCTCCCACACATGTCCCCTTCTCTCCAGCTTCTCCCACACATGCCCCTTCCTGTCCAGCTTCTCTCGCACATGTCCCCTACTCTCCAGTTTCTCCCCGACATGACCCCCTCCTCTCCAGCTTCTCCTCCCCATGCCTCCAGTGATGGTAGGGAGTAACCAGGCTACATAATAAAGGTTAAGCCCTCTGGTGACCCTGAAACAGTGGGGTTCCTGGTAGCTACATGAGCACCATAAGCCAGGGACCAGGGGTAATACAAGTAGAAAATAAAGTGAACTCTGCTTTTTCTGTTTTCCTGTTCCCTTGGCCCTAGAATTGTGAGATTTCTTGTGTGTAGTTATAGGGGGGATATTTGGGTAGAAATGCAATTATTTTGTTTGCAGGAGTTCGGGGGCCGGTAGTCCTTTAATTCTCCCTGGCGAGTAGGCATGATTTGCCGGTACACGGGGTGAATTACACAAGGGCAACCTAGTGTCCCCCAGACTCCTTGATTTTGAGCCCAAATATCCCAAATAAATTTCCCTTATAGGTATAAGGTTCCCCAATGTGTATACTGTATTAAAGTGTACTTTATAATGTTTTAGGCATTTACTATAAGGCTCTATACAGTCAGCCAGGGCATCAGCATAGATGCCGGCATGTCTGTATGGAGTCTGTAGTTTAAAGAGGAGAGGAGGTCAAGAGGTGAGAAGACCATTTGGTGGGTGAGGAAGGGCAAATTGCTAAGTCCGGAGAACAAAGGGCACCCTGTGGGGACACCTTTTGTATCTCACAGACTTGGTGGAGCCTGCCCAGAAGGTGGCAATGAGTTAGCTGGAGGAGATACAGCTTGTAGGCGCTGCTCCCATTGGCTAAATTATATTTCCCGCTCACCCAGCTTTGCGAGCCGGCTTTGCACGCCTCCTCCTCTGACGTCAGACCAGAGACGAGCCTCTGTTCCTATTGGCTGGCGGGGAGGAATTCCCATGCTGTGATTGGTCGCTCGTCCTTCCTCCATGCTGAACATAGTGGAGGGTATGTAAGTAGAAGCCCCAGTAAGAGAATCAGACAATTTTATGGCTTGAGTCGATGCAGATAGGTCTTCTCAAAGTTGCTCTGTTCCAAATAGCAGAGCATGCGGCTTAGTTTTGATGCTAGGAAAGTCTGCCCTGCAGAGACTGTCAGACGCGAGGACCAAGTTCTCATCTGAGAACGTAGCAGTCGCGGTCAGGAGTTCCTGCTGAATCTCGGTCCAGGACATCCAGAACAGGGTTACAATCAGGGTAAACCCTTGTAAGCGGGCACTCAACACCTAGGAAAAGCTAGATCTCAACCCGCAGACCCCAGTAAGTGTGTATATTTCTGTATTTTGTGTTTTGTTGTATTTCCTTTTTTTTATCCAAATAAACCCCATTTTATTTCAATGCCTTGTTTTGCCTATTGAGTGAGCCCAGAAATATAAATGTGTTAAAGGACCTGGTCTACCGTGACACCCCCTCTCCAGCTTCTCCCTTCCTCTCCAGATTCTCCCCCACATGCCCCCTCCTCTCCAGCTTCTCCCCGACATGCTCCCTTTCTCTCCAGCTTCTCCGCTACATACTCTTCTTATCACCTGCTTCTCTATTAGATATATTTTTCCTAACCGACTTCTCCATTCTCTCTTCCCCCTCACTCTCATACAGTATGTGTGGTGCATATACCTGCTGGCAACAGGAGGGTTGAGTCATCCGCCGATGGTAGTGGGGACACAGGAACAGGCTTCTGGGGTTCATACCCCACATATCTCCTGAGCAGTTAAGCACCTCCATCTGCCGTAGGCTCCAGGAACTGAAGGTGATTGCCAATGGTAGAACTTATTACCTCTACCCACAGTAAGGTCACGCACCAGGCAGGAGGTATATTGCAAACAGGAATGGGTTTATTACTGTACTCTGCAGTAACAGTTACACGGCAGTCTTCTGCCGGATACAGTCTGTCAGGTCAGCTATCACTGAAGATGGTCCCTGGACCATCACTACAGGCCTAGGGCACCTACAGCCGTCCTAGCTCTTCCCCACCTCCCTAGCAGAGGCAGAGGTATGGTCCACACTCACTCTCCCCAGGTGGGAAGAGCACATGGGAAGGCCCCAATTACAGGCTCCGAGTTGTGTGACCTGCCTTCATCAGAGGTGAAGGAAAACTCTAACTTTAGGGCGGTCCTGCCCTTAAGTACAGCCAGAAGGCGGCACCCGTTGTACCAGCTACAACAGGATGTACCACCCCCTGCTGTCACTCAAGTGCAGTACCAATGGTGAGGGGAAACCCCCATACCAACTACTGGCAACCTGATAGTTCCATGGTTTAGTGCCAGCCCATTGGGCAGAATATTGTCAGGGGGACCTTGCTACATATACATGAATCTTAAATGCCAATAGTAATATATTTGCTGCTAAGATTCCGTTGATAGAACACTGCTGTGGCTACATCTATACTGTCTACAAGTAAATGTCGGTGACAGTATGTTTCCAGGATCTCCAATAAGCCTTGATAAAGCTTTGTGAGCCATGCAATAGCTGTCAGCATAATACATCTGTTTCGTACCCTAGAATTCATAGCCCCTGATGTAAAACTGAAACAGTGTCATCATTAATATATGCTGACACAGAGGAGCAAACGCAATAACACAATATGGATCCATTATATTTGTCAGTTTGGGAAGGGATCATTAAATGAAAGATACATTATAGGTTTCAATGGTGTGCAGTTGTCTGTTTTGAACAGTGTTCCTAGTTTATCAACTTCAATTTTTGCAGGCATTGGATCTGCTCACTTTAAATCTGAAAGTATTTTTTAATGTATTCAGCAAATTAAAATATCACTTGTGAGCACATTCGCATGTCTCAGAAATGTCTGCAACCCTGGTTTTACCCATTAACTCCTAGAATATAGTACTCCCACTGCAGCCAGGGATTCTGGATAATGACATGCAAATTAGCGCAGTGTGCAGGGACGCCAACAGATTTCCAAGGGCTCACGATTAGAGTTTCAATTGGGCCTTGACTCCCCCCCCCATGACGGCAATTTTTTGAGCCCCCCCATTTCACACCTTGCGAGCTTCCTCTTCTGTTTCCCCCCCTCTTCCATGTCTTTCTCTCCCCATTTCACTCTTACCCTCTCTCTTCCTCACTCCCTCTCTTACACTCCCTTTTCTCACTCCAACCCCGCTCTCCATCAATTACCCCACCTCACTCAATCCCCCTCCCTCAATTCCCCATCCTCACACTCATCCTCTCCCCCCTAGCAAAACACACACTTTCTCCCCACAATAATTACCTCTCCTCCACAAAAAATATACAAAACCCCCCACAACCTCATACAAAAAAAACCCCACCCCCCAAATACATACAAAAAAAACCCACCCCCCAAATACATACAAAAAAAACACGCAATAAATACATTAAAAAAATCCTCACCCCCAAATAGATACAAACCCTACCACCTCCCAAATACATACTGCCCCCCACCTTCCAAACACATAAAAAACATACCCCAAATACATACAAAAAAATCTTCACACCCCCAAATACATACAAAACACCCCACCCCCCAAATACATACAAATCCCTGCATCCCCCAAATACATACAACCCCACCTCCCAAATACATAAATAAAACAACTATAAATACATACAAATCCCCCCCAATCCTCCAAATACATACAAACCCCGACTTCCCTCAAATAGATTCAACCCCCTCTCCACCCCCCAAATACATAAAACACTAAAATAAAAACCCAATTAAATACAATCCCCCGCCCCAAATACATATAATCCCCCACCACTCATCAAATACATACAACCTCACCCCAAATGGAAAAAACCCATCTCCAAACACATTTAAAAAACAACACCCCCCAAATACACAAACCCACCACATACATGCAAACCCCCACCTCTAAATACATAAAAGAAAACATCCCCAAAAACATACAAAAAAAATCCCCATCCCCAAATACATACTAACCATCCACCCCCAAAATAGATACAAACCCCTCCAACCTCCAAATACATTCAAACTCCCCCTCAGCCCCAAATACATTAAAAAAAACTTCCCACCCCCAAATATATACTGGAATAAAAAAACATGTCCAAATATATACAAAAAAAACCCCTGCCCAACCCCCCAAATACATACAAAACTACATACAACACACATTTACTTTGGGGATGCTCTCCCCCAGCTGCTGTTAATATTCCCTCTCTCCCACGCTGTGTGAGCTTCTCTCACTTAATGTCCCATAGTGAGCCTCTCTCACATGCTGGTGTACGCATTGACGTCAGAGAGAGGCACTGCGTGGGATTGTGAGGGAGGCCCGGAACTGGGGATAGCTGGGGACACATGGCCGGATAAAGAAGTTGGGCCAGACCTCTGGCCGGGCCCAACATCTTTTCCTGGCTGCCGTTCCTCTCATTGCCACTGGGACCCGGCTCTCCCCAGCTCTGGGCCTCCCTCACTGTCTCGCACCGGAAGCTGGGCTCAGCTTCCGGCGTGCGTCGGCATCAGAGTTGCCTGGTGGGCACCGGGGTCAAAGAGAGAGAGAGGGAGAGGCAGCCCCACAGCTTGGGAGAGCAGCAACCCGTTGGCAACGAGAGGACCGGCAACCGGGCACAGAAGCTGGGCCTTACCTTTAGCCAGGCCGAACTCCCAGCGCCGGCTGGTTGGGCTCCCCCACAGCCACCAGGTCTGGGACACTTCTCTCGGCTCTGATAGTTGGCTCACCGGATATGACCTCGTATGACCTTTGCTTCAAATCCATTGGAACATGGACCCCTTTAAGATTATGCTAGTCATATTGCACAGCTTTTCAGCATACGCCAGTAAACCTGCTCACAGGCAGCTGTATCAACCGTTTCACCAGTGTGGTTACACTGGCGACACACTTTATTCGAGCTCGGCTAGTCCCACGAATTCGGGTATACCCGGGTGTATTGAGGTTTGTGACTGTTTTCTGCCCGAGTGCATTGAGTTATTTTCCGGCAGGGATTGAAGCATTTTATTCCCGTTGGCAGCAATACTGCACAGTACATATATATATATACTGCATTACAATTCATGAATTTATGCCATCTGGTAGACACGCGAAGCATTGCAGCCTATTAAATCCTAATCATTATCATTTAACAGATCAGCCGCCCATCAGCCAGGCATGAACCCAGGCTGGGAAGGCAAATGCAACGGGGCTTGTCAGAGGTGAGGAGCGGCGCATTCCAGGTATCTGCCAGGTACATACCGGGTATTTGCTCGAATAAAGTGTGTCGGTGCAGTATACTGGCTTTGCAAATTGAAGCTGGGATAGGTTTTAACCACACGTTAAATAAATTGTGGTGAGGAAAAGAAGTGACAAAACCGAGCCTCACTCTGATGAGACCCAACCCGTTGAAACAGCTGTCTGTGAGTAGGTCTACTGGCTGTGCACTTCTTTAACCCGGGTTGTGCTGAATAGCTGTGTAATACGGCAGGCATTAGCCTATGCAGTAGGGCTCCATGTTAAAATGGAGTTGAAGGAAAAGTTTGACACTGTGTACTTATTTGCATGTCATTTCCCAGAATCCCCGGCAGCAGTGGAATCACTGTACACTAGGAGATAATGTTCTCACAAGTGTATTATTATTTGCTTTATCGTGGAGGGGTTTTGCCACTTTTTTAATCACCATAACGTTTTTCATGTGTACTATAATTCTATACTACAGAGGTACTGAGCTGACATTATTGCACCCTTTAATACAATTACTTAACGATGCGGCAATATTTGCCCCAATAAATACCACAGCTTCATTGAAAACAATGATAACACGGGCATTATTTATTTATTTTTTATTTTTTTAAACTTAATTTTTATGTAAAAAAAATAGGGAGAGGGGCGAATGAAGAAAATAAAAAATGGGGGGGAAGGAAGGGTATAAAAAATAGAGATGGGAGAAAGTACACATTCATTTACAATTTTACCTAACAAGACTTCTTAAAATATTCTTTCACACATTTAATATAAATATCATTTTTTTTTTTTATTATAACAAAATTAAGTGGGTATTAATTTCTGGTTGATTTTCACTCAGAATCCAAGGTAACCACATTTTCTGAAAATCTGTGTAGGTGTCGTTATTAAGACGAACCAGCAAATCTGCCTGATTTTATTTTTAACTTTGGGAATTGAGGGAATAATTGTTTGTTTCCATACTGCTGCTAATTCGCGTCTTGCGGCTGAAGATATGTGGCACAGTAATTTATTTTCCTGTCTCGTGAGGAGGTAATATGGTTTGTTTAAAAGAAATAACCAGGGATCCATTGGTAGGTCCAAACCGAAAAACCTTTGTGACCACATTTTGATTTCCAGCTAATAAGCTGCTATGAGTGGGCATCCCCACCACATATGTATAAATGTGGCTTGTGCTCCACATCCTTTCGGACATATACTCTGTATGAACTCTGGGATGAATTTAGCCAGTCTCATGGGGGTTAAATACCACCTCATCATAACTTTATAGGCATTTTCTCTGATTGTGATACACATTGATGATGTGGCAACCTTTTGAAAAATATCATTCCAGTCTTCCATGTCTAATACCACCCCCAGGTCATCCTCCCATTGTAGCATATATTTCAGTTTTTGAATCATTTGTGGAGGAGGGCTAACAAAGTATCCAAACAATTTAGATATCAGTCCAGATGTGTTACTATCTGCTAGACAAAGTGACTCAAATCTAGTTAGCAATTTGGGGGGTCGGATTTTGTTATAAAAGGCCTTCAATTGAAGGTATTGGAGGAATTGATTGTTTGGGATAGCCTTTTCTTTGTGGAAATATTCAAATGCTCTGGGAAATCCTTCTGAACCTACATCTTTTAGGGGCCTATGCAGAGAGCAGCGCTATTTCGAAATTCGCCATTTTTTGGAGAAAATCGCGCAGAAAGCAGCAGAAAATGGCGAGTTCCGAAAAACGCGCCAATTTTTCTTTTCTAGTTATAAAACTCGCCTCGCGGCTGGCGAGAACCTCAATATCGCCAGTTTTAAAAATATCCGTATGCAGAGAGGCGCGAACGGCATCTAGCGGCTGTTCGCGCCAATAAAATGGCGCGATTGTCTCAGTTTTAACTCGCCAGAAAAAATTGGCAAGAAGCTGCCACTCGCGGCCATTGCAAAGGGAAAAAAAAGGCGCAAATTTGTTTTAACACATTTCTGAAGCGCGCATCTCGCCAATTTAAACTCGCCACACGCATCCATGTTAAACATAGCAGAATTCGCACTTTTCTGCATATGGAGAATAAAACTCTCCAAAAAAGCTACTTTTTAATAAATTCGCCAATTTTAAAATTCGCTGCTCTCTGCATAGGCCCCTTAATCTTGTGATACCTGCTATTTTCCAGTCTATAAACCTATTACGGCCTATTCCTGGACCAAATTCTGGGTTATCATATAGTGGTGTCATAAGTGTATTCCGTGTTGTAAGAAAGTGTCGATTTGCAACTGAGTTCCATAATTTGAGTGAATGGGTTATAATTTGGCTGGATTTGAGTATTTCGGGACTCTTTCTCACTGGGGACCATAGAAGATTACTTAAATCGACTGGGGCAACTAAATCCATTTCCAATGATACCCAGCGTCTGTGGACTGGATTAGAGTGCCATAGTATTAATTGGCTTGTTTGGGCTGCTTTGTAATAGGACATAAGGCATGGTAGTCCCACCCCTCCTGTCTTGTTTGGTATATTTAAGATTTTCTTACCAATTCTTGGTGTTTTATTTTTCCAGATAAATTTGTTTATAATAGACTGTAGAGTTTTAATTTCCTCCAATACCAATGGAATGGGTAGAGTTTGGAAAAGATACAGAAGACGGGGCATTATTTCTTTAACGCGCGCAATATATTTCTTGATACTTCTTACGCAATAATTTCTGCTACAGCTGAAGGAAAAAGGTATACATTTTCAGCCCGTCTTTTTTAACTTTTACTCCTCTGATGTTGTAAATTTTGTATATTGAATACAGTGATTAAAAAATAACAATTTTCATATAGAATATTTCCCACTTACAGCAAGCTATCTAATTTCAAGTATAAAATATATTATAGATTGCCTGTGGTGCACTTTTAAACTACATTTAAGTGGAACAAATAATGTGCTTGCGTTTTCAAGTGCAATGTGTGTACAGTATTATAATGATCTCATCTTTTGCATATGACATGGGCCAGTTTGACAAACTTGCATTGTCTTCACAGCTGGTACTAACGCCATCATCTATAATAGTCATAATTATCACCGTTCCAAAGGATAGTTATAAACCAAGTTAAACTTTTATTTTATTTTCATCTTGGTAAACCAAGAACTACAGGTATCATATTATTTTTTTTAAATGGCATTAAAATCAAGACATGTAGGTCCATGAGCAGTGAGCAGTGCCAGAAGGTGTATTATGGAATAGCCTGTGTAGAACACAGGATATGGGCCATTATATATTACAAATAAAACTGCTTTTATTGATAAAGGTAAGTATCATTGGTGTTTATATATAATACTAGCTGATATACCCGGAGTTGCCCGTGATGTAATGTTCTGGCTCCCCCATCCTCCCTCTCAACTCACTTGCCCCCCTCTTCACAGCTGTTAAGAGCTGCGCCCCCTCCCCCCACTGTTCACAGCTCTGTCCCCCCCCCCTGTTCACAGCTCCATGCCCCCCGTGTATTTGGCAGCTGAGCTGACTGAGGGGGGAAGTGTGTGTCAGTCAGTCAGTGAGTGTGTGTCAGTCAGTCAGTGAGTGTGTGTCAGTCAGTGAGTATGTGTCAGTCAGTGAGTGTGTGTCAGTCAGTCAGTCAGTGTGTGTGTCAGTCAGTCAGTGTGTGTCAGTCAGTGAGTGTGTGTCAGTCAGTCAGTGAGTGTGTGTCAGTCAGTCAGTGAGTGTGTGTCAGTCAGTCAGTGAGTGTGTGTCAGTCAGTGAGTGTGTCAGTCAGTCAGTCAGTGTGTCAGTCAGTCAGTGAGTGTGTGTGTCAGTCAGTGAGTGTGTGTGTCAGCCATTGAGTGTGTGTGTCAGTCAGTGTGTGTGTGTCAGTCAATGAGTGTGTGTCAGTCAGTCAGTCAGTGTGTGTGTGTCAGTCAGTCAGTGAGTGTGTGTCAGTCAGTGAGTGTGTGTGTCAGTCAGTCAGTGTGTGTTAGTCAGTGAGTGTGTGTCAGTCAGTGAGTGTGTGTCAGTAAGTCAGTGAGTGTGTGTCAGTCAGTGAGTGTGTGTCAGTCAGTCAGTGAGTGTGTGTCAGTCAGTGAGTGTGTCAGTCAGTCAGTCAGTGTGTGTGTCAGTCAGTGAGTGTGTGTGTCAGTCAGTGAGTGTGTGTCAGTCAGTCAGTGAGTGTGTGTCAGTCAGTCAGTGTGTGTCAGTCAGTCAGTGTGTGTCAGCAGTCAGAGAGTGTGTGTCAGTCAGTCAGTCAGTGTGTGTCAGTAAGTCAGTGTGTTTCAGTCAGTCAGTGTGTGTCAGCAGTCAGAGAGTGTGTGTCAGTCAGTCAGTCAGTGTGTGTCAGTCAATGAGTGTGTGTCAGTCAGTCAGTCAGTGTGTGTGTGTCAGTCAGTCAGTGAGTGTGTGTCAGTCAGTGAGTGAGTGTCAGTCAGTCAGTGAGTGTGTGTCAGTCAGTGAGTGTGTGTGTCAGTCAGTCAGTGTGTGTTAGTCAGTGAGTGTGTGTCAGTCAGTGAGTGTGTGTCAGTCAGTCAGTGAGTGTGTGTCAGTCAGTGAGTGTGTGTCAGTCAGTCAGTGAGTGTGTGTCAGTCAGTGAGTGTGTCAGTCAGTCAGTCAGTGTGTGTGTCAGTCAGTGAGTGTGTGTGTCAGTCAGTGAGTGTGTGTGTCAGTCAGTGAGTGTGTGTCAGTCAGTCAGTGAGTGTGTGTCAGTCAGTCAGTGTGTGTCAGTCAGTCAGTGTGTGTCAGCAGTCAGAGAGTGTGTGTCAGTCAGTCAGTCAGTGTGTGTCAGTCAGTCAGTGTGTTTCAGTCAGTCAGTGTCAGTCAGTCAGTGTGTCAGTCAGTCAGTGTGTGTTAGTCAGTCAGTCAGTCAGTGTGTGTCAGTCAGTATGTATTTATGTGTGGGCTTCCCCCCCTTCTTTCCTGACTCCCTCCCCACTCCCCTTTTCCTGACTTCCTCTCCCCCCCACTCTCCTGACTCCCCCCCTGCTGACTGGTGGTGGCGTGCTAGTGTCGGCGGCGAGTGGACAGGTGAGGCGCTGCTGAGAGGGGGGGTGGTGGTGGTGGGCTCAGAGGCGGCTGCAGTGGTGTTGTCCTTCCCCCTCCCCCCCACGCATCTGTGTCGGCAGCGGGTGGGGAGGAGGTGAGGCGCTGCTGAGAGAGGGTGGGGGGTGGTGGGGCAGAGGCGGGTGTCGTCGTCGGCGGTGGTTCCCCCTCCCCCGCGCGCATCTGTGTCGGCAGCTGGTGGGGAGGAGGTGAGGCGCTGCTGAGAGAGGGTGGGGGGTGGTGGGGCAGAGCCGGGTGTCGTCGTCGGCGGTGGTTCCCCCTCCCCCACGCGCATCTGTGTCGGCAGTGGTGGGGAGGAGGTGAGGCGCTGCTGAGAAACGGTGTGGTGGGGGAGAGGTGGCTGGAGACGGCGGCGGTCCCCCGCCCCTCCCACCCTGCGTGGAGCTGTGTCGGCGGCGACACTACCCGCATGCTGCTGCTGGCCGGGGCTCGGGTGAGCCTCGTGGATTCCCTGGGGGGAGGTGAGCTGGGTGAAGAGGAGAGAGTGTGTGTGTGTGTGTGCCAGTTGGGTGAGGCCAAGGGGGAAGGTGAGCTGCGGGTGAAGAGAATAAGAGAGTGGCAGTTGGGTGATGTCATAGAGCCACCAATCTGATTGGCCAGAGGCTGAGGACCAATCAGATTCACCACATCTAGCACTAACCTCACAAAATTCAATTTTATATATTAAGATGTTTTAATACATTTGCTATATCTATATTTCAGTGGCCACTAGTCGAACAATTGCTATGTTCTTCAAAACAGAAGCTCAACAGCGTGGTGTAGTCTTATTTTGTCAAACGCATGTAGAGCAACTTTGTTAAAGGAATAGAAGATAGGAGCAGAACTTGTAGAGAGAGGTAACATTCTAAATACTATTATAATGTAAGAAGGTTATTGAATGAATTCTATACTATACAAAGCCAACAGTAACAAAGAAATTGACGCTTTTAGGTAACAAACATAGAGCAGATATATTTATTTGTAAGAAATTTCTGAAGCCACATTTTTTTACAATATTTCATTTTTATCATGAATATGGAGATGTGAAACAGAACTGTGAAATAAATGTCACTAATGTAAGTAATATTTATTTATTGGGAACATCCTTTTGTTTTATCAATTTATTTTTCCATGTTTCTAAACATTTGTAACTCAGCCCAGTCAAAATATTACACACTATAGTCAGAAGTTTAAGTCCTGGAGATACACTATAATATGATAACAGAGCATGTCTTATCAATTAATGTTGCAGAACACTTTAAAAGTCACAATACATTAAAGAAATTGGGACTCCATTCGATTTCGGATGACTTTTTGGATTCCTGGCCATTTATGTAAATAAACATGTAGAAAAGGATAAACATTGTATTATGGGCACCATGTTTTCATAAGACAGAAAATTAACATGTTCTGCAACTAAAGGTGCAGTACCTGACTCTGATACTCACACACAAACCCCCTTTTGGAAATGTCACGCTTGCAGTACAGTGAATCGAAACGGGCATGCTAATGACAAAGCTCCTCAGAGATAACTTGTCATTTCTACATACCAGAGGAGCGATCAAAATGAACAACATTGTTAGCCATTGTTTGTGTTTTATTGGCTTTTGACTTCTGAAGTTACAAAAACAACAAGAGACAGCTGAATTGATGTAGTGTACTTTTCTCCGCGGCATCTCACAAGCTTGTTGGATGTGATTGCACCTTGAATGGGCAAGAGCTCTGTCTGACCATAACAGAATCATGAAATGGGGAGCTTTCAAAATTAAATATATACATTGATACAGTATCACGAGAAAGGATGGCAAGATAACTATACATTTTGATAAACGATCAGTGTGTTATGGAAAATATATAATTAATGTATATATTAGTAAATACAAATAAATTCAAATACAAGTGTTTTAATGATAACATGTTTAAATGTAACAAATTGCTTCGGTATCTCACAAAGATAGAGAAACAAAAGTGACCAATGTTGGAGGCTCAGTCTATATATATATATATATATATATATATATATATATATATATATATATATATATATATATATATATATATATATATATATAAATAAAAAAACAAACATCACAGCCTG